>NC_089647.1:89308253-89643669 GCF_037042795.1 Molothrus aeneus | reverse complement strand
ACTCTTATGTATGTCTACAGAATTACTTAAACACACACACTCCATTAGTTTCTATAGTCTGATGATTTAAAAAAAAAAAGTTTTTTTCTTATTTTTTCTGGCTCAGTTTATGTAATCTCCCATTATGGATGCTGTCAGAGTTTTGTCTAATTTTGGATTAGCCTAAGAGAATGGCTTTTCTACCTAATCCTGTTGATTCTTAGACTGGAATCCAGCATGAATTTTCACATACTCCTACTCTAAAAATAAAACCGTCTGAGATTCCCGAATCAGAAATAGAATTTCACATGTGGTTTAGTGCACACACAGCAAATCTGATTATTTCAGGATAATTCAGATTTATTTTGTATGTTTGGAACAACTTTACTACACCTGCAGGATATGTCAGAGGTCTTCTGAGTTCTGCCGGTGTCAGATTCCATTAATATTTCTTATACAGTTATTTCACTTATGTATGTCCAGGAATTTTGATATATCACTATTCTGCTCTGCCTGGCTGGTATATGGGCTGGATATGTACATAAATGTGCAAAGGCCTCCCCTCCTCAAATTCTTTCTGTCTTGGGGAAATTCTTTCTGTCTTTCTATCTATCTGAGGAAAGCTGAAAGAGCCCTTGTATGGAAACCTGTGTAGTTGAGATCTGCACATGACTATAACCCAGTCACCACAGTAAAACTCTATATAAGGTATAATTATGAACTGGAAACCCTGTCAGTTCCCAGTAAGATATACTGTATGGCATTTGGCAATCCTTAATTAGGTTCCTCATGACAAGACATGTCATTTATTCATCATAATGTGCAGAAGATTTTTCCAAATTTCTATGTATTGCTTTTTATAACTCATATTTTTTCATTTCATCAAGTTCCCTGAACAGAAGGTACTGGGCCATACACTGTCATCCCAATTTATAGTGCTTATGTGAATGCTGTGTTTAGGCAGGTAGATGCAGAAACACTTCAGTTTTTTTTTTTCTTTTTTGTGATTCTTGGTTTGGTAATAGATCCTTTTCCTAATCTACTTGTTATGCCATCATTGCAAAAGACAATTGAAGAAGAAAAAATCATAATCTATTAGGATGTTCAAACACCTGTTAAAGGAAATAGGAGGTATCCAAACTTTTAAAACTAAATTGCTTGAAATACTAAGGAAAATAAATTGTATGGATAACAAACAGGGAGATTGATTTAATCTTAAATACTTCTTGTCTGAAGCAGTAATATTTCTCTCAGCCTGGTATTTATAATTTTGATTATTTATTTTTTAAAAGAAGGATAAAGAATTCCTCCCCTCAAACCTTCATGTACACATCATGCCTAGAGAAATTCTCTCCATGCTCTGCAGAGAGATACATGGTTACGCATACAGACTGCTTTTCTCTGCAGTAGACATTGTAATTTTCAGGAAAACAAGTCTGGGTATCTCTAAACAGTTGGAAAACAAGCAGAGAGGTTAACTCTTTTGGACTATTGTTAATTTGTGTCAATTCTGCAGGGGCTGAGCGTCAACACATTTCTCCTCACAGAGAAAAGCAAGACACAATACTTCCCAAGAATACTTCTGGGTTTCACATTCTCTGAACTTCAGAGAAAGAAAAAACAATTCTTATCTCATTTGCTGCTTCTGTGCTGTTCACAAGTGGAATGCATAGTGGAAGATTGTTTACCTGAAGGGAACTGATAATTGGATTCTGGTGTGTTTTGATTCACTGGTCAATTGGATCCAGGTGTGTGTGTGTGTCAGGACTGTTGGCTGACAGTCATGAGATTCCATGCAGTGGAGAGCAGTGCTTGGCAGATTCAGTTTAGATATAATGTAATATGGATGTAATATAGTATAATAAAGTCATTAATTAGCCTTCTGATAAGATGGAGTCCTCCTCATCATTCCTCCTTCATTGGGGGCAAAAATATCTACTAGAGCTGGGGGCGAAGAGGATGCTTGTGACTCCAATCCTAACAGCCGGTCAACGACACCGATGGATCTCCTCGTGAGATCGTGACCCTCGTGACCTCCTAAAGACACCAACTCATCTCCAGGCAGACATCCACAGTCACTGTTTTCCTTACAGCACACAGAGCTGCTCTCAGGGGTGGCAACCACTGCCAGAACTGGAGCTGGCCTGCACATGCCAGGGAGCATCATCTGCAGGGGGGGAAGTTTCTGCCTGGGAAGTCAGGATAACTAGGGCAGGCCATTGGAAAGCATTTTCAAGGGGAAAAAAGAAAGAGGAAGGAAAACAAGTTGTATAGGAAGAAATAAATTGTGAGAGAGGATCTGGATAAACAACCAAAGGAAAGAAAGGGACAGATTAGGTAGGAGGACCCTGAGAATAGACTGAGAATAGACTGAGAGGTCAAGTAATATTAGAAAAGTGAGTATGTTAAGGAAATATGAAAAACACAGGATTTTTTTTTCTGTAACAACATGCTTTTTAAACAGTTGCATCATTATTTCAGCATTAGAACTTATAATGCTGTCTGTATTTTACACTCTGTCCCTGCATATATCAGGATTCTCCATTAGCATTCTGGCATGTGATTTAGAGTTTTGTACATTTAAGAGGTTGCATGTTTCAGTTTTAAGAAAACAGTTTCCAATCTGAGGAAGTATGTGCTACATGCTTCCTACACAAAATCAGAAAAGTTACCTAGATTCTTGGTGGAGATCTATAAAGTATAAGCACTGTCCTAACCCAAAAGGATAGTTGTCTAATTCCAAGATTTATAGGTGTACTGATACTTGGGCACCTGGGTCATGTTCCAGATCACATAGGTAATGAAAGAAAACTTGAATATATAAAACTTGGTATTGACAACTTAAACACATCACTGCCCCCCTCTGCCCACCCCCAAAGAATATGGTTGTCATAATCAAATAGGTCTTGGCAAGCAATTTGAGAGACTTGAGATATCAAACTATTTATAGTTTTTTTGTCTTGTTTTGTTTTGTTTTTTTTCAATAGCCAAATGTACCAGAAGAAGGGATCCAGTTTACCTCAGCAATCTTTTATTAGACCATAGTTTTTTATTTCAAAGAATGAACCTGACATCAGAACTCTTTAAAATGAGGGACTATTATTTTTGATATTTGCTTACCTAAAACCAGGCTAAGGGAATATCCAATAGGAGCCTGAGCCCAAGCTAGACCATAGTCTGGGACATACACAGCTTCTGCTGTCCCATTGATGTAACCTCCTCCAACCCATGTGGCTGAAAAGGAAGAGATGGAAAAGTCTTTAATGTCCACAAAGAAAGAAAAGATCACACTGTACAATAAAATCGTCATTATGTAGGCAATCATCAAAGTGTCTAAGTCTCTATACAGTCAGTGAAGATGTGAAGGTTGAGTCCCCCACTACTTATTTACTATTACTATTTTGTTTGTGTTAGTACAAATGAAGGAGAGGTATAAGGCAGAGTCTAAAGAAGAATGTGTAAATTAGACAAAAGTTTGATGAACACATTATTTACCAGGACCTTCATGAAAAAAAAACCCAACCATTTAAACCTTGTTAAATATTTTTTGTTACATGAAGTATACTAATAAACTCTGAGCTCTCAAAATATTTCTGCATAGAGTTATGGTGCTTTTTTTGTCACCATATAAGTTATAAACTTTAATTAATTTAATTTATTCTTCCTTGAGCCATATTCAATAAAGGATATGTGCTATCTCCAATATTTCTGATTTTATCTCTCTCTCCAAAAAGCAGTATTTTTAATATACTGTCCTCTGACACTTAATGAGTTGATTCTCTGCCTTTAAAGGAAGTTTCTACATTTGAGAATTTGGGATCAACAGTATATATGAGAGAAAAACTCCAACACATAAATGTGTTGTGATTACATCTGCAAAAATATTTCATAACAAATCAAGTAATAAAGTTCATCTCTTCCTGTTTGCAGATTCCATGCAAAAAAAAATAATTATTATCTCTGATGTATAATGAGCAAGTTTTAGAAATCCAAGTTTGCAGTTTGAACAAGGGCAGACAGACCACTACAAGTCCTAGATTTCTGTAATGATATTTTGGTTTGTGTCAGAAGCCTTTACTTTTTCATGTAAGAGTAGTTAGGGTTTCTGTGTAAAAAGTCACAGTAATTGGAAATGTATTTTTCTTAGACATTCTTCAGAATTTTCCCATCATCCACCATCGTGCACGCAAACTTGATTTTGTGTTTAAGACAAACAATTGGAGAGAAAAACAAATTAGGAAATTTAATAAAATTCTTTAAGAAATTTCATTAAGAGCTAAATAACTACTCTCTTCCGCTTGACTGTGATATCTCTCAAGTACTACTAGAGGGTATTTTGCTGAATTTCACTATGGCTTTAGAATCAAAGATCTCCAGCAAGAAGAGAATTACAATTGCCTCCTTTCAGCAATTTGAAGCACAGGAATGAGCCATTCTGTTGTTGGAAATGGTATAATGGACTTTTATGAGGGTGTGTATGCAGAGAGAGGCTGAGACAAAAGAAGTGACCCAAGGAGACCTGTTACAAGTAGAATTTTGGTTATCAAGAACTATTGTGTACTACAGAGATAAGGGGTGAGTGATGCCCATACAGGGCCACGTGGGGAAGATGGGTTAAGGCTGATTCTTAACAAGAAGAGCAAGGATACATAATCTACATAAAAAGTTGTCAAACATTTGGGATTTTGTGACTCTTTACAGTGTGAATTAAGATAAAGGAGAATATCATACTTTGTTTACCGGATTTCTAGAATTATGGAATTGTTTGGATTGAAAGGAACCTTAAAAATCTTCTATTTATAACCCCTCTGTGATGGGCAGGGATGCCACCCACAAGGCCAGGTTGCTCAAAGCCCTGTCAAACCTGCCCTTAAACACTTCCAGGGATGGGCAACCACATCATCTCTGGGCAATCTGTTCCAGTGCATCACCATCCTCACAGCAAAGAATTTCTTCCTAATATATAATCTAAATTTACCCTTCAATTCCCTACCTCTACATCTCATCCTTTCACTACATGCCCTGATCCCCATCTTTTCTATAAACCCCCTTTAGGTACCGTAAGGCTGCTATCAGGTCTGCACAGATCTTTCTCCTCTCCAGGCTAAACAACCCCAACTCTTCCAGCCTGTCCCAGAGATCAGTGTTGGGCCCAGTCCTGTTTAATATCTTTCCTGATTATCTGGATGAGGGGACTAAATCTACCATTAGCAAATTTGCAGATCACACAAAGTTGGGTCAGAGTGTTGATCTGCAGGAGTGTAAGATATGGACAGGCTGGAGACATGGGCTGAGGCCAACTGCATGAGGTTCAACAAGACCAAGTGATGAGTCTTGGGTTTCGGTCACAACAACCCCAGGCAGTGCTACAGGCTGGGGACAGTGTCTGGAAAACAGTCCAGCACAAAAGAACTTGGGGATGCTGGTCAACAGCAGATGAACATGAGCAAATGTGTGCCCAGGTGGCCAAGAAGGCCAATGGCAGCCTGGCCTGCATCTGCAATAGTGCAGCCAGCAGGACCAGGAAAGACATTATCCCCTTGTATTCAGCACCTCTAATACTGTGCCCAGTTCTGGGACCCTCGCTTTTAAAAGGGCTGAAGTGTGTCTGGCAAAGGGTGACAAGGCTTGTGAAAGGTCTAGAAAAGATGTCTGATCAGGAACAACTGGGGCAGCTGGATATGCTTAGTCTTGAGAAGAGTAGGACCTCATTGCTCTCTACAACTGCCTGAGAGGACATGGTGATGTGGGACCAGTCTCTTCTACCATGCCTGCAGTAAAAGCACAAGAGAAAACAGTCTTAAGCTGAGGCAGGTGAGATTCAGATTAGATATTAGAAAACAGTTTTGACTGTTAGGGTAGTCAGACATTGGAATATCTTTTCCAGGGAGGTGGTGGAGTTACTGTCCCTGGCAGTGTTTATGAGGGTCTGCATCTGGCATTGGGTGATGTGGTTTAGGGGCTACAGTGGTAGTGCTGGCTTCACAGCTGGACTCTATGATCTTGAAGGTGTCTTCCAATCCCCATGATTCTACAATTCTGTGATTCTAAGTTTTTCTCAACAGGGCTGCTCTTAATCCACTCATCACCCATCCATGTTTGGGTTTGCCCAGATCCAGGTGGAGGATCTTACACTTGGCCTCTTTCACTGGGCCAGGTATCTTTGTATGGGATCACTTCCCTCTAGAGCATTAACCACAGCACTCATCTTGGTGTCATCTGCAACCTTGTTGAGAGTGCCCTCATTCCCCTTGTTCATGGCCCCAACAAGGCTGTTGAACAGTACTGGTCCCAGCATGGACCCCTGAGGAACACCACTCTCTACAGAAAAATCCGTGACTACCTGGGATGTGTGTTGCTTATTGTGTCTTAAGCAGCATAATCTTGTGGAATAAGCACCTGTATCCAATAGCAAAAAGTAAATATTTACAAAGGGAAGCTTATTTGTCTCTTTCCCCAGAAAATGCCTAAGCATGAATTCTATATTAATTATATACTTGGTTACAGGTAGGAATAATATCCCATAGTCGGGGGCAGATGTCCAACACTGCTGCAGCTGTGGTGAATGGAGCTTCCAGCTCCAGCATTGATTTGCCAACAGTTGCTACAGAGATATCAGATGTCCTCCAAGGGGCACTTGGATGACATGCCTAGCTCCCTTATTTTCTTCTGGAGGAGATCAAGTCAATTCCCTTCTGCGTGATCTTGTAGGGGTCATTACCTGCCACTGTCTGCCCTGCAGACAGATACTGCTGTGTAAGGTGGCATGAAGGATTTAGCCCTTATTTTTAATTTTATTTCTTGATTTCTGGATTGGCGTTTGAAA
The DNA here is from genome assembly GCF_037042795.1 of Molothrus aeneus. Classification (NCBI taxonomy): domain Eukaryota; kingdom Metazoa; phylum Chordata; class Aves; order Passeriformes; family Icteridae; genus Molothrus; species Molothrus aeneus. The sequence goes on along the minus strand of NC_089647.1, from coordinate 89,636,864 downwards.
AATTGCTGCTAATCAATTTTTCTGTGCACATGACTGTTCTGGAACACCTGTCAAGGACCACAGAGCTCTAGGAAGGTGTTATATGTCTTTTTTCTGAGGGGGTGAATGGATAGTCAGCACGTACACTGACACAGGTAAACACATTAGAAATGAAATAAAGGGATTAGATAGGATGGGATTTCAACCTTAGATATTAATTTTCTGATCCTCATTTGCTAAACCACAATTTAAAGTTAGTTTAATACCATTATTTTTGGTGAAATTCTTTTTGTTTTTACCTAAATCAGCCAAAAGGAATACAAATTTAATAATCTATGGAAGCATTCATGTGGTAATCTATTTTAATCTTCTCTTTGCCTGCCATCTGAAGAACAAAAAAATGCAGCAAATACCAACATCCATTTAAAACATGCACTGGAAAAAATGATCAGACAAATACTGATGGTAAGGAGTGAAATTTTTCTTCTAGTTCCTGTAAGACATACAGAAGTTGATCTTGGAGTTCTTTATATATAGTGATATATACTAGGAAACCAAATTTTTTGCCACTTCTTCAGGAAGAATTCCTTGTCTGAGCACTCAAATTACTTAATAAACTCATCAAGTTCTGTAAAATGAAAATACTGATCCAAGGATCAGAATAAAATAGAATCGTGTAATTTTTTTTTTCATGTGGAAGAGTTATGTAGCTCTATCCAACTAAAATGCAAAAAATTACATCAATAGATTATTACCTTTTGGGTCATGTTTGTGAGCATTTAGTTATGTAATCTCAACTATTTCCTTTGGGGTTTAGACTCAATCACTAAAATCAAATTAGATTAAATTTTGTTGCAGATATCACTCCTTAAAAAAATCATTCACAAAAATAAGGAATACTAGTATTTAATGCAGCATTTTATCTATAATTATATAAAAATTATACACAGATTAAATGCGTCTACTGTGGTACAATGTTATTTCATTTCAATATAAGCTGCTGTGATCCATCCACAATGCAACCTTTTCACTCCTTCCATTTTCTTATTTGCAGACACACTCAACCTTCAACAGGCTTTGTGTTCAGCATTTCAATAGCTGGTTGATACAGCTTTTTCTTCTTCAGGATCATAGCATATATCCAAAAATATCTACAGCTGTTATTTATAGGTAGTGCTTTAAGATTTTTCAATGTTGTTTAGAAAATCAGCTATAATTACTCTGGAATATTGACTTTGGTGCTTATATCCTGAATTTTATTTCAAATTTATAGGCTACGCGCTGTCATCCTCTCCACTAAGTAACCCTAGAAACTTCTACCACTTTCATGGCCAATACCCGTGGAACATTGTAGCGTTTGTCACAGGCAAAAAAGAGAAAATAAGGCCTTATCTCATAACCCGAAGTGCTTCATGTACATAAAAACAATGTCCTTTCTGGAGATCTTTAAAACAATTCTTGTTTTCCTGTTGTGGGGAAGCTTTGCTTTCTAATTTATATTTAGACAATAAAACCTGGAAAACATAAAAATGATGTTGGAATAGTCATGTATTGCGAATAGTCAGGGTCGCGATGTGCGAAATCAGCATCAACCATTTTTTGAAAAGCAAGTATGCCCTTGAAATGTATGTCCCTTTTGTAAAAATTATCAAGCTGTAAAAATTATTGTCGATTTTCATCAGCTTACTTTCATAACTGTTTTGTTATGATTTTAGAAATCGAGTGTCCCAAACACCCTGAGACAAAGCTCGGACGAATCTCTGGCTCAGCAGATTTGTGCCCAGATCTCGCTTTATGCACCAGCCATGGTTCACTACAACTGAAAGGTAGGTTAGTTGCCATATCATGCTTTAATTGCCAGACTTAAGGAAGGCATAGGGGAAAAAGAGTGTCAGCCTTGACAGTATAAAATCCACGCTAGTTTGAGCTACCCAAAGGCTTTGGGATCAGTCTGATATTCTGCTGCAAAGATGAGACACTGAGCCATCTCTAGAGCTTGCACAACAGAGGATGAACATGTGCAGGTGTGAATTGTGGGCTACAGAACATGCCTGAGATACAGGAAATCCCAGTTCAGGTCTCATCTGTGTTTCAGCTGTTACACAAAATATTCCTGCAAAATAGGATTGAGGAGACCAGAATCTGTATCTTCTATATGCAAAGCCATTAGTCGTAGCCACTTCTGTGGGAAATGCTTTTTTATCTCGACTCCCCTGATTTAATGTTTATTATTTTGTGGCAACCAATATTTCTGCAAAATATTCTGTTTTCAATGCCCTTGAAAACATTTCATTCAGCAGAAAGCAGTCTAACCAGCTCTCACTAGGAGCAGACTCTTGTCATACCCTATGCACCAGTAGCTGATGGATGCGTGATACAGTAAATTACAGCACAGTGCAAAAAGTAGAACATCTGACTGTATTCAAACTTTATTGACTTTTACAAACATTCTTTACTCAATATCTAAACATTCAGTCTTTGAATGAGCAAAATGCCCCTGCAAAAGAAAGTGAAGTTATCTCAAATAAAGAATGCAGATTTTTGGCCCAAGTTTTACCTGGCTCTTCCTTATTAGATAATTGTGAAAGCAGAGCAGGGCAAAACAGCAAAATATAAATATAGTCAGATAAATTTAATTTGACAATTGAAAGGGCTTTGCCTGAATAGGATTTAGATTAAATTAGGAATGAAAAAAAAACCCATGCCTAAACATTAATTTGCCTTAATATAATGGTGGGCAAATTCACTCTTCCTATAATGCATTTTTGTTTCAATACCATAATATAAGTTTTGAGATTTTGGACAGTATTGTGAATATTTTATTTACCCAGGTAAAACAGCTGGTTTGACTGGCTCTGGGAGTCAGAGAGCACCGTTTACAAAATCAGTGAAGAACTCTTCCTTCACCCAGCCTTTTCTTACTGATACTACTATTGAGAGTAAAGCATTATTTTGTCCAATTGCTGAAAAAGAAGCTAAAGAATCCACAAAATAAGTTTGCTGAAATCTGTACAGTTACAAGTCTGGAGTTATGTCAATTTTCTTTTAAAAAGTTAATTTATGTTTTACACCCTCCCCTTCCCAACAATCTTTTTCCCTATAAACTTTGTTTTACTCAGATTAAACAAACCCAATAACACACAAATATGGATGGTTTTAAAAACTATAACAATTATTTTAAGACTTTCTAATTAATCTATATTAATTCCATACTTTTGTCCCAAACATATCTGATCTACAGATGAATATGGATTGAAAATATATGTAAACTACTTAAAATATATTCTTTCTGTAAGTTTTACAAATATTTGTTGTTTCTATACAGATGCTACATTTGGCTGTTCATTAAACAATTGGAATAAAAAGTATATCTACTTTCCCCACTTTGCATTACTCAACATGCAGATTGCAATTCATTCAGATGGAAAACTGACAAGTTTTACACTGACTAGGAAACAGTAAGGTGTTTTTTTACATACCTGTCATTGTAAATCCACCAACTAACAAACCAATGTCTCTTCCACCGACTATAATGGCTTCGCTGCGATCTCCTTCGCTGCCGGTGTTCTTGGTTTTCCAAGCAGCCCATATCCCTACTGCCAGGATTGCCAGGTAGAAGACAACTATGGCCACCAGTCCCTCCACATGGAAAGCCATGTTGAAATCCCAACTGTTTCTTTTATTGCTATTTCATTAAGACCTCTGGAGAGAATGCAATAATAGGTCTGCTTTTAGCATGCCTACTTTTTAGAATCAGTGTACAAAAACCCTCAGATGGTTTTTAAAGAGACTATTCCGATGAATTTATGAAATGAGAATTTCAGATGTAATTGAGATTAATGTCGCATGCCAATTAAAACGCCTGCGGAGCAACAACCAGTGGTTACAGTCTCCGAACACAAAAGGGAATGAATGACACGGCTGAAAGCTAAACTATCCTTAGAAGTCAGTTATTGAGCACTGAATTATTTTGGTATCACCAAGTCCTCAATGTCTGGGAACTTTTCAGTCACAGACTAGTATGGTACAAAAGATAGAAAAATCTTGGCCATGTGGACTATTACAAAAATCTCTATTTTGAAGACAAAATTGCTTTAAGTAATACTAGAACTATGTATAAGTAATAGCTACAACAGCAAAACACATCTTTTACGTGTTTGTATTGGAATGCTGAGTCTGGTCCCCCTTGCAACATCTCCCGTACTTTAAAGTCTGCGATTTGTTTTTTGCAACATTTAATTGTCCAGCATGAAGCATATGAATCTGTTCTCTCACGATACGGGAAGCAAACGGAAAGCTTAAAAGCTGTCGGAAGGCAGAAATGTTGAAGTGTACGAACCACAGGGGGGAAAACTCCCGAGCGGCGCGGATAGCGGCAGCCCCGTACCCAGCCTCTCCCGGAGCCCCCTCCCCACGCTGGCCCCGCCGCTCCGCGCTCGCTCTGGCACCGCCGCGCCGGCGAGCCCCGTCCGCGCTCCTCCCGACGGCTCCGCGGCGGGGCCAGCCGCCCGAGCCAGCCCTACCTCCGGGGCTCCGGGGGCTCCGCGCTCCGCCGAGCGCCGAGCGCGGCCGCGCCCCCGCCCCGCGCCCGCGGCAGCAGCGCCCGCTCGTCCGCCCGCCCGCCCGGAGCGCCGTCGGGCCGGGAGAGGAGCCCGCCGCCCGCCGCCCGCCGCCCGCCGCCCGCCTGCGCTCCGCCGCCCACCTGCGCTCCGCCGCCGCGCTGCCCCGCAGCCCGCGGGGCACGGCCGCCCATCCCGCGGGGCGGTGTCGGGGCCGAGCCGCCGGGGCCTTTGTCCCCGCCCGGGGCTTTCCCGCTGGAAGGAGCGAAGGAAGAAGGATCGTCTCTTGCCCCGCGGTGCCGACGGTGCGCCGAGTGCTGAGGCTGCGACGGGGGTCTCGTGGATTAAAAAGAGGAAAATCTCTTTATAAAGGAGGAGGGTTCAGTGGGGTGAGAGGACCGCGTCCGTCAGAGCTGGGGGGAGGAAGGGGGAAAGACGTCAGAGTGATAGGGGACGTTGGGGGGAAGTAAGGATGACTCAAGGGAGACTGATTGTCGTGTCATGGCAGGGAAGCAGGGTTAGGAAGTGAAATTGAGGTGAGAAGACAAAAGGGAATGAGGGGAAACAGGAAGGAATAGGATCATATTGAACCAACGGGGAAGAGGAAGAAATGAAAGGGCCGATCTAAAAAGACATACTGAGAAGAGCAATGGAGAAAGGGAAGAGAGCAGAGGTAGGGGGAGGGCAGGTGACCCCTGTGCTCCCCTTGCCCTCCCTAGCAGCCTTTCCTTGCCACCCCTGGGCCTGGCACTGGTTGAGAACCAAGCCAAGGTATGTCTATGAGAGGCTGGTCAGGACTACCTTTTGCCACACCTCCCTTCCAAACCTGGCTGAAAATGCATTGGCCTTTCCCAGATCTGGGACAGTTAGTTCTTTGGGAGACTCCTTTTTTTTTTTTTTTTTTTTTTTTTGCCGTGTCTCTTCTAAACCTCACCTGCAGAACTAGGGTCATACCAGCTTTCCTGTGCTTGCACTTTTGCTCTCTGTCTCCAAATGATGCTGGACAGTGAGTTTGTAAGTTCTGAGAATAAGAGTACATGTGCAAAGAGGACCTACATATGCCCTTGCCCCAGATTTGAGAAAGGGAAGATCCTGCTGAAATGTGGCATTCTCTGTCAGCTCTTGAGAGGCAGTTAACATGGGCCATTGGCTCATGTAAGTTGAAAAGTAGAAATAAAAAGCCCACAGGAGTGCAGAACTGCTACTGGCAAAAGAACTAACTTGAAGCAGAAAATCTGAAATCATCCTCGATTCAAGAGGAAAACTGCAATATGGGAAGATGTAAAGTCAGAGAGGAGAAAGGTGGCAATTCATAAAAGCTCAGTCTACTGCAAAGAACGACCCAAGGGCTGGTGCTTTCGTGCATATTTGCCAGCTTGGCTACAGAGCAGCTTTGTCTGCCTGCTCACGAACTGCTGAGCACATCACACCCCGTTAGCCCCAGCCATTGATGTGCCTCACGAGCAATAAATTATGATTGTGCACTCATAACTTGATTGTGTGCATAAGACTGCTTTCAGGTCTGGCCTCACTTGAGAAACCCACAGAAAGGTGGCCAAAGAATAAAAGGTTAGGAATGTTACTATTTTTGTCAGCCAGACTCATGGGTTGTTCAGTGATTCTGTTGGTGCAATGTTTGCCTTTTGCAGTAAACACCTCCTCCCAGTAGTAGGCAGCTAAGACATATCTTAGGCACAGGTGAGCATCAAGGCACCACCTAAACAGAAATACTGCCATGGAAGAAACACAAATAGGTATTTAAAGGTATTTTATATATATATATATATACATGTGGTTTATATATAAGTAGTAGGTAGAAGTCATACACCTCCTTGGAAACAATGAGGGTGTCTCTGTTAGGAAGAAAATTCAAGCAATTAAAATATGATAGAAAATTCTTGGATGCTAAAACGGATGTTGAACTAAATTCACACAAAGCTTTAATTACATTTTAGTCTGGTTTTGTTCAGCTTACTACAAAAAACAATATAGTCATGACCATGCAATGCATGGCTCAAGCCTGTCTTAGGAAAATTAAAAAATATATTAACCAATGGAAAAAAAAATCCTTTCTGAAATTAAATCCCAACTCTGATCTTCAATGAAGCCTGTAAAATGGTTTTTTTTGTACTTAGGTTATATTTCTTATAATTTCTTTTGTACTTGGGCTATATTAACTTAGGTTATAATTCTTATAATTTCTTTTGTACTTGGGCTATATTAACACTTTTTATGGAAGTGGAATGGGAAAACTGTTTTTCATTATAATTATTACTAGAAAATATTTAATTTTAAATAAATTATATTTTAATGAAATTCACTAAAACAAATCCTGAACACCTACTATTTTTAATTTACGTAGACTCTTGTGACAAGTTTTGTCTCTTTGGTGCTCTAGAATGATTTGCAACTGTCCACCCCATGAATCAACTTTGTCCAAGTTTTGCCTTACATTTTACTCCTGTAGTTACTTAACTATAAATAAGTTAAATTGCACATCCTCTCCTGAGATTTCCATTGAAGCTCTAGGTTCCTTTAGTTGGTGTGGCTTTGGGCTTTGAAATTTTCTTCACTTGGATGTAGCTGAGAAGGACTGAGACAATTATTTTAGTGAATATTAGTGGATTTACTATGCCTTCTTTTCTCATCTACTACTGCTATATCAGGTAGATTTCTAGTGCTTTCCTTTGGGAAGGGACTGTGCTATGCTGGATCCCTGTGTGCATTTTTGCAGCTGCACCCAACAGCATCCATCTGCCACACCCCACAGAGCTCAGCTCTCATGACAGCCGAGGGTGTGTGCAAATGAGTACAGCAAATTTTATGCCCCTTGGGAAAAGATGTGCTTTGGTGCTAGAGATATTTCAAGCAACTGGAGGACTGATTCCACATGAGACCTGACCACATTTCCAGAGAGAATAACTTCTGCTGTCGAGACACTTCGAACTGAGGTCATCTCTTCCAGGAAAAGAGAAAATACATTGGTAGTTTTTGTCTTCTAAAGCAATTGCACTGCATCTAAACATAATTTTCTTTTTTAAAAGAACATAGCTAGAAAATATGCTGTTTGAAAAGAAATCCTTAAGGTTAGCTTTACTTGTATTTAAGAAAGGACACACTTTCTAGTGAAAGGTGTCCCTGCTCATGGCAGGAGGATTAGAACTAAATGATCTTTGAGGTCCATTCCAGCCCAAACCATTCTATGATTTTATGAAAGTTGACATGGACTCCTGCTTTTAATCACATTTTTTGATACAGGTATTAAGGAGTGTTTTGGAGAAACAATGGAAGTTAGCTTTCATGTACAATACCTGCCTTTTAAGCAAAGGTGTTACAATATTTACAAAGAGTTATTGAGCCCACATATGGTTATTTGGACTCCCTCTTAGTAATGGCAGATTTTTGCATTTTTAAATGTATGTCCATCACCAAGACTTTTTTTGGGAAAAGGTCACTCTGGATACAACTAACTGAGATTATAAAAATAAAAAAAATTTTTTTCAGGGAAAATCAGGCTAAACAGTCACCCAGTTTTGTTTTGTTTTTTAATGCTTCCTGCTACTTGGTCTCTCAGAGGAGTTTGAATAATAGGAAAGTGAGGGAGAAAAACTGAAGTCTACTGCCAGTAAACATTTACACAGAGGGCTGTAATTCCCAATATTAAAGAAGTCACAGGTTTAAATCATGATGTAGGACATTTAAGCAATAAATATTTATATGGCTATATAAACTTCTGAGGCAAAATTCTAAATTTTCATAAATTTCTATGTTTAAAAATTTCATGGTTTAATTATGCATTTTATGATTTTGGATTACAGAATTACTTAAAAACATTATCATTATTAAGAAAAAACAATCAGCACCAACAACAACTAAGAAATCCCAGGGTTTTGAGGTGTGTTCCCTTAATAAAAGAGGCTGTTACTACAGCTTAGTTTAAGGCCTGCATTTAGAGTTTTCCTGACACTTACAGATAGGTTTATTTACAATTATTCCCAAAAAAGGGCCTCACTCTCCTGTGGTTTTTGGGGCAGTATGCATCTTAGATTCCTTCCACAGTGTCTTGATTAACCGTGGAGTTCCCAAAGAAATTATCCATCCATTTGCTCTACAGCTCACAAAAGCCCCTCCTGGATGAGAGCGCTTTTGGAAGATATATTTGATGGTTATTTGCAGTCTCTGGTTACCTTGTTGGGAAGATACAGCTGCAGTTCTGAGCTTTTAGGATTCCAGACAGTGTAGATCACTGATGTGACTCTTTTGATAGTAAACTGGATAAGTGTCAAAGAAACAGCCTTTTTGTCTACTGGAACAAATGCTGTGTGATGCATTTTTTAATTCTGTGCTATAGTTCCAGACAGTATTTTTAGTATAAAACAAAGAAGCAAAACAAACCAAAGAATTGTAAGAATCTAAAGTTTAGTACTTAAAAATATAAGAGAAGCAGAGTTAGAACTGTGTGTGAAATCTTAATGTCCTCTTGTCCGTGTACTTTTTGAGTCTTCACATACTAATTTTTCTTTGAGATGCCTTTCTCTTCCAATAAGAGTTGATCTTCACTATTTCTTTTTATATTTCTTATTAACCATGTGGCCTTACAAGTACACTTCATTCAAACTTTACAATGAAAATAAAACTGGTGATTTTGTCCAGGTTTCTGTGGTGCAAAGAATTAGTGCTTCAGAAATACAGATAATTTTATCTACAGAGCACACTAAGGGAATATGTGACACCTTTGTATAGATGGACATATTTAAGAGATAGGTCCAGTCAGTTTCTGTAGCTGATTCATGCAAATCTCAGAAGCAACCAATGTTTTGTTTTGCTTTGGTTTTTTTTTCTGAAGTTCTGAAGAAAAGAAAATCAATATCCAATCTAAGTCAGACATCTGGCATGAAAAATTTCAGCTTGTAGCCTGGTGCCTGGCAAAGTTGTATGCAATTAAAAATGAGCCTTTTATTGTGAGAAATTTTGGGCAACCTAAACTGAATTAGATTTTGAATACCTGTTGTAAGAAAGCTGTGATTAAAAAAAAGTTGAAATTAAGGGATTGAAAGAGAAAATAGAGCATGTTCTAGTTTTTATTTCTCTGACACTATCTGTATTGCATTTTTCCTGTTTTACTTTGTAAATAAGAGCAAATCAGATCAAAGATAAACTGCTTAATGGTGAACTCCTGTATTTGAATTATACTGATTGAATTTAAGAAAGTAAGGAAGTTTTGCATTATTATAATTATTGAATACTGATATTCCCAGTTGTTTCCAGAAGCCAGTGACATCCATTGTAATAAGTGCTAAGCAAATGTATTGTAAAGTGAAGACCGTGATGCAGAAGCTGCATATTTTCCCTTATTCTTTCCTGCATTGCTGATCAGCATCACTGAACAACATGAGAAAGAACCAAAATGGTGTAACAAAATTAAACTAAAATACAAACTATGGGTTCTTAATAGAAGACTTAATGCTAGATATCTGTTTGGCAAGTTATTCAAAAGTAATGCACGTCATTGTTTTGGTTTTTTTTTAACTACAGCAAGTTAGGATCAATAAAGGGGAATAGATAAACCAGAGATCCACCTTTCTTTGAATACCATGAACTAAATGAGATCAAGTTGATTGAAATGCTTATTGGATTTCTGGAGAAATCTGTCCCTGAGCAACAAATCTGTCTGAATGGAGACCCACCATTTATCAAGCTCACAGCAAAGGGCCTTTGAACTCGTGGACAGTTGGCATAGGAACACCCTCAGCTACAGGGCAGCATTTCTTCCATTTATAATTCACCTTGTATGGCAACTTACAGTGTGTCAGTGACCAATCACCAACCCAAGGAAGAAGGAACATGCCTACACGAGCATTATGATCTTGAAACCATCTAAATAATTTTCATCCATGCAGGAAACAGAAAACCAAGTAAACCCCAAAGCAGAAAGAGAAGTGGAGGCTGCCAGTGCTTCACCCCAGCAAATAAAGTCACACAGTCTTGGGCAGACTGATGCACAAGTGGGCCACAGGGCTGTTTGCACATCTTGGAGACAATCAAGTCTCATATCCCAAGAGATCCCAGAGGAAAAGGAGAAACCAAAGGAGGGAGAAAAGTTTCTGAACCACTTTTGGAGCTATTATTGACTATATGAACATTCTGAAACCGTGGTGAAGATGGCTTGTAGTGAGTTTGGGTTTGAACTGAAAAGGATGCAAGAAAAAACTAAGATGAGTTTAATCCATGCTGAGCTGATTTTGACATTTTGATACTTGTCCCTGCAGTACCAGTCACGAGGGCTTGATGTTAACCAGTCAGCATTCAGATGGTGCACTATTTATTAGAAAATTTTCTGTTGTGGTATTGGGAAAAAAAGAGTAGAAATTGAGAAAGCATTCAGGAACTTTAAGTTTTCAAACTTAGTTTAGGAAGGATTTTTGGTTTTTGGTGACAGCGTGTAAGAGACCTTTACAACAGCAGTTTCAGGAGAGTTTAGGAAAAGGTGCTTCTGTACCTTCAGCAGAAAACCTGCACCACCCAGCATTAAGTTGCTTTGAACTTTGTTCTGATAGGACTTCTGTCTTTAGAAGAAGCCTTTAAAGAATTTTGGTAAAGGCTCTGATGACCTGTTCTTTCTCATGGTGAACTTCAGATGAGTAATATAATATTTATAGACCCATGGATACCACCATCTACTGAGAAATTAGAAAGCAAATTGAATTAAAACCAAACAAAAATAAAACAAATAGTAAAAATCCTAAGCACTAAACTAAACCTTACAGAAACTAAATTTTGTTAACTATGATCCAAAGGCACTATATGATCTTTACTTTAGATGTTATTATTATTAGTAGGTATGGTGCTCATGTTCTTATGACAAACATGATTTTCTGTGCATAATTTTGGCCAAGTAGGAACTGACAAAAATAAGATTGAAGAAAATCTCATGGTGATTAAACCATGGCAATTTCCCTGGAAATATCTAGTGAGAACAATGAGAAAAACTGACTACCAGTAACTGATCTCAAGCATTAAAAATTCATTTTCTCTGTGGCCCTGGGTAAATTGCTTTATCAAAAACTGGTACTCTTTGGACTCAGCTTCTCTTCACTCATGTCCATATGTTTTGGCTAAAGAATAAACGATTTCTTGAGAAAAAAATAATGAAAAATTTATTGGATTTTGTGAGGTTAAAATTAGAACACTCAAACCTTTTTAATTTTTTTTTAAGAACTAGTTTTTGAGTAGTATAGCTGAAATCTACGCACAAGTCAGATGACCCTATTTGGGCAACGAATCAGTCTGTTGCTATGTGCATGTTCTGTAATAACAGAAAAGTTGAAACTAGTGTCAGTCAATTGCAAATCTCAAGAAAGAAGAGACATGTATCAGCTTTAAAGTAGATTTTAATAAAACTCTTGTCAGAACAATTCCTAGCTCTCCTGTATAATATTTACAGAAACCGAATTAAAGTCTGCATCTGCTTAACTTATTGTGAAAGCCACATAAAATACAATTTAAACTAACCTTTTTTCTCACAATGAAAGTTAAACATACATAGATGGTCAGCCATTGACAGGGAGAAACCCACTAAACCATGATATTACCATGCTTGTTCATCCTTCTAAAGCTTTTACAGTAAACATGATACCTGCCTTCTACAGAGCTTTTAAATTCTGTCTTTAAAATTGGCCAGTGTTTCTTCAAACATTCATCTCAGTTCTGTTACTCCACTGCTCCATTCCTTCAAGAAAATTAAAGTCTGTACCTACATACTGATGTCTTAAATAACTCAAACAAACAACACATAGAGCAGAGGTGGACAGAGGAAAAACAAAAATGGAAATCCTTCCTGTAAAAGTCAGTAATGCTAAAAAATGTGTCAGATTTTTAGCAGCCAATAAGCTGCATACAGCCATCAGGGCACATTTCAGAGCTACTTCTTAATTCTGTGATCTAATTTATAAATGAGCTACAAGAAATGCAATTTGGTATTTTCAAATTAAATAATCTGTCTAAATAAAAATAAAAAATGTATTATTTCTCTACTGTTAAGTCAGAGAGCTGGAAATAGCATTTGCAGCCAAATTGAAAGCAAATGGTAAAATTATTTTGATTTTATCACCTTTGAAGTAATTCCTCTCATCAATGTCAGCTGACAGGAGGTGATTTGAAAAGCACATGTACTGCTACCAGGAATTTGAAAACAGTGCCTGTAATTAGTGTGGGAAAATGGTATCATAGTAGATATATACTTGGAGGAATGTGAAGGAAATGTGGGTGGGTTTTCTGGTTTAGTCATAATCTTAGACAGAGTATTCAGGAGTTTATAAAGATAATGTTTAAGTGCAAATTGTGTGGTTGTTAAATCTCATAAAACCTTTATTGAATTTATGTAAAATTGTCAAATTGGAAAATCTACACATTTAATGATGAGGTTCACAGAGTCAATATTTCTGGGCTGAAATAATGTCCAGTTCCACCAGGACACAAGTGACACTAGTTGTTTCTAGTCACAAGTTAATATTTTATGAGTAGTCTCAAACTTCATGGGAGAAGTAGATTGGGGGTTTTTTTTGTGTGTGTGTTTTATTTTATTTTATTTTATTTTATTTTATTTTATTTTATTTTACTAATGCACATTCAGAAACATTATTGAACACAGTACTGTAATACTTAGTTGAAGGTGGCTGGAATGTTTTTTCTTGTTTTAAAACAAGTTTGAATCAATGGAATCTAAAAAAATGGCCTCCAATTTCAAGAAAAACTCTTCTTTTGAAGCAGTTTCAAATTATTTGGAACTGAAAGGGAAGACAACTGGGTTAGCAGGATAATCTGGACCTTTTAAAAGGTACAATATAAACATATTTATCTCAGTGCAAGGGATTCAAGTCTTTGGGCATTTTGTAGCCCTTGTATCAGATGTATCTGATAGAAGGCATTGTTCTTCTGTGTTTATCATTTTGTCATTTGTTTCAGTCAGTGCTGCTTAGATACAAATATCTTGTTTACAGTATCTGTAATAGTATCTATTTAAAACAGAGAGTTATCTGTTTATATGTCCATTGCTATCACTATTGAGTGATTGCATCACTATGTAGAAGTTTGGCTCTATTTTCAGTAATTCAAGTTCTTCTACGGACAACTAATTGCTCATCATGATAATCCTGTGGGTTTCAGCGGTTCCACTAATAGATTTACAAACTTCTTTAACTCTGAATCTCAGTACCTACGGATATATTGAAACAAACCTGTCAAAGCTGAAAAATGCTTTCACTGAAAAGTTCTTGACTGCGGACAAAAATCTCCTCTTTCATTTAAGAATGCTTTCATCCAAACGCCATCTTTTTGTTTCTGTGTTTCTCTGATCTGAGTATGTATTTAAAATGCAGTAAGAAAGCTTTTGGAACACAAATCTATTTTGATAAAATTACAAATAATATCTTGTATATTCTGTGTATCAGTAAGTGGATCATCCCAATTCAAAGAGGCAGCTTCAGGGCCTGACAGAATTACTGTAACTGACTTCAGTGAAACTTGTATTAGTACATAAAAATTGTGAATCATAGAAATGAAATGGAGTCCCCAAACACCATACATTTGTTACAGAACCCTTTGTCTGCAATGCAGAGTGTAAATTACCAAAATATTCCAGTAATGAGACAGAGAATATTTGATAAAAGAGCATTTGATCACAGAAAGAAGGATTTTGAAGGTAGAGTTTGAGTTTAGAATAGCCAATATTGACCAGAAAACCTTGTACCTACCACTAATTCTTGGGCTCTCGGTGATATTGGCAAGGCATTCAAGGTTCTCTGTGTGTCAAAACCCCACACTTTATCATCATAATTGTGGCCAGTTGCTAATCTTGATGTGCTCAAAAAATGGAGAATGTGACCTTTAAAGACCTGTGGTTCCTGCAGACCTGGGTCAGAGCAGGTCAAGAAAAAAGGGAGCTTGTACAGCTGGTCTGTGAATCTGTAAAAGGATTATCTATCTGGTTTAAAATACATGAATGTTACTAAAGCTTTGCTGAAACTGACACTTTCAGCACAACATTCTTTAGCAGTTTTGATTAATTCCATTTTTAATAAGAATAATTACTTCTGTTGTTTTATTTATGAAGAAAAAAAAGAAATAACTGAGCTCACTAACTGATCCTTAAGGTATTAGTGCTTTGACACAAGTGGGAAGCAAATGTAAATATAATGAAATCTGGTATTTTTCTATTATTTGTTGCTCATTGAATTGAAACTGGGAAAAACCGGTAATAAAAAATTGAAGGAATTTGTAACAGTTCCATAGATGCATTTCACTTGGGGAATTTGCTAAAAAATGTGCCTTAAAGTACAATTTTGGAAAGGGCCCATAAATTAGCTGAGGTGAAAAATTAAAAAATAAGAAAAGGAAAGAAGCTAGGCTCCATTACCCAGTACTTTAGCAGATTTATTGGGAAGTCACCCTTTCAGCTAGTGTTTTTATAACTTAAATGAATTACAAGTAAACATCATATTTGTATGTGATTTTTCATGAAAGCAATGTTTCAAAGTGATTAATTATTTATTTCACACTCTGTGCTATACAGGCTATCCATCCAGCTGTTAAAAGTAATGAGAACAAGAAAAACACCTTGTGGGCTTTAGCAGGAGTAATTTTCAAACAATATAAAAGGGAGGGATTTACCTACAAAACTGATGAAAGTTATATCAATGAATGAGAGGCTCTTCTGAAATTCAGCAGCCCTTCCTGCTGGCCTCCTGACTCTTAGTGCTTCAATAGAGTGGTTTGTGTTTATGTACTGACTGAACTAGTATTTATGGTTATGTACTGGTTTAACAGGTCTCTCCATCTCTTGTTAGAGTAAAAAAAGTATCAACACATGGGTGGAAAAAAAAAGCAAAAGGCACATATTTCTCTTTAGAATTAATTTCCCTTTCCCATTCCTTTCCCATTCCTTTCCCATTCCTTTCCTTTCCTTTCCTTTCCTTTCCTTTCCTTTCCTTTCCTTTCCTTTCCTTTCCTTTCCTTTCCTTTCCTTTCCTTTCCTTTCCTTTCCTTTCCTTTCCTTTCCTTTCCTTTCCTTTCCTTTCCTTTCCTTTCCTTTCCTTTCCTTTCCTTTCCTTTCCTTTCCTTTCCTTTCCTTTCCTTTCCTTTCCCCCTTCCCCTCCCCCTTCCCCCCTTCCCCTTCCCCTTTTCATCTTTTCCTTTTCATATTTTCCTTTTCCTTTTCATCTTTTCCTTATCTTTTCTTTTCTTCAGACTGGCTTTGTGCTTTTATTCCAAGAAATATAAACTAGCACAAAGGATTCTGTTAGTATTTATAATAGCAGAAAAATTACTAAATGGTCAGTTGTTTTAAATTCTTATGTGCGTAAGAATTATTATAGATTAATTAAATTAATTTACAATAAAATTCTCTCACTAAAATTTATACCAAAACTTCCCTGGCTTTTCAGTGAAACTATTATTTTTACTTTTGTTTTGCTGTTCACTACCATTCCCTCTTGCAGTTTGGGGACTCGGAACCAGGCGGGCTCCCGGGGCATCAGCACCATGGACAGGAGCCGCGGTGACGGGCGGCGCTCAGCCCGCCCCGGATCCCCTTCTATGGGAATCTCTAAAGCCTCCCGAAGGTCTGAGTCTCACTGCCTGAAACACCTCTGACTCTGCAGCACAGCCTCTCCGTGCTGTCATAGATCAGTCTCAATCACCCAAATCACCCGTGTGTTATAGGGAGCAAGGAGGGAAAGATGATGTTGTGTGAAGGTCTCATAAGTTCCAAGACCTTAGAAAACACTGCAATGAAAAATGGAATAAATCATGCTTTACCAGCCAAATAAACTACTTTGACACTGTTAACTCTTTGATGTAAGGACTGTATTTTTATTTTATTTTTGTTTGGTTTGGATGTTTTGTGGGGTTTGTTTGTTTGTTTTTAATAATGTAAAGCATATTGCAGATACCCTGAAAACATAATGAGGGACCCATCTTTGAAAATAATGGTCTAAGCGATATTAATTAGGATGCCCATACTTGTTAAGTAGCAATAATTAAATTATTATGGACTAAATAGCTTCTAGTGAAATATACAGAGTATTTTGTTCTCCTCCCTTCCAGTGAAGAAAATGGATAGTGGGCAGTCTCACTGGGCAGTGGGACTTCCTCACAACAGATATATGAAAGCATGTGCGGTATATGACACTGCATTTATTTAAAAAGTATCCCCAAACCCACCAAATCCTGTCAAAGATTTTAATTTCTCTCTATTCTAATCTAAGACAAGAATAACTTAGAGAATAATTAAATTATCCATTGAGTTAAAAGCCGGTATCAAACTCAGGCACTGCGGTGGCAGTAGATAGTGTCTGTGGTTCAAGTGTACCAATCTTAAAAAAATATGAAACCTTCTTACCTAACTTCAGACACATCTTCATGTGACTTCGTCGTTTCAGACTCCCTTCATGGTCAGTAAGGTGTGTGCTCACTTGTAGAGAAAGTTCCAGGTCACCTGAATCTTTCAAGATATTTTCTAAGGCAAAGGCAAACTGTGGTCTTATTTTTTTTCTAGTGGCTAAAGGGATCACTGGGGAAACTGCTTCAGAAATAGACTTATCCACTGCAGGTGCCTGTTTTAATCCACACAAAGCCCTCAAACAGTGACACTGAGCAGTGTGCAAGCAACTGGGCAAGCATCAAGAATGTCTTTTGGAGGATTAAATATCAAGGGGTGGGGTGGCTGCTGGGAAGCTTCACACAACTCGTCATTTGCCTGGAGGATATGCCATCAGATGATAGATAGCACCTGACTTGTTAAAATACTTCCAGTCTTACTGAAATACAACCAAATGACAAAAGTCTGCAGATTAAACTTCCTCTGCATGCATTTTATATCTCAAATATAAGCCTCTGCCAAGAGTATTACAAATGAGACCACAACTGATTTAGCTTTGCATTCTCCTCACTGTCTTGGATGCTGGTTATATTTCTTTAGTTTATTCCACTTTTCAACATCCCTTCCATTAAACATTTCAACAAAAAGAAGTGAAATTATTCAAAGAGATGCTGAAAGCTGAAAATATGTTTTAATTCAAAGGCCTTTTTTTTTCTTTTAGGTATATAATATTGATACAGAGGGAATATAATATTGAAATAGAGTGAAATATGGAGATAAAGTTTACATTACAAGATCAGTGATTAAAAGAAAAGTGTATAAAATTCCCTGTTTTGTACTCAGGGTCTGCTTTGAATGAAACCTCTTCTTCCTATCAGTCCAATGAAAATCAAATGCAGAAGAAATTAATGCTGTATTGTCCTCTTGGGCCTGCAGATAGCTGAAGCAACAGTTCCATTTCAGGAAATAGGAGGAATGCTCTAAACTCATCCAATGAGGTGGATGACTGATAAAGACTGGTGGTAAAGGCTGAAATTGTGCTACCCAATTTTAGGCATCTCAGAGATCTACTTGAGCAAAAGGTTGGGTTTTCCCTACAGTACACAGAGAAGGAAGAGGGGTGTTTTCTTCTGGACATGGACTGGAGTAGGTACTGAGATCTCTCTGTCTCCCTCACTTTGCTGGAAAATTTTGTATTATTAAGCTCTTTCTATAGGCACTTTCACTTACTGCCAGAGTTATATGGTATGGTCTCCTTTTCAGCCTTTCTCTGTGCTTCTCCATCCACATTAGTGAATGAGAAATTATCTCAATAGATTACAATGAGATGTTCATCCAAGGGTTCAAAGCCATTCTCTGAACTCCCTGTATGCCAGAAGGGAAGCCATGCAGTTGCTACAGCTTTCAGCTTTTCTTCTCATTTATAGTGCCTGACTGGTAGGTAATTTAGTTATATCTATGGTAGGCATGAAACTGGAAAACTGTGGATAATAACATAGAGTACAAGGGAGATTGATTTTTAAAATTTATTTCCCTTTTTTTTCAAAATGAAGAAGCCAATTGTTCCAGTTATCTATTGACAAATCAAACATTTCATACTAAAAAGTATTACTTCTTCATTATAAGGGATTTGTTGTGGCATATCCAGTCTCCCAGAGCACCTCCATAATCCTTGCAATAGAATTTAGACTCATCTGTGGGCATAGTGAATCAGGTCCTCTCTCCTCTCCTCTCCTCTCCTCTCCTCTCCTCTCCTCTCCTCTCCTCTCCTCTCCTCTCCTCTCCTCTCCTCTCCTCTCCTCTCCTCTCCTCTCCTCTCCTCTCCTCTCCTCTCCTCTCCTCTCCTCTCCTCTCCTCTCCTCTCCTCTCCTCTCCTCTCCTCTCCTCTCCTCTCCTCTCCTCTCCTCTCCTCTCCTCTCCTCTCCTCTCCTCTCCTCTCCTCTCCTCTTCTCTCCTCGTTACTTCCTCTCATTTCAGAGTATGGCATAGCTATAATAATGGCAAATAAGAAAAACCAATGGACATATTTTGGTTCTCTGTTTCTATACTGCTTCAGGGGAAATAGTTTGTGACAATCTTATTTTTGTGTCTAGACTGCATCGCACTCTTCAGTAGCCTGCCCATGCTGAGGGGCTATTCCCCCTTATGCCTTGTTCCTCACTCTGCTTATTCCTAGTTCACTTGCACAGGGGGAAGAGTCAAAGATTACAGAAATATTATTTTATGTGTCATGGCTTGTACCACTAGAAGCTGATTAGATGAAGTAAAATGGTATTGTACTGTCCTAAACCAGTATGCTAGATCAGTGACAGATATATTAAGAAAAATAAAATTCGACTGCTTATGGTTTTCCTAACTACTACCCACAGCACACTGTGCTGTTCAGTTATCATTTACAATTTAATGCCAGAGATGCTTTGCAGACTAACATGTTACCACTCAGGGAACTGGATATTTATATTTGTTTAAGCCTGTGGGACACACACCATGAGCCTGCCATTCCCTTGCGTCAGGGCAGATGCACGTTGCCATGGTGGGGCACAGAGAAGGGAAGGAATCCCTCCTCACACAGGCATGCTTCCACTTTGGTTCTGGCTTTGCTCCCATGTGCTGTTAGGCTAGAGAAAAAGCAGACATAACATGCTGGATCATTAGTGTCAGATATGTGCCAGTCCCTCATCCATTTTCTCAGTCAGTAGTGAACAGCAGCCACTGCCCCCAGCATCCCAACCTGTGGTGCTTGGAGGTGACACCAAACCATGAGTGCTGCCTCTCTCTAACACATGGTGCAGTCCATTACACACCCTAACAGCTCAAGAGGATCCTCAGTAAAGTCTATTCCAAACAAATTTGGGTTTTCAGGAATAAAGTGGCAATATAATTGTAAATAATATTTTTAAAGGGTTGGAGAAGCGGGAGTTGAGTGATTTTTTATGCTTTTTGCAACTTTCTGTGCAATTAATGGTAGCTACAATAAAAATACAGTTTTGCTTTTTCTTTACTTACTTTTTAATTTTTTTTAAATACCAAAGACAAACACAATCTTAGCATTTTCAGATTCAAATAAAGTTAGACCATGGTACTGAAATACTGAAGTATGACCCCATGGGGAAACAAAAGAAATGGATCTAACCATGAACACAACAATTTTTGGAAAAAAAAAAGATTTTTGGAAAGCAAAATCACTGTCAGCAAGTAAATTACCTTGTATGGATCAGACACTGATTTCACTTCTCTGTCCCTCTCCCCACAGTTTTTCCCCTTTTTCATCACAAAGGGCTACATGGAAAGTGTGTCTTGTTAAATGATCTGAGAAAGGCAGAAAAGGGGAAAGGACAAGATCATTTCACTTGTATAGATGAGCAGAAAAAAAACCAACAAGGCAATCAATTGAGCAAACAGAGGCGTGGCAGTAACACAAATGATCGTCATTCTCAAAATCTGAGGCACAAAAAATTTATAAGGGAGATATTAATCATGACATAATTGCTTCCAACACATTAGTGGAACTTTGTTGATGTGCATTACCTGAAGTTTGGGTTCTTTGTAGTGGTGGTGAAAATATGAAAATAAAGTATGGAGTTGAAAATCTATTTCTGTTCAAGCGATGAACACAGCCTGGGAAATGCAAACTTTCCTGCAGCACGTGAAGATATCAGGAGCAAGTATCCAGTACATAAGAAAGCATATAAAAATTACATTGTATTCTTATTTGTAAAGGGGTATTTACAGGAAGACACTCCAAGATGTCATTTAGACAGTATTCTATTCTGTCTAAATGTCTATTCTGTCTATTCTGGTGTAGCCTTTAGCTTCTGAAATGGAAGGAATTGCTCTTGACAACAACAAAAACAACAACAAAACCTTCAAATGTACCTCTTATATTTTGTTTTTTTCAGTGGATATTTAATACATACATCTGGTGAAATTAAAATCTGCTGATCACCTAATTCCTTGAGTGCCATCTGGAAATTGTACTGAATAAGAAATCTTCAAAAGTGCCTTTTGAGATTGAGTTTCTGGCATCCACAGGTTTAAAAGTTCATAGAATTATAGAATGGTTTAGGTTGGAAGAGACTATATATATCCTATAGAGACCATATAGTTCCACCCCTCCTGCCCTGGGCAGGGACACCTTCCACTAGACCAGGTTGCTCAAAGCCCCATCCAACTTTGCTTTGAACACTTCTAGGGATGTGTTCAACTTCTCTGGGCAACCTGTTGCCACAACTTCTCTAGGCAACATGTTCCAGTACCTCACCACCCTCTGAGTAAAGAATTTTCTCCTAACATCTAATATACACCTTTCTTCTACTATGATCCATCTCCTCTGGGTAATGACATGTTTAAGAAGAACGAGTTAATGAGAAATATTGTAGTGTAGATTTTAGAGCAGTTTTGACAAGAAAGGATAGCAAATGCAGCTGAAAACTTGTTTTGCATTTAAAAAATCATGTTGGACTCTTGAGCTTTTTAGCATCTTCTCCTTTCTAAAGGCATTTTATTCTGAAAAGCTAAGCACACTCCCATTAGCAATATGCTCAGTCAAGAGCATCTGGGGAAATATATTTGTTGTATTAAAAAACCTACATAAATATTCCAACATTTGCTGTGTGGCATAACACATAGCAGCTGTATTGTAAAACCTCATGCTTTGCAGAACACAGTCCATCAGAAGAGATGTGCTTTGGTTCATCTGAGAGAGAGATGCCTATAAATCACCAGGTGGTAATAGGAATTGTCAGGAAAAGCTCTGCTCAGCAGCACAGGAATGAAGGCACAGAGGAGAGTTTGGTGGGAGGGAATTTTCCCTGCCCACCTGTCACTCCTTCCCTGTGTTTCTATAACCATATGCTCCCAATTTTAATTTCCTGTCCCAGGCAGAACAACTTCCCTCTGTCTTCATTTAATCTGCCTTAAATGCCTTTGCCTCATTTAGCCCCCCTTTGCTCAAACAGAAGAGGTCCCCATCTCTTTCCCACCACCCATTTCCCTAAGCAGGCTGCTGAGATGTTTTATTTACTGGCACCCCATTTGAGGGCTGCCCATCTATTAATAGGTGTGATCTCATATCCCCAAAAATCCTTGCTGCTTTTCTGTCAGGGGCATGCAATGCTCATCATGGGTGAGAATTAATGTCTCACCCATTGGTTGTAAAATGAATCCCTAATGAAGGTTCAGACCTTGGAGATTGTGAGAAGCACAAGTGGATAGTGTGCAACACTGGATCTGATTGTGTATCTGTTTTATATTAATGGAGGTGGGAAGCTGCTAGGAGACTTGTGATTATTTCCCAGCTCAGCAAGTGTAGGTACCTTCCAAACTCCACTAGGATAATTCAGCTAATTTGACAATTTCCAAAATTACTGGAAAATTAAGTATTCTTGTAGATATCGTCAGCTTTTATTTGGCATAAAAAGGCAAAGGTTTTTTAAAAGATTTTTTTCCCTTCAGGTAGAAGCTTAGAATTACAGAATTATTTGGGTTGGAAGGGACTGTAAAGATTATCTAGTTCCAAGCCCTCTGCCATGGGCAGTGATACATTTCACTAAAACAGATTGCTCTAGGCCCCATCCAACCTCACCTTGTTTATCTAATCAGTTCAATGAGCATTGACTTGCAGAATGTTTCATTTGCTAGTTTCTTAGAACAGTTCATTTCTGAAAAAGAATACTTTGATGCCCAGTCTGTCTGGCATTCTATCCATAACAAAGAGCCAAATTTTGGCCTAAGAATCCTGATGTTGTAGTGTTTTTACGATAGAGCATTGAGGTTTGGTGTTCTAAAAGTACCAGCCTCCTGCAGTAACAGTACTAAGATACATTTGATATGTGCTTTGAGGTACTGAAGCTTAATTAAAACAGAGAAGGGGGGAAAGGATTGTACTGACATAATTACTTTTATTTCTGTCTGTTTTATTTAACAATATTTTTGTGTTTCAGGCATAGTTTTGGGAAGTTACACAGTGGTTGTGAAATACTGTATTTCCATGCAATCTCTGAGATTATTCCTTTGGATTTGCCACAAACACTTGCAGGTGAGGCCTGCATGATGCAGCAATGAGGTACTAGAAAGTACCTCATTGCTGCACCATGTATGTAAAGTATGTAAATGCAACAGGATATGGTATCATGGATCCTTTCATCCTGCTTCTTGCTTGCATTCTGGACCCAAAGGAGACTTGTGTGAGTCTGATGAGTTGCAGGGGGTTTTGTGTGCTCTATTATTTGGAAGTGGCATTGCAGGATGATGTCTGCAGAGATCATGTGTGCATCAGCAGTGTTGAGCCTGGGGTCTAGGTGAATTCCTTGTTGAGGAACACAAAGCAAAGTTGAATCCGCCTGCATCTCAAACTCCTCTAGGAGTAGAAAAAGAAAGAAGCACTTTAAAGGCGCTGTGATTCCAGAGCTTTCATGTGAGAAGAGTCACTTGAGACTGGTAAAGATTACAGCCAAGAGTATGATATCTGCTGGAGTGTGAAAAGTCTGGAATTAGAGAAGATAATTACTCAGCAAGCAGCACCCACAGCTAAGGGAAGGTTCCTGCAGTGCCTGGCAGTGATGACCCCCAACAGAGCCAGTGGGGGAACAAAACTCTTGCCTGCTCTCCTCCACATATCATGGAAACAAGGCTTCCCTTCCCCAGGTGGGTGAAATGGCCAAGGATGGGAAGTTCACTCCTTAGTTCTCTTACCAGACATCAGAGCTACATTGACATGGCTTCTGTCCCTTGGATCATTCAAGAAGAGCAAAGAGAAGAGAAATACTATTTTCACTTCTTCCTCAGGCCTATTATTTAGAAGTAGACTGTGAAAAATAGAAACTGGTTTTTAAGGTCTTTAGCCCATCTGGTCTTGGGATAACAAGATTATACAGACATGCTGTATTGTATCTTTCTTCAGGGAAAAAACAGAGAAGACACTTGGAAAGATCAAGACTGCCATATATAAAGATTGCAGGGTTTTTCTCATAGGCAACTCTTGTTGGAATTTTCACTATGGTCATTTTAAAATAGAAAATGTACAAAAATTTGGTGACCTCTTTTGTGTAGTGTTACAAAGCCTAGAACATGGTTAGCATTCTGGGTAGTGCACACAACCAAGTTAGTGAAGGGAAGATATTCTACACTAGATTGCAATCACCTTTCTATTAATCTGCATTGAAGATATCAGAAATGTCTGGTGAGTCTGATGACTTCAACAGGTCAACCCCCCCAAGGTCATCACCACAATTCTTTTGTTTACTCAGTGTTAGGCACTGGGCAGCGGTCAGGGCAGCAAGATCCAGTAAAAGCACAACCAGACTGTCCACACTTCAAAGTTTACAATCTGAAGAGGTTACCACCTTCCTCAGACCTGTATTTCCTTTTCTAGTCCTCATTGCATTGTGCTTCCAAGCCTGAAAGCACCAGTATCTTATGGAGCTGCAGCCCAGCTATTCTCAAGAATCCTACAGGCTGCTGCAGATCTGGGCTTGCTCCAGGTGTCCACTTCAGGGAATGGGTGGTCTCTGGAATGGCCACAATAGGAATGAAGTCTTTTTATCAGGAATATTTTTCTCTAACACATGAAGCAAAATCTTTGGTAATTAATATGTGTACAAGCACAGCACAGAAAATTGATCAGCTTCCTCCCAGTTCTGGACAGAAACCATCAGCACTGTAAGTTCACAGCAACTGCAGTTGTAGTGAAGGTGCCCAGACCTCTTTGTTGTTGTGCACATGTGCCTCCAGATTTACTCATTACAAACCTAGCTTTTTGCTGCCTCCATGAGTAATGGTTTTGGATGTCACCCAATATATTCTATATTCACAGGTGGAAAAGGAAAAATGATAGAACAACACTATTTATTTTGTCCCCTGCCCCCAAACCTTATCTGAAAAAACAACTACCTACAAGAAAATAAGCTTCTAAAAAACCAAGGGACAATATGGAAAAGGTTTTTTTTTTTCCGAATTCACAATTCTGTCCTGCTGTAGGCAGAAAGTACAGACATGTTGTAAGCATTGTGTGGCTGCTATGGATAAGCTGAGGCTCTTAGTTTAAATCTTCACTGACCTCAGAGCAAAACTATATCCAGACCTGGCTAATAAAGATGGGCACTTGCTTCTAGTTCAGGTTAGACATTC
The DNA here is from genome assembly GCF_037042795.1 of Molothrus aeneus. Taxonomy (NCBI): domain Eukaryota; kingdom Metazoa; phylum Chordata; class Aves; order Passeriformes; family Icteridae; genus Molothrus; species Molothrus aeneus. The sequence goes on along the minus strand of NC_089647.1, from coordinate 89,611,823 downwards.
ATGCATTCTAATAATCAAGGTCTTTGTGCATACCTCAGGAGAACTCTGCAGGCATGGACACCACATTCAGGAGAGTGGATTTGCTATTAGCTATTCTACTGCTAATACTTGTTCACACGTGCTGCTTCATTTGTAGATGAACAACAGCTTAATCTCAGTTTCACCCAGGGATAAGCTGCCTCTTAATTATCTTGTGGTAAACACAAAGAGTTACCACAACACAGCTGACATGTTACAAATCAATGTATTACTTTATGCAGTACTATCTTATTCTTGTTCTCCTAACCAAAATTATGTTCCTGCCATGTGTCATGTGTGGCTTCCCCTTTCCCTGACAAGGAACTTCACCTTCAGCAAAGACACTATTATTAAATGACATATTCTAAGAATATATATTTTCTTTTGTAATAATGAGCTTTTCTTTGGTGTGTGTTTACATGGTGCATCTCCCTCTGGAGTTGAAATGATTTATACATTGCATAGAAAGGAGGGACTGTATCTGTTCTTTCTGTAGCAGAGCCAGCATGAGAGCAGCACTGATGCTGCTACTTGTGCTAGGCTTGTTAAGTGAACAAATACAGGTATTCCATTCCTGATGCTGCCAGTTAGAGACATTCTACAAGTTGAAAACTCACAGAAGTGCCCAAAGAAAAAATAGTGGGATTCTAAGTGTGGACATTGGTCAGTCAGAAGACATTAGATATTGGAAGAAAAAAAACTTAGCTGCAACCCCTTCGTGACCAAATGATGAATGAAATTCCTTCAGATTTCAAAATAAAAAAAAATAAATTGGGAAGTAAAAAAGGGAAGATTTTCAGAGCAGTATGAAGTTGCTCTCTACCCTGTTTGTTTTAGGAGAAAATATAAATATATATAAATACCTTATAGCAAGTTATAAACAGTAGCCTACTGCAATAAAACATGAAGTAATTTGCAGCAATAAAGGAGAAGAAAAAATGTAGTGAACTAATCATTTAAGGAGAAAATGAGAATTTTAATATAAGACTATGTAAAGCATATTTCTATATGATGTGTGTTTAATGTAGTTGTGGAAGAAATATCTCTTTTAATATCTGAGAATAAACTGTTAGCTCATGAAGAACAGTGAATAATGAAGTAAAAAATTCCAACATAACTTAAAACTTATGTCTCTCATTCTTTGCATTATGTATTCTTCTGAGGCAGGCCAGGAAATAAGAGATCTGTCTCAGAGAAGAAACTTAAACATAACAAGAGGAGTAAGAGCATTAAACAGTGAAACCCTTAGGAGAGATAGAGCTTCACACAAAGGAGACTGGGGAGTAGTTGCAAGTATTTTTGAAGAGTGAGTGACGCTGAACTTGGAAATATGAAGCTAATCCATCTGGAGATAAAATAATACACATTTATGAAATGGGAAGGAAAAATCTCTGGACCAGTAGTGCTAAAAGCAAAGAGGATGTGGATGCATTTGCAATGCAATATCACTTAGAAAGAAAAGGCTGGTAGAGCACGCAGCTGGGCGGAGGGCGGAGGGGGGATGTGAGGACAGAGATCAGCTGCTAAGAAGGAGCAGCGTTCTTTGCACATGACCCTACTGCTCCAGGCCTTGCTGGTTACACATGGTTAGAATGACTCCAGAGGTAAGTGGGACTGATTTGTTGTAAATGTTTTAAAATATGAAAAATAATTCACTTTGACTATAAAGACAGAACTCAATGGAAGTATCAACTAGCAATTAATTGACAGGTGAAATCAGCATAGGAAAGAGCTGATTATTATTTTGTATTAACCAATCAAATATTTTTCTAGCGGTGTGCAGAATAAATATTCTGGTAATGTGATGTTTTTGAAGAGAGAAAAGTAAGTAAATCCCTGTGTAGGACATGGAAAAAGAGAAAACAAAGCAATAAAAAAGAAACTGTATTGCTAAAGCAGTTGTTTAAAGCTCTGCTTAAATAAGACTCTCCGTGTGAAAGGCATTGAATGCTTAGGCTTTAAAAGCTAAAGAATCAGTCTTTAAGGTGCAAAACTTATTTCTGGGCTAAACAGACGAATGGGGATACAAGCATCATAAAGTCACCCCAGGACATTGTCCTTGAATTCTTTGACAGATACTGCTTTGAATCTCTTCCTTATAGCTAATTTAAATCTACCCACTTTAAGTTTAAAGCCCATACCCCTTTCCCTGTAAAAAGTACCTCTCCAGATTTCTTGTAAACCCCTTTAGGGGGGAAAGCTAACACACTTTTGTCAGAAAAGCTTGATGGCATGTTCTATTTTCATAGTAATTCAGAGTTGCATTTGTGGTCAGACAATGAAATATAGCCCCCAGGAAAGGGCTTTATCTCCCCTGTTTTGGAAAGGTCGTATGCATCTCCTGGGGACAGTGGCAGTGGGATCAGAGACGAGGGGAGCGAGCAGGGCTGCCCCGCCGGCAAAGCCAGCCGGCAAAAGGACAGGGGCGGCTTTTCTCTTCATTTCGAGGGACGCTCTGAGAGAAAAAGAAGTAGGAGGGCTCCACCTGCCGGCCAGACGATCAAGCCACTTGCTTCTGAAAAGGGGAAGGTTTCTATCTGCGATTCTGTGTATTTGTCTGTGCGAGGCAGAGGGAGACAAGCAGCACAGGTCTGACTGCTTTGCTGTCCAGACCCATCGGCAAGCAGAGCTGCACGTAAGGGAGATTTCATTACTGTCATGTTTTCTCTTGCAATGATTTTTCTCTTGAGGTTAAATAGATTAGTATCAGAGGTTCCCAAATTTCCTAATTAGCTACAAACCTAAAAGCAATCAGCTGAAGTCTATTTACATGCAGATCCCACTGTCCTGTCTATTCTACTGGGGGTTGCTGAAAGAAATAATATAGCTCTAAGAAATCATCTTCCTTGTGACTAATAGAGGCTGAGAGTTGCAGGTCATGATGTTCATTACCTAATAGGAGGATTTTTTCTTGTGAGTCAGAGCTAACCCGACGCCCTGGAATGGAGAAATGAGACAGTGTTTATTAGTCAAATGTCGCAAACCCTGGAAACTTGTCACTTTTAGAAGCTGAAATTTGAAACACGGGTAATAGATTACTGATTTTCTGTCCCTTTTCAAGCACTATCCAAAGTACCAATACAGCAGGTTGAATTTTCTGCAGATCCCACGTGACTTGATTCATGACCTTGTCAACTGACACATTTTGGAAATCCAAGGAGTAACATTTTGCATCTTTATGATTTTTATTTCAAGTTGTCTTTAGACAGCCTGGGGCAGGTGCTGTTTTGAGTTCCTTCAAGCCCTGCTGCTACAGTGGCAAAACCACCTGCAGGAATTTGCCACCATGCTGGGTTTCTGGAAGAAAGAGGAGCTGAGGACTTATCTATCAAAAACTCAATATACATATTATGTGAACATAATATATGTAACATGTAGTATTTCAGTTAGTAACATTATTTCCACTGATTTTGCATCCATTTTTTTTTGTCTCCTGGGGATATTGAATAGGATATAAGGTAGAATACATCTGAAAACTCTGTATAGCCTGCTAGACAGCAATTGATTTCCTTTTTCTCTCTAAAATGTACATTCTTACAGTACATGCTGCAGCAGAGAAAACCAGTAACACCAATTATTGAGCATGTTTTGAAAAAAATCTAGTGCATGTTTGGAATATATAAAGCAGAGACAGACAGTAAAAGAAAAAAAGAAAAACTTCACTAATGTAGACAGTTGAGTCTTCTGCTTCTATAATTCCATAATAGTACCAGAATAAAAAAACAACAGAAATGTGTGGAATGCAAATCTCCTGAAGTCAAGGATGTTTGCAGTTAGAGTGTGTAAACAGTATCTAATTTTGTGGGGGAACTGATTAGAAGCACCACTCGTCCTTGAAAGAGCCAGATAACATATTTAAAAATCAATCTGTAGCTGAATAAATGTACAGTTGAAAAGGCTTAACAAATCCCCAGGATTAAATAGATTCTTGTTGCAGGTTAACCATGATGTAAAGGTAGCATTAGTCTTCTCTCATTACCCTCTTGTGACTCACTTTCTCTCCTGCTATATGTTAATCACATATTTGATGGGAGAGAGGTACCACCTTGTGGAACTGGTTAAGCATTCCCTCTTGATTTCAAGTGATTGTCTTAGAAAAATACTGCCCTTGTCTAGGATGTAAAGATAGAGACAGATTTCCTCTGTGTAGGCCTGTTGAGATGTGATTGACAAGCATGCTCCTTATGACCAAATGGCAACTCAGTGTGTGAAGGAAGGACCAGTCCAGAATGGAGATCTGGACCTTGTAGCAGCTGGGGAGTTTGCAAGTTGGCTTCTTACTTTCCTACTTCTGCAGGAACAATTCACCAAATGCAAGAAGTCAGATTCTGCTTTTGTCTTTGCAAAAAAATATGAAGTTCAAGATTATAATGAGTGCAGAATGAAAAACTTCTCATGTGCTGTACTTATGGGTCAGATATGAAGCTTTAAATTAATTTTAAGGCAATCTTGGCTTTAAACCAGTAGGACCACACTAATCTGTTTTAGGGTGCTGCAAGGCCATGTATATATACTGCCTGCATTCCAAAGAGAAGGCAAATGACACATAACGTGAATCACTAATTACATTGGCTGCTGGTGTCCATACTGCTGCTTTCTATAACATGAAATTAATTGTGGTGCAGCTGACAGATAGACCAGATCCAAACATCTTCCAACATGCTCTTTAAAGTGGAATAATCATATCCCATTTACTAGTCAGATACATAGAAATAACAATGGCTGCTTAGATGCTGTCATCAAAATTTATTAATTAATTCATCTTGCTTACATTTTGTTTGTAGAAATAAACATGCAGTGATTTTTCTTTTTCAAACACCTGGAGTTTTGCAATCATCAGGAAAGGCTTAGTCACCACTCCTGTGAACTGAAAGAAAAGAATATGAGGCAAACAACAGAGCAAAAACTATATATAAAATTTTGTGTGCTGTGCAGATCTTGTGCTTGGTTTTAGTTTGGATTTTTTTTTTTGGTTTGGTTTTTTTTTGGTTTTATTTTTTTGTTTGTTTTTTTTTTTTTTTTAGTTTGTTTGTTTTTGGAGGAAGAGTATGGCAGTATGTGCAATAAGGCTACATAAGAAAAGAAAACCAGCTGCAGCAAAATGAAACATGAGGTAGCAGCATCTGCCCCTCCCAGGCACTGCTGCTTCACTAGAGGGAGATAGAGCAGCATAGAGCAGCAGCTTAGAGTTTTGTTTCATCTGTTTTTAGCCCCTGGAAAGTTTTTTTTTTCTGTGAGAAGGCTTCTTGTTAATTTGCCTTCTAAATCCTTCCCTTCTCTTTCCTGAGCACCCATGGCTGATAAAAGAGACCCCGCAGAGGCTCCTGCAGAAATGTTTGAGATTCAAAATATACAAAGTGCAGTGCCACTACATATAGTATATGGATCTTTGTAATATGCTGGCATCGGGCCATATTCTAGGATAATTTCTCCCTTATTCCTGCTAGGGAATGGATGACTGGGCATTTGTACTGTGCTTGTGAAAGGAGAAAGTTTCTCTTCAGGCCAGGCAGGGAGCTGGCATCTGCAGTTTGCCTTTCTTTGTGTTGTTTTGCCAATGCCATCAATCTACACCCCCTTGAAAAGAGTGAAAGGCAATCTGAGAATAGTGGAGTAGCTACCTTAAATCAAAATAACCCTCAATGACAGATCAAGGTTGCAGCACAGACCCCACTTGTTCCAGCCCCAGGGTAGCAATAACCTCTTTAGGCTGCCCTGCTCAAAGTGGCTGGGGCAAAGGAGGGCACATGGATTTGTGGAAGGGGGTCCTGGTTTCTGAATAAAACCCCTGTTCAGGGCATGAACTCATGGAGATGTCCAGCACAGATGGCCAAGACAAGGCATAGAATATGCTGAGCAAAGACTATGTTGAGCAAAGACTATGCTGAATAGGAAGAAACCCACAAGGATTATTAAATCCAACCCCTGGCCCTATGTTGGACACTCTGAGAGTCCCACCATGAGCCAGAGAGCATTTTCCAAATTTTGAACTCTATCAGGCTTGGTGCTGTGACTACTTCCCTGGGAAGGCTGTTCCAGTGCCCAACCATGCTCTGCATGAAGAACCTTTTCCTAATACCCAACTTCTCCTGACACAACTTCATGTCATTCCCTTGGGTCTTGTCATTGGTCACCACAGAGGAGAGATCAGTGCCTGCCCCTCCCTTCCCCTTGTGAGGAAGCTGTAACTGCAATGAGGTCTCCCCTCAGTCTCCTCATCTCCAGGCTGAACAAAGCAAGTGATCCCAGGAGCTACACATGGATTCCCCCAAGGGCCTTCACTGTCTTTTTGTGCATCCTTTGGGTGCTTTCTAATGGCTTTATATCTTTCCTGAATTGTGGCACCCAAAACTGCCCACAGGACTCGAGGTGAGGCCGCCCCAGTGTAGGGCAGAGAGGGACAGTCACTTCCCTCAACCTGCTGCTGAAGCTGTGCCTGTTGCAACTGAGGACACTGTTGGCCCCTTTGGGTGTTGAGATGGAAAATCTATTCCACTGTGCATGGACATGGAGGCAACATCCCTCTGGAGAGTACTGTGGGCAAGTCTGGGCATTTCAAGGGAAGGAGCAATAGTCCTAGGGGTCAGGAGAGGGGGAAATAAGGGAGGAGAAGGGAAAAACGAGAGGGTGCAGAGTTCTCTTTGAGAGAGGAGGGAAATGAGGTGTTAGAACAGACTTACAAGGAAAATAAGCAATCAGGTAGGTTACTGCAACCAGGAGCAGCAAGAGATCTTTTTTTTTTTTTATTATTCTTTTTAAATTACAGAACAATCAGTACTTCATTTCATTTCAAAATGGAAAACTGTTCCTTTTTCATTAAAAATGTACGTTCCATAAAATATAGATCAGCAGCAGGCCCCTCTGGTGAACAGTGAGTTACAGTCCTCCCAATCTGAACTAAATTATTTGTGTTGGTTTTATGATCTGAAATGCAAAGTCCTGTGCTCCAGTGCTTCTTTCCAATGACTTTAAGCAATTTTTTAATAATATTTGCAGCTTTTTAATGTCTGAACAAAGCAATACATTCAGGAATTATGAGAGGAAAAAGGGAAAGGAAACTAGAAGAGCACTACTTACAATGGAAAATAATAATAAAAAGTTGCAAAGCACTCCTGTGTAGGGGAATGTGGAAAGGGAAGCAGGACTGGGTAATGGAACCTCAGCATATAATCTCTTCAAAATTTAAGTACTACATATTGAATCATTTGACTTGAATCTGAACCTACAGTTATAATTAAAAGTCAGCTCTAGAACACGAAGGGCCTTGCTCCTGCAAAAGGCAGAAAATTTTGCCTAAGGATTGCCTTCTCAAATCCAGTTTCAGTTCAGCACTGTCTTGTGTTGAAACTCAACTAATCATGCGTGACATCCATCATTAGCTGCAGCTATGAAGGAACATCAGAAGAACATGAAGAAATGTATGTTTTATCACCAAAGAACAGAATCAAGCCCAGCCTTGGCTTCATTTTAGATTTGAAATGAAAACACTTTTCCATATATTTGCTCAAAACCAAAACTAATAAAGCTGTTGGGCTGTCCTGAGTTTAAAACAGAAAGTTGGAGAGGGACTTTTTACAAGGGTGTGTAATGATAGAATAAAGGAGAATGGTTGTAAACTGAAAGAGGGCAGGTTTAAATTAGATATTAAGAAGAAATTCTTTACTGTGAGGGTGGTACAACAGTGCAAGAGGTTGCCCAGAGAAGCTGCGGATGCTCCACCCCTGGAATTTTTCAAGGCCAGGCTGGATGGAGCTCTGAGCAATGTGGTGTAATGAAAGCTGTCCCTGCCCATGGCAGGGGAATTTGAGCTAAATGACCTTCAAGGTCCTTTCCAACTCAAACCATTCTATGATTCTATGACTCCTTAGAAGTTGTGCATTCTACTTGCCATATTGAAAGAGTAATTTGTACAGATTGTTCAGAGTATTGCCCCAAAACCTCCCTGAACATCTATCAACTTATTTTATTTGAGATGTCTTGAAAACTACCTCCTTCTTCTGGGTATTGCGTTGCTACATGCTCTATAGGCTCCTTCCACACATATTCATAAATATTGTAGTGCAAATATAAATATATATTATATAGGCCTATTCAAATGTAAATGCATTGACTCTGAATGCCTGAGCTGTTTCCTGCTGAACACCCCTCCTTTCACTGAAACTTCTTGAAATGACTTTGAATTTTAGAGCTGCTCACCAGGTGCCTGATGCACTGAAGTCAGTGTGGGTGACTGTTGATTTCAGGGAGAGATAGTTTTGCTCTTCAAAGTAAATTTTGCTGACAGATCCCTGAAGATATTAAGGACAGCAATACTTCTTTGAGGCTCTTCACACTGAATGTCACAGGTACCTAAGAGCAAACCTGTTTAATAATTTTGTTGTAAATTGTAAATGTCAAATAATTATTATGGGGTCTCTAACACACTTAAAACTTTTTTTTTTCCAAAATTTGAGCCATTGACTCTGTGATCATTAGAGTTTATAAACATAATATCCTTATGCCAGTTTTTATAAACAATATACTTTCAATAGGCAAAATTTCTAGACTGCCAACAAGACTAATTGTGGTTTAAATTTTGTCCCATTCACAGAGACATTTAAATTCTCTCTTTCAATATAGCACCTTTTACATAGTACTCCTAATTGTTGCTGTGCAGACTTCTATTGCTCTCTCTTTGAAATGACTCTCATTTATACATTTAATCTCTTTTTCAAAGTTTTAACACTTGGCTGTGTATACATTCACTGCCTTGAAAATTTCACCTCTAAGTCTCAGAGCCTTTTTTCCCATCAATGTTTCACAAAAGTCTACATGGTTGTCCTTAATTTGAAGGACAAAGAAGAAGCAACTTGTGGAATCCAGATATATACCCATATTCCTGAAATCCACAGCAGGCACCTTGGTGTTTTCAACTGGGAGGTATTCCAGGAGAAGACACAGAGACAGAAACTCCAAGCAGTTGCTCCCTGTCGGCACATTGCAATTTACTAGGACAGAACAGGTTTGGCACTTCTGAAGATGGGGAAGGGAAACTTTTACCATTTTTCCTACCTTCCCAACTGTGAAAAAAAGAGCTGAGAAAAAAAGCACACCAGCAGCATGTGCTGTAATGAGACACAGGACAAAGAGTTTGCAAAGGGCAGTCTATGAATTCTCTTCCTGTGATGGCTGGGAAGATATGTAATTCGTACATCTCTGCGACAGATGGCTCTTCTTACTCTCCTTAAGCATTTATAAGTGGTAGCAGGCCCAGTAAGAGCAGCCACAGGCCTTTTGCTAACCCTAACCCTTACCCTGCCTGCCCCTGCCCTGTCCTGCCAGGCTCGTCGCCATCTGGCTGCTCTGAGAGTCTGCTGTGTGGAACAGAGCCTGGCACCAGGAGTCCTTGTGTCTGACGTGGGGTTTGAGTGTGGAATAACAGCTAAGGACTAAAAAGTCAGGGCACAGGCTGTATGTGGAGGGTGCATGGCTATGGACAGCTCCATGACAGTTACGGGCTGTTGGAGAGGAGCAGCCTTGAAGGCTGAGAAGAAATCACTGCATATCAAAATATGACAATATAACAAAGAAGAGAAGCAGTGGCAAAGCATGGAAACACCCAGGCTGATCAGGCTTTTCCATCAAAGCATGGAAACACCTAGGCTTTGCCATCTCTGCCAAAGCCTGGAAAAATAACACCCTATGGAGTCACCCTGTGTTTTGTCTGGAGTGGAGGCCTAACCATTCCGAAATAGAAGTGTCTTGCAAGAGCCCCAGATCCTGAATTTGGGGAGAAGAGTGGGATCACCATCTGGGCTTCCTGTATGTCACTGAACTTGGCAGGAACCACATGCAGCAGAGCAAGTGGGTGGGGAGGTTTGAAGATCTGCCCAAATTTTATATATATATAAATTTTATATATATAATTATATATATAATTATATATATATATATATATATATATATATATATATATATAAAAATGTAATTATATATATAAACCATTAGCATAAAATAATAGCAGATCAAGAGGTAGGTTCAAGACTTTGTTACTTGCCATCTCTGCTTAAACACTTATGTGAGACTAAGTGGTAGATGCATAACAATCTATTAAAACAAAATTCCCTATTTATAATACCCATACAAATTGTCCTGTCAGGATTTTAGTGGTAGAAAATTGAGACTTCAGATATGAGCAAATTTGAAAAAAGTGAAATTAATGACAGAAAAGCAATTGGGTAAAGAAAAAATGAAGACAACAGCTGTGATCAAAAGATTTAAACAGATTTCTAGACAGAAAACTGAGTCCACTATATGCAACTATTCTACACATATTAACTTGCATGCTTAAGTATATGGATGTATGCTTCAAATGCCTTCACATTATTTACACTTGCTAGAATGGATGTGAGTATTCTGTGGAAAAATTAAATGTAGGTTGGGAATCTGGGGTATGTAAAAAAGATCCAGGCTAAATAGTCTGAAATCCAGATGTTGAAGGGTCAGGTCCCAGCACATGCCTTCCACAATATTGGCTCAAGACTTCACACCTTTCACTATTTGCTTCTTGGGAAGGAATCAAGCTGGAATGTTATGGGAAGAGGAATCTAGTGATCTACTTAATACCAGAACAGAATAGCTGTACCCTTTGGTTCAGAGCCTGCTCAGCCTAAATCCTTAGGGAGAGCTATACTCAGCTGTATTTATACATTTATGCCCTCAGTTTATTTGGGCTCAGTTTTAAGATGGTTTTCTGAAGAGATGGAGCCAGGTCCATATGATGGTTCAGAATTAAGCCACGCTCTACACTCATCTTCTGCACATTCTTTATCTTCCTCCTGGATTTTGTGAATAATTTTACCAAACTTTAGGCCTCTCCCAATGCCAACACTTACACACAGCACTGACATCCTCCAGTAATTGAGCCATACCCCTCTTGGTGAATTTAAGCATCAGGTCTGTTGGGATAAGAAATAAAAATAAATTGGCCCTGCTGTGAAACCTGGAAGAGGCATCTGCAGTAGCAGATACCCTGACAGTGAAGATGTTTAGAGAATCAAAGGTGCACGAGCCAAGATGCACAGCAGCATCTCTAGGAAATAAGTGTGTGCTGAAGTCAATGGGAGCAGCAGGAGAGCAGCACCTCTAGGAAAAAGAAAAAAAAATGAATCTTCCATATGCTTTGAATTGGAGGCCAGTACATAAAAGAATGGAATGTGAATCTTTCTAATGCTTAAAGAATACAGAAAGAGGGGTGCTTACTAATTATCTTTTAAATTGGCTAATATGTCACCTGATGAGTATGCGCCTCTGCTGGGCCATCTGGGAGTTTAGTAGCTGCATGAGGCATTAGGTTACATTACAAAACACGCAGGAATTCATTATCTGGGGCAATTCTCTTTCAGCCACCAAGCTATTCTCCCTACTTGAAGCCAATGAGTTTACTTTCCCATGAAACCTACTCTGTATTCACTCCCTAAAATAAGTACTAATTAGCTAAAGATAACAGTCAAATAAACCACTTTAATTGGGAAACAGAAATTGGCAGTTAAACATAAAAGTGTGTATGTAAATATGCTGATTATCTTCAGAGTTTGATAAAACATCTGTTTTCTCTGTAGAGTGCAGGTATTTCTTCCCAAACCATGAGAACACTACTATTATCTCAATGTCTTAATTATATAAATTAAAAAGAAATCCCAAACAATAAACCTGACACCATTTTTTTCTATTTAAGAGACTCTGGACTGCATTTTGCCTTAATACACTCCTTTAAGTACTGGTAGTTAAAAAATGAAAAACACTGTATCCTTTCATTTCTTCTTCATGTTGAGAATGAGAAGTAAAAAATTTCAAAGAGCAAATTAGAAAGGGTGAGAAACATTGACATGAGTTTATTGAAAGTCTTCATACTTAGTTTCTTGCTTTGAACTTTATATTGTACCTATGCCTTTCAAATACTGGTGCATTAGTTCAAACAGAGTTTTGAGATCACATTAAGTTGCAAATTATTCAAACAAACAAGGTAAATAAGTTTGTGTCAAATTCTTCAGGACAATATATATGTCCTTCTGCAATGTCCCAGTTTTGGGATCATTCTCTAATAGAAAAACATTGTATCAGAACATTTTCAGCCACCTTCACTCTCCAATCTTACAAGGTCATTCACTGGGAAGCAGCAAGGTCATAGAGCAATTATCCTCTCTAGACATCTTGGTTTTATTAGCTTTAGTGTGGTTATTACTGGAATGCTCATCTGCATTCTATGACAGAATTAACATATTACTGTAGATGACATCTACTTGGACTGATCTTACTCTTGTGGAGACTGATTTTTGAGGTTCTTGAGCATGCGTTAAAATTTAATTTACCCAGAATTGTCACAGCTAAACAGGTTTGCAGGACTGAAGCCATTCACAAAGCTAGTGGTCCTGAATTTTTGCAAAAGCTACATGTGATCAGCACAGAACCTCTAGGTTTCCTAATAGGAAAAAAAAGCTTATTGAATTGTTAAAAATATTAATTTTGTTTAATTGGTTGTTTTGAACAGGGAAATCCAAAGCAAATAGTGAGGCAAATGATGCAAAGTCATCACTGAAGTGTTATCATAAAATGATGCCAGAAATTTGTTTGGAAAAGTACCATGGGATATGGCCCTGGAGAGAAGAGAGATCCAGGAGAGCTGATTGTTTTTCAAGAATCATTTCCTCAATTTCCAAGCATGTTCCATCCCAACACAAAAGAAGTCAAGAAATGATGGCAACAGGTCTGCTAGGTGAAGAAGGAGATCCTGATGGAATTTGGACAGAAACCCAAAATGTACAGAAAGTAGAAGCAGGGACAAAAAAATCCAGGAGAGATGCAGAACTGCTGTCTGAGGGATGGGGGCTTTCCTTGGTTATATCAGCTCTGAGCTGGCCATGAACCCCAACGCTGAGGAGGTGGAATGTTCTAAGTGCCCTTGGGTTGAGGTTTGGAAAGCCAAAGCCCATCTGAGGCTGAACACAGCTGTGAAAGACAACAGAAAGGGCTCCTACAGGCATATCATGTATCAGGTTAAAGTCAGAGATTTTTATTTTTGCATATTACTAATACAAGGAAATGGTCAGTTATCATTAATGAAAGAAGAAACACTTGACCTTCTTTTTCTCTCCCTTTATTTCTTCTCTTTAGCTTCTTTCTTTTTTATGCTTAACAGCCAAGGCACATGCCTGATTTGGGGGAAACAGATTTATACCAGCTTTCTCCTGGGCAAGAAAAGCAGCAGATTTTAACCCAGTCTTCCTCCATTCTGCAGTGTCGCCTGCCAGCAGAGGACATTGTATGGCAGAGCCAGGGGGAAAAGGGCCTTTCCATCAATTCTGTGTGCAAATGTGAGCAGGTGGCAAGGCATATCGAACACTTAAAATTGATTGCATGGTTCTTAAAGACCTCTGCATGTAGGTCAGTATAAACTTGAACCTTAGGTCAGAGGGTCAAATACGTGTGTTCTAATTTGTAACTAAAAATCTGAAGATTAACAGCAAAGTTTCTTCTTCCCTAGCAGTGTGCTTACCTCAATCCTGTGGTGTCCTTATTGAATTTGTATATGAGCTTTTATTTCCAAGTTCCTTTAACCTATCTTTATTTGCCTTATTCTGAAAAATAGCAATCCCCCTGCTAGCTTAAACACAGGGCAAGCATGGCAGCAAGAAGACAGCATAGAAACAACAGCTGGTGCAGGAAATTATGCACTTGTTAATAATAACCATAATAGTAAACGACACTGTGCCTGCACCAGCTTTCACAGAAGGTGCAGTCCTTGGTCTACTTATTCACAATTGTCCCTAGAAAAATATCCACTGGAAACTGCAAAGCACTGAATATGAAATGCCTTGAGACATTTGTGCTAGAATACCAGTTTTCTAAGAGGTTAAAAATACTTGGAAAACCTCATGCCCTGCAGTGTATGTTCTGTATTAAGGAGCCACTGCTGGAATGAATGCGGCTGTATTTTCAATTGGGTAAACAGTGTTCCATAGACTTGAACTGTTATCTGGGGTCTGCACTCCTGTTTCCAATTATGGGCCTTTATTTTTCTCATTCCAGTGGTGAGGGAAATGTCTTCCCAACGTCAATGTCACAACAAGAGTTGACTGAAAAGTTCCAAAATATAGGATCAAAAAAAAAAAAAAAGAAAAGAAAAAGAAAAAAAAAAAGAAGAGATTAAAAATGAATCTTGTGTTTTCGAGTCAGCTGGAGAACTGATGAAAACTACAGTGAGATAATGCTTTAGCATGTGGACATCAATGACTAGGCAAGATACAACAGGTATAAATTTTTCACAGCCATTAACAGACTTACTGATCCTTTTTGGTTTCTGGAGAAGGTACAAAGAAACATTTGATTGCAGCAGCAGGGCTCCTGCAGTCTGTAGCCTTAATCAAGAGAGAGGCCAACAATATGCTATTGCTAGAACTAATGTGAGTGCAAAATTCTTACTGGCAGAATTAATCTGACTACCAACAAATTTATCAACTCCATCTGCTACCTATTCCTATTTCAAATCATAGCACCTCTGCACCAAGACATTTCCACCTTTCTGCAGGCAAAGACAAATGCAACAAGGAGAAACTCCCTGTAATGATGGAGGGCTTGATGAGAATGAAAATGCTCTGAGCATCCTTGCCCAAAGGTCAGCTCACACATCTGAAAGTTCTCCCAGAGATAAAAGCCAAGCAGCAGAGAGACTCTGAAATCTAATTGCCATTGCTAACAAAAGCTCCTCATGCAGCTGTGCCAAAATACATCATCAGCACAATGTGGCAGCCATGCAGTGAAGGAGTGCATATAATTTTCATCATTTCTGGCAAATGGCAAAAATGCTTACTGAAGACGAGGACTTTAAGTCCTGCCAAACATCAGCCTGCTGATGTTTGAACCCTCCTCCCCTGTGGGCATCCACAGACTTTGGAGCAGGTTGGAAGAGCACAGAGAGGAGCAGCCCTTCTGCCAAGGCTGACCAGCTGGGCAGCAGTGACCGCCCCCATTTCTTGAGTGGAAAACCTCATGAAGAGCTGTTTTTAATAGATCTCAGCTTTTACTTGTGCCCAGGCCCCCTTAGCATCAGGCTTTGTGTATGGACATAGCACGGGGCCTATTAGTGATCTCCTCAGGGCCAAGGGCACAGCACGAGCATTCACACCTGCATTTTAGAGCAGCCAGAGAAGATCACGAAGTACAGAGCTGGCAGGGTAGACTTGTGTGCACCCAGCTGGCAATAAGACAGTTTGATTTCCTTCTTTGTGTTGTGGGGTGTTTACGTGTGTTGAAAGTTTGCTTTCTCCCCTGCCTGCCAGTTAAATGCATTTTCTTTCATGTCTGAATTGATTTTTGGTCCCAGAAAGGTGAAGGGGTCTATTAAGCAGAAGTGTGCTGGCTGCAGGGCAGTGTGTTCTGGGGAACTGCAGGCACAGCATGGCAACTCATTTCTTTGCTACTCTGTTGTTTTGTCATGAAAGGAAAGCCTAATTGAAGATAGTCAGTCTTTAATGACTAAAGCTCTCTGTAATTTCCAGCTGTGGCCATGTAATCAGCGTTCATCTGCATGAAAAGGACTTTCTGTGCCCATATTTCATTTTGATGTGCATCTGTGCCTGTGTTTTGCCCTTCTGATTGGGTTGACACTTTTCATCTTTATTAGCTCTGCCTTTGGCTTCTGTCTTCCTATTTCTGTTAGAAAACAGAAACAAAATCCCAGAAACCCTCCAATAGATTATATTATCTAATAGTTTATTAGAGTGTTTCTCTGAACTTGATCATTCAAATTAATTAAATTCTGTTTGGTTTTGCTTACTGTTTTCCAAATCATTTTTGTAGTAGTACTTCAGAATTTTTCTATCATGTTATTTTTGGTCATTCTCTTGCTCCACAGCACCACTGTGCCACTGCAACACACTTTTTAATTAGTTTCACCACAGTCATCAGCTTTGTGATTATCTCTGCATCTTGAACACCTGGTCTGACTTTAGAAATGACTTGCCATCTGGTCAAATACTGGGTAATTATAACAATTTAATGGCAGGATAAAATAGTGTTGGTTAAGAGACTTGATTGTTCCCTCCATTCCTTCCTCTCATGCAGTTTGGTTGCATTACTTCAAATTAAATTAAAATCCCATCATCAAGTTATCGCTCTTGGGTGGGTTTTTTATCCCTCATTCACAATACTCATAAACATCTCCTGGAGTTAGTTTAGTTTTAGACTCTCCAGACATTATGTCTCTAAGAACAGTGCAAATTACTGATTTAGATTCACTGATATGATACTTAGTCTATAACTTGCATTGCATATCAATAAATGAAGCAATAAATGGGTCTTGTCTGGAAACTTAATGCTTAGACAACTGCAGGGGAGCCATTTGTCAGGAACACACAAATGGAATCTCACTAATGTTATACAAATGGTGGGGTTTTTTTTTCTGTAAAAGTAGTTTAATACTACTGTATGCTACTCTTGGCAGCTGATATGCATCACCAGATTATAAATAAGCTGATTGTTGTGAAAAAGTCACTGAATCAGATAACGAACTTGGCGCAGACTTGTCATTTTATGATTGGCTCATTTTATGACACTTGGGTGAAGCAGGGTTTATTTTCCCATTAGATATTGGCTGAGAAGGTTATTTGGGAAGCAACTTATCCAGTGTTTTTAGTACACTAATAGAAGCTGCTTTGGAAAAGTAAATATATGTGATTCATATTACTTTCACATTATGCAAAGGAAAAAAACACTAGGTTTTTTTACATTTCATTCCTTTCAGCATTTTTAGTTTGCTTGAGTATATTATTATAATTATTCAGATTTCATTATGATAATGATGCTAACAAAAGCAATAATGAAGTATCTTTCCACTGAGAAATGAATGAGAAGAAGAACCCTTTAGAAACTTTTTTCAGGTACTTCAGGCAAGAAAAAAAAGCCTATTTAATTTTCTAGGGATTCTTTCTTGTATGAGTAACAAAGAGTATTGGATTGATTTTTCAACCAGGTCCCTGGGAAATTAAATACTTTTGTCATGTAATACTTCCTCCTAGCACACACCAAGTTTAGTTTGTAACAACACCACATCTATGAAACAAAGAAAACATTATTGAAGGTGGAGAATGGAAGGGGACATGGAATTAAATCTGGAAAGCCAATGATAATCAACAATATTGTCCATGTAGCAAATAAAAATCCCCTTATTATATTCAACACATGTAGGATGTGACAGAGCAGCCTGAAAGTTCATCATTATCCACTGAAGACTACCCTGCCCACATCTCCCTTTAGGCTACCCACTCTACTCTTTAGCCTCACAGCACAAGGACTTCTGATCCCAGACACATTTGCTCTAGGTCCTGGATGTGCCCTTCTCTTTGTCAAGGATATATTTTAATTCAAATTCTTAAAACCTGATAGCAGCTAGGCCAAAGCACCCATCAGATAAGAGACACCTGGTGCATGCATGAGCTGGTGAGAGAACATCAGTCTCTCCATATGTATTAATTTCCCTGCTTACCTGCAGGTGACAAACAAGCACTCTTCAGAGCTTTAGGGATTCTATATAAAAGCTCCTGAAGCCATGAAAGGACCAACTGGTAACAAAACCAAAAAACCCAAAAAAGCAAAAAAAAAGCAAAAAAAGACCAAGTATGCATGGACATCATGAATACAACCTTGCCTTTCCATGAGAGGAAAATTATTTTTGTTATAAATTCAATCAAAATTCAAATAATTGTTTAATCAGAAAATTCAGAGAAACTGAGGTTTTTGCTTAAGTATTTTCATCAGGACCTCATCACTGCTACTAGTTCTCCTAAGTCTTAAGTCTGCAATCAGTTCCCCTTGGGTAAGGTCTTGCATGGTTCCATACTGGTGTCTGACTGCAGAACTGGAGTTATTGCAATGTAGCTGCACTGTAGCCCCATGTTCCTCATGTTACCATCCTGAATGACAAATGTCTAAATCTTTACCTGATAATTGACTTACATTATCTAGGAAGTCTGAGGAACAAAACCTCAAGGTTGAAGCAAATTAATTGTTGGCTTGCATGAACATGTAGCAGCAAGATTTCTGTTTTAGTTTTTAAGTTATACATTTCCTTCATATGTAAAACATTCTCTGTTGTAAAATAATAAAAGATGGGAATTTGTTTGTCGCGCTTGTGTGTGCAACATTTTAGATAGGGCATGAAGCAGCAGGGAGTTCTTCCCACTGTCATTGCATGTTTTCAGGTGGCATGAGGGATGTGCTGCAAGACGGAGCAATACTCCCAACACACATTCGTCTTGCTCCATGGTCTCCCAGGTCCAAATGAAAATACTTCTTTCTCTTCACTTATGTCCCCAGCTGGTGTGGTTGTGCTGGCTAAAAAGCACATCTGAGCAGACAGCCACCTCTGGATTAAAATTCACTGAACCCAGAGCAGGTCCTTAGTGTGGTGCCCTGTCCTTGTTCTTGCTGAAGGGTGAGAGAGGGTGAGGGCAGAGCAGGGAGAGGGGAAGGGGCTCCCTTTGGTTGCTGAGCTGGCTGGAACTGGCTGAAAGAGCTCCTGGACACAGCATGTTCCCTTACTTGATCTCAGCACACTCAGGCACCAGAGAGCATTCAGAAGTCACTTGTTTCTACTTAGCTAAGCATGCCTCAGCTTTGTGGCTATGCAGGGACCTTTAGCAAAATTTCATGGAGGTGCCTCTTTCAAGCAAATTGTTTCCCTGCTCACATCAACTCATCAGGACACCTTTGGTATACAAAGGGAATGAAAATTGTGGCTTCTAGAAATAAAAGCAAAAGTTCCCACTTAGTGCAACAAGGGCCATATGTCACTTGGGAATAGAATAAAAATACTAAAAAGAGGGTGACTTGTCTCAAAATTAAATAAATTTAGGGTATGAACCAGGTGAACAGAGGTGGTCTTAATGCTAAAGAAAGTAACTGCTGTGATGAAACTTAGAGAAATATAGGGAACAACTTGTATTCATAACCCCATTGAAACTCCAGTCCCACCAATTTGTGTGTGTAAGTAAACTTATTTCCCATGTCTTTAATTTTATTTTATAAAAGCTATATCATACTGTTCCAAGCTCACAAATATGAAGCCACTAAATCTAATTTCAGCTAAAAAAAAAGTGATACAGATTGTGAGTTTCATAGTGTTGATCACAGTGTTACTCCTGAAACATGATGTATTCCTAGCAGAGGACAGTTGTTTGATCTACAGATAGATCAACCAAAAGAACTAAGGAAATTTACAAAACTGCCAGCAGTCCAAACTAGTAAAATAAGCCATGTTTAAACATCAGCTTGTAATTTCAACTTTGTGCCTTGACATCATTAAAGGTGTTTTGGCTGATCTTGAGTGAAGCTAATAGGAGACACAGAAAACATAAACCCCAGACTTTATTCTGTATTTCCTTTCCCATAGGAGTTGCAACAAACGTCAACAGAGACAACTGATCTTACAGTGTACTCTTTTAATTTTTTGTAATGAAAGGATGATAGAAAAGAGAGAAATAAAAATGTGGGGGAGGGAGCTGAGCTGTGTGGCCTAGGCTCTGGATGTGATACTGAGATAGCAGCAGCCAAAAGGTAAAATAGCCATTCTGTCCTTGGCTGCAGCAAGTCAATCCCCAGGGGAACTCGCACATGAAGTACTGAAGAGGGCACCATGTTCATGCAATCCCTTGCATAAGTTACTTCTCTTAAAGGGTCATCATTTTAGAGAGTGGATCAAATTAATTTTATTCTCTCTCCTTTGCTCCTCTCCTAATATACATTTTTTCTCATGCTGCCAATATGATGGCAGGTTGGTGCAGGCTGCAAACAGGGCACTCAGGACCTCAAGGTGAGAGGATGAGCCAAGTGAACTCAAAGAATAAATTAATTACTTCAAAGGCAGTAGAAGATTCAAAGCTCCAGGTGAAGTCTAACCACTCCTGGAAGAAAGACAGAGGGACAGTGTCAGTGTGCTTTATTCCACGCGTCTCCAGAAAACAAAGAAATAATCAATCAAAGAAATAAAACCTCCCAACTATCATTCTTACAGACTAGTGTTGTATATAGCCTTAGCCAAGCTCCAGGGAAATGCTGTTAATCTTAGTGTTCTCCTGGTGCAGACTCAATAACTATACAAGTGAATACAAAGGAAGACTTTCTTGGAAATCAAATGTTATCCTCAAACAAAGAGCCTTTTTTCTTCTTGTTCTTTTTTCATGCAGGTACATGACTGTTATCAGCACAGATTCTATTAGTGATCCATCTAGCCTGATATTATTTCTCAGAAAATGGTGAATATTCCCAATAAATGGATAAGAAATCCTTCTTAGCATTTTGCCATAACCTATGAATTTCCCCTCACTAGTAGTAGTCCTATGCCTCAAAATGGGAGGATTTATAGCTTTCTAGTGAAATTTCTAACTGATAGCAGTGCCTCTAGATAACATTGTTTCTTAGTTTCTTGATATTTTAGTGAAAATTTAATCATTCAGAAAATGCTGCATGATTACAAATTTTATGGTGAAATGATGACGTTTTCTGTCTGTCCTCCTGTCTATGTCTGTGTCTGTAGGAAATTCTTCAATCTGAACAGCTTCTCAAGGACCAAGATTAGCCAGCTAGACTGAGACTCCTTTTAGTGGAAAATAACAAGTTTTCTTTCCTGTGGCTTGTTTTGTGAAATTCATGTATTAATAAAAACAGAACAAGCTGGACTGTACATTGTACTCCATGCCAGTGACTTTTCTTCTTGCCACATCAATGTATTGTCCCCAAATTTTGCCATTTTTTAACCAGGTGAAGAGCATATCAGAAGCATCTGAGAAAATGGAGTCTGAGTGAGGGTCTGAGTGTGTGAGTATCAGTACTCTTGTAGGGGCACCTAAGCCCAGTTGCTAAAAAACGTGGCTTTTTTTTTTTTTTGCCTTGAACCAATAATTAGTGCAATAGCATGACTACTAAAGTGATGCTGGTGAAGGCTCAGAGCCCACACCAGCCATGAATCATTGCAAGCCTCCCTTTGCTGCCTGTGTGAGTGCCAGGGCCTGCCCACAGCCCACACTGTGTCTGAGCAAGGTGTGCCTTGCCCTGCTGCTCACAGCCCTGGCCAGACACAGTCTGTTGTCACTGTCAGAAGCCACCAGACATCGCTGAGTGACAGTCCCTTGCTGTTGCAGTCCCACCTACAGCTGGCCAGAGCCCCACCGACTCCACAAGTGTGTTTGCACGGAACAATGCTGTCTTTGTTGGGGACTAAGAGCATTTGAACAGCTGCACTTCCATAGGAATATAGCCCACAAATAAAGCTTTGCCTGTATTTAGGCCCAAACAGAATCCCTCCTTCACACCCAATTTCAAGGGCTAAAGACTGAATACAGTATTTACATTTCATATACAGGCAAGATGTCTGGAACCCTTATAAAAACATCATTATTTTTATATTCTGTAGATGCAGATCCACAGGCTCATTATGCCAAAGTGATGCCAAATCAGAGACTAACACCTACACCTGATTATGAAGCAATAATATTTTTTGCTAGAAAATATTTGTGTTATATATGATATTTCCATCATGTCTACAATAGCACCAGTGATCAATTATAAATCTTGCAAAGCTTACTTGCCTCACTTGTCAAGTGGTTTATTATGAAAAGGTCCCTAAAGACTGTCAAGTGACATAAGTTATTCCACATTAAATGGAAAATTGATCTAGTGGCTAAAGAAGCTAATGTTGAGATGTTTTCTGCACCAGGAATCCTGAATTTCTGGCTAGCTACAGTTTGAAAAGAAATCTAGTGCACTTTATAATGTAACTAAAGCAATCTCTAGTAAAATATTGCAAAGAGGTAGTTTTTCCAAGCAAACAGAAGCTGGAGTAGTTTCTGGATGGACAACAGCACACAGGGTGCTTTGCTGAAGCAGCAGAAAGCAGCGCTGTGGGACAGCCTGTGAGCTTTCCCTGCACCCCAGCCGAGGGGTGTACAGGAGATAGCAGAGCTGAGGATGCAGCCAAGTCTGCAGAGACTCTGGGAAGTGCAGTGTCCTGAATGAGCACCTGGAGCCCAGGTTTGGCCCAGACACTGCACCTCCCAGAGACTGGCTGCCCTAGGAATTTGTAAAAGAGCTCAGAAGAGATGTTGTCTGATACCTAACTGCACAAAAACGTTTCTGGTATAGCAAGCACCTCAGCCTTCTGCTATATTTTGGATAATCTTGTTTTCCTGGATAAACTGGGATATTTAAACAAACAATTGATGAACATGTGTGAAGGCTTCACTGCCTTGGGTGGCTTAGCATTAATCAGGTGGAACCAAAGCAGCAAAGGGTAATCAGATTGTAGACTGACCTGGTCCTGACTGCATCACAACTGGTCTGGTATGTGCTGCATTTTGGCTTCAGTCTTTCACCTAATAAATGCAAATAGGCTTTATTGTTGTCAGTATATTGACAGTACAAGGTATTAAAGTCTTTGCAGAGAGCAGAGCAGACTCAATAACATCAATTCTGTCATTGGTCATACAGGACATTTAACACCTCCTCTATCACAGTGTAGCAAACTGAAAGAAACTTGAGAAATTTTTCATGACCAGTTGGAAACCCAGGAAGCTCCAACCTTTGCCAAAAATCCAACAGTCAACCATGCATATTCAGGAGTCCAGCAGTTAGTCATTCAGTTCTAAAGGATATGACAAAAATGGGTGGGATATTACAGGCAAAGCTTCTCAGATTTTATTGATTTATTACTGTACACATATGCATGGACTGAAATAGGAATTCAAGAGGAGGAAGATATGTTTCCATTGTTTTCTTTCTTTACAAAAAAATGCTTGTACATCCACATTTGATTTGACAGCATGACTTATCAGCGTGTGCAGGTCTCCTTCAAGCAGTGGCAGGGGTGTCACAGGGAGGCTCTTGGCACAATATACAAACACGGACTCTGCCTAGTCTTCCTGCATATTTGCTGTTCCTTCCTTTGTGTCTCCCACCTGCCAGCTGTGACCCCACACAGCAATCCTGTTTCAGCCAAAGATTGTCTGAGTGTTTTGGAATAAGGGCAGCCCAATGCCTCAGTCCTGGTGGATCACCTCTTAGGATGGCCCTGAACATGTTAGTGATATCCCTCATTTGCTGTTGTCCTGGAAGAAGTCCTACTTTCCTGGTTTGTCATCTGAGTAAGGAGTTGGCCATCAGCAGCTTCCAGGTGAGTGTTTAAAACCTCCCTGAACAGCAGTGCTTCTTCCTCATTCAGGCAGGAGCACCAATGTCCCCTCTAGCTACAGCTACCATACAGAGAGCACAGTGCACATACAGAATCACAGAGTGGAAAATGTGCTAGACAGTTAATCAAGTACCATATAATGCTTATGGGGCTTATTCTTAGTTCTTCAAAGCAAAATCCAGAGAAACCACCAAGTCCATCCCACATGGCCTTTGAAAGGGTTATGCTCCTTTCAACAGTGAGAAAAATGCAAAACCTCTGAAGCAATGTGAAGTGAACAGGGACAGTCAACCACCTTCAATGAGAGCTTCCTTTTCTGGAGGGGGCAACAGAACAAGGTCCAGCAGGCAAATACAGAAACTCAGGAAAGTCCCAGACAGCTCAGAAATCACCACTGATGTGTTGGTATGAAGTGCTTCCTGTGCAGTGAGTTCTACCTTTGTAAAGAAGATATAGAAACAGCAAGCAGAAAAAATGAAGAGGGAAATTTAATTTAGTAGTATTTAATTCCCACTTAGGAGGCTTGCAGATTACTACACTGAGCTTGTGAAAAGCAGGGTGAGGAATCAAGGAACATGAGAGTTGGACTTCAGTGTCAAGTGGAGCTGCTTATTTATTTGTCTCCATATCACTCTGCCTCCTAAGATATCACGTAAACAGGTTAAAGGCTTAGATTTGGAAAAAAAAAAAAAAGGATCCACATGATGCGAATATGGCACCTTTTTTGTCTGAATGTCATTTTTGCTGAGGAGATTGCCAAAGGCTGTAGATGGCCTAGGCAGGTTTTTGCAAAAGAAAAGAATATTCACACTAGGGGATGGGAGGCCACACTCTATCCAAGCCCTGCAAACCAGATGCTGTGAAAAAGCAAGTGGGAAGTTTTCTCCTTCCTTTTCCATGTTAAGAGGTCCATTGCAGATTATTTGATAACAGCTGTTTTGATATGATAAATTCTTTCTGCCTGAAAAAGTGACACTTCTCCAAAATGTGTAAAGCTGGGCATTGTCATGGTAAGTTACTCTTTCAAGTAATTGCTCTCTTTGTAAGAGGTCATTCTATGTGTTTTTAATGGATTAACTTGAAACTATATAAAAAAGCAACGGTGTTAATTTTAAATAAAGCAACTTCTGTGGTTTATGAAGTTTTATTGGTTTCTTTGATATGCAGATTTGTATTAGCTGAGCATGAAATAAAAGACCGTGGTGGCTGTACTTGAGAGATAAGTAGGAGCATTCACATATTCATGCTTCAGCTCTCTTTTTGGGGTAAGTTTTGTATTTACATTACTATGGACACTGGGGTGAGATTGTCACCTGCGTTTTAGGCACAGCAAAAGAAGCATGTTAAAGGATTACTTCTGCTAATTTCTTTCTTAGCTTTGCTTTTTTACACAAACAGCCTAGCAAGAACCTCTTTGCAAAGCAGATAGCTTTAAGAGAGAAAATGTCAGGCTTTTGAGGACATTGCCTTACTTACAACAGTTTTACCTTTTTCTAAAATCTTAGATTTTAGAAATGCCTATACCTGAGTTCTTGTTACCTCCTCAGCTCAGTCAATTTCTTGAAAGCATTTCACACAGAGGGCATGGTAATATTTTAGGTAATATACATCAAATAAACATACATATATTTGTTACAAGGACCTGAGCATAAAACATCCTTTGATCCTTGCAACTACCCCAAATTAATTTATATTTTGTGTACCTTATCAGAATACACGATGGTAGCAGTAGCATTTTACACCCACTTGGTTTAAGAGTAACTAAACATGCAATACTCAGGGCAATGAAGAGTGAAAATCCTAATTTTAACTTCATTTAGCTAGTACTTCAGGTCCAAGCAATCCATTTCCCAGCCTATGCAATTAACTTTGCTCTCATACATTAGCAGAACAGAGTAGCATAGGAATGCATAAGTAAAAAAAAATAAATCTATTTTTCCTTGAATTTTGAACAAAGACACCTCAAGTCTGGTGCTTCAAATTTCATTGATTATAATTACTGAGAAGACCTTAAAATTGAAGATGCTGATTCTTAAATGTTCTTACATCCAAGAGTCATGCTATGCAAATGTCTTCTTCCTCTTCTATTTTTTTTTCCTTGAGAAAAATCCCAGAAAAATGAAAAACTTAAATGAAGCATTTGAAAATTTTACTGACCCATTATAGGAACTTATTCTAATAACCACATTAGTATTCTCCCAAATGGCATTGGATGTAAGGAGGAACTGTAAATTTATGCATTCCATTCAGCTATTCTCTCTTTTTCTTCCATTAAACTGCATTTACATAGGGATCAAGAAATACCACAGAAAACCCTTTAATGAAGTTCCAACATAATACCCTCTTGAAAGCAGACATGGTCCTAATATTTAGAAATGCTCCAGAAATCTGCCATATAGCCACGACACATTTTTGTAACCTATGTATTGAAGGAACCCAAACTAAATCCACTTACTGCTCTAAACACAAACTCTTATTTAATGTCCTGGAGAAGAGAGACAGCCTATAAAAAAGAGGATCTAAATGACAACTGAAGCAACTCAAATTAATGTTGCTCTCTCTAGAGCAGAAGCAGACAAGGCTCCAGCCTTCCCTCACCTCCCTCCCCATGTCTACCTAATGACCTCCCATGACAAAACACTGATTGGGCCAGGAGATCTTCATTTGGTCATGCAGTTCTGTGACAACTGCACTGACACTGTATGACAATTTCACTTCACATTTGCATGGAGGATGTCAGAGACCTAGAAGCAAGCCTTATGGGAAAGTCCTATTCCAGCAAAATCTCTGTTGTAAGTGCTTATTTCTTTTCAGAACTATAATTTTTTGGCTATTATTTCTTTTATGCTTCATCATAGCTTTAAAGCAAACAAAAAGATATTTTAAACAACATAAAACCTCCCAAAATCAAACCAGCAAACACACACAACCACTCTGCATCTTTTACAACCAAAAAATGAGCAAGCTGAGCTGCAGGTTTGCTGCTATTTCTTAGCTACAGCTGATCATTGAAATACAATAGTAACTTGTGTAAATACTGAGGCAGACTTACACACCATGAAAGTGCAGCTCTATTTTCATGAAATCATCTGACACCATGACTGAAACCCAGTGAATCCAAATGTGCTTTCCAAACTGTTAGGGAACAGGGACTAAGAAATTTGGCTACTCACACAAAAAGCCTTTGTGGCAGGAAAGATGTGAAGCAATGTGAGGCAGACTTGCTATGTGGAGGAGGAAAGTTCATTAAAGGTTTGAGGGCTGAGAGATGAGACAGGAAAAAGGATGTGTAAATATGAGAGAGATAAGGACATTCCTCTAAAGAATGAGATTTTGGGAGAGGAGAAAGATGGAGCATCAGATATCTTTTAAAAATATCATTTCAAGACCTTTAAAAAAACCCATTAAGTATTTTTTTGTCACTAAGCTCTGAGGAGCAGATCAGATGTCTCATATCTGAACACTTATTCCAGATAGCAGAAACAGTAAAATTTAATGAAAATGTCTTATTAAAAATATTTCACATGGCAAACTATAAAATTAAGAATGTATTGTATTTCTCTTATGTATAGCATACTTAGATTAAGCTATTTAACAGCAGCTTCTTGCGAGATAAGCATATTTTAGGAGCCTGAAGTTTTTTGGAATTACTTGCATGCACACTGGTTCCTCTCTAATGAAAATAGGAAATACAATGAGCGTGGATGAATACATTACTACCAGTATGGGAATAAAAAGCCAATTTACTTTTGTTGGAATGAACACCTAATAGGTTAAAATAATTACTGTGTTATTTTTCCAATGTTGCATGTGCTTCTTTAAGTATTCCCCCTGCTCTTGCTTCACCATTTATGTGGAGTGCTGACAGTATCCTTCCATCTCATGTCTGTGAAACAAATCTTCCTTGCCCAGGCTGACTTCTTGTTACTGTTATCCCGAAGCTTTAGCTGACAGCTCACTGCTATTCAATATCTGAATATTCTGAAAGACCAATATTCTGACAGTTCCAGAAATGGAACAGCATCAGCATCAGCTCAAATGCCTGATGTTTCATGTGCTGCTTCACTAGAGCCATGGCACCAGAAATGTCTATCTGTGTGTGGCTGTGAACAGCCAGTGGCTCATTAGGTTGATAAAGCAAATGATCACCTCATTTCTTGTGGGGAAGTTGCATTTGACTAAATCCTTGTCTTGGGCACAGCTTTGTTCCCTGAGGAAAACGTCTCATAACCTTTGTGTGCCTTTTTCCAAGTTCCCTTCTCAGTGATTCTGGATAACTCAGTGAGTCAAGTTCAGTGTATTTCGCCCACATGCATCTCAAAACACCAAAACCAGAACCATATCAAATCACATAGCAAAGTATGTGCTAGAAATGCCTGAGACTAGGAAAGCAGTGAGGCTTGCATTTTGTAATTCAAGTTCAGTACCAGACATACTGAGCTGAAGCAACGCAATATTATGAAATTCACCACAAATTTGTATGCATATGAAAAAGCAATAGCTTTTTGTCATGTTGCTGTGAGAGAGTATGATAGAATTATTTGAAACAAATACTTGAGGTCCCAGTAAAGAAGCTGTGTTGTGACCATAGCAGCTTATGTCACTACAGATTGTTAAATATAATATTTATAAATATTATAAAGGGGCAAATTTACTGCATACTCCCTCACTGTAACTTATGGGAATAATGACTCTCCTCATTACAATAATACATAATACCATTGCTTTTGTGCTTCACATAAGGACATATTAGTCATAAGATGGAACCATAAGATGGATCTGTTCCCTGCCAGAGTTTGCTGTGTTCAGTTGGTGGAGAGTGACGCAATTGTATATTGCTACTCTGGGGCAAATGCAAAGAAGGTGTTCCATGGCAGAAGGCAGGGAGGAGGGAGGGCAGGCAGGGAGCAGGAGAGGGTGATCCCTTTGGAGATCCAAAAGTTCCACCAGACTCCATTCTGGTTTTCTCCTGAAGGTTGAAGCTCACAGCAGAGCACTGAATTTTGCTGTAGGGCTGGGTCCCCAGGTCCTGCTGCAACTGGAGGCAGCAGAGGAGCATTGCTTGCTTTCAAACAGAAATATGTTTCAGGTGTCATTCCAGCTGAAGGAAAGAGTAATAGCTGATAAGAAAGCCATTCCAATCCTTTTCAAGGCACAAGTGTGCACAGCCCACTGCATCCTGCAACATCTTCAAACAGCCATGGGGAAGCAAAGCAAACTTGGAACTTGCCAAGACTGGTCAGTTGTTTTTAGCTAAACTTTGACATGACTGGAGCCTATAGATGGGTTTTCAGTGAATTACTGCTAATGGCATTTATTACCAGCATTGATAGTACTTTACCCACTGTTAATCAGAGCAGCCAGTTAAGAACTTCTCAATCATTGTGAGTTCTCACTTTGCCAGTTGACTAAAATATTTTATGCTACCATAAGTCACAAAGCCTCAGCAAACAGCTTGTAAATTTAGACAGAGCCTGGGATCTTGAGAAGTTACACCCTGCTTATGTCTAATTTATCGTCACTGTTTATATTTGTGCCAAGATTTGGGCTTTTCCACTGATCAAGATTTAAAATATATAGTCATAAAATGTTCTCCTGGAATGGGCCATCAGATTACTAGTAGAAAATCACATTCTGCTTATTGGAGATATTAGTTGTACTTTCATTACAAGAGAAAGTAGATCTTCCTATCTGCAAGGCTGGTAGGTTTTGCTTGGTTCATTTAACTTGCTACCTGCAGGACTTGCTGAAATTCTCATCCATGTCTGTGTTCACTGAACTGCAGGACACATTTACAGATATGGTGGTGTCAGAGCCTTGTTCAGGACACATGAATAGGCTGTTATCAAGAGAGGGGTCTGGTTCCCCACTTCCTCTGTGGAAAATCCAGCTGTCTCACTTGAACAGAAACTGTAAAAACATCCTTCTGTGTGTCAAGCTATAATATCAGTGATAAGTAGTCTTTGCTGAAAAACAGGAGAGAAGGGAGGGTAACACTGAAAAGCAAAATAATCTCAAGTTAGAACCTCTTTGTGTTTAAAAGGGCAGAAAGGACAGTCTAGCTAGTGATGCATTTATATTAGGGATGCCCAAAGGGAGGGACAAAGAAGGCGGGGGTGCCTTTGTTAACATACCAACCAGTTCTTTATTAATTCATGCCAGAAGCAGAGTCTGTGCTCCCTCCACAAAGTTCTTGTAACAAAAAGCATTTTAGAAGCTAAATGTTTTCTGGAAATCAATTTAAGATGGCCACTCTGCTTAATCAGCATGAAGTTCAGTTCTGCATCAGATTACTAAAGCATACCATTACCCCCAAGGGCTTAAAATTCCTGTAGTTTCATATCAGTCATTTTGCCATGAGCACTGCAATTCCCATAACATGATCCAGGTCTTGGAAATAAGGATAGCAACACTTAAAGTATCAACATTAACTTGTCTGACACAGGCTACATTGATAAAATATATATTTCCAGATGTTTGGCTTCAGAGCATTATTCAAACTGACATATTGCAAAGATTTATGTTTATCCAGCCTATGTGATACAACCTGGTCAGACACAACAAAAAATGAAATATTTTCTCTTTAAATAAAATGGAAGGTTGTTGAAACCTACAAGTGGAAGTCTGTCCAATTTTGATAGTGATTTACCCACCCCCTGGCTGGTTAGCCAGAAGTGTGTCAGAGGGAAGGGGGGCAATTGGACATGGAGCAGCCCTAGATGCCAGTGCCCATGGCCTTGGAAGAACTCAGAGGATGCCAGCCAAGTGAGCTGCTGTTCCCAAAGCTACATGGGGAACAGTACTTTCCTCTCCCAGATTTTGTTAAATCTTTAAACTGTAAAAATTTTTGTTCAAATGGGAATTAAACCAAAACATGCATTTCTTCCTAAAAATGAAGTTATTCTCAGCTCAAGTCTAAACATATAAATTCCTGCTCTGTCTGTCTGTAGGCAAGTAAGAATTACTGTGTTTGAATAGCTGAAATGGTCTCAGGATGTGTGTGAGTGCAGGGTTATAGGGAGGTGTAATAACTTTGATTAGATCAGTGAACTATGCTGGGCAATACAAATACATTTTGAGCACAATTTTTTCCACAGATATGAATCACAAGTGTGTCTAAGACTCTGCCTAATAAACTACTTATAGATTTTTTTATCCAAAAAAAGCTACTTCCTTGTAGCTCCATGTCCTTCCATGAAATATTTGTGGGTGCCTTTGGTAAGAAGAAATGGTAAAATGGCCCTTGGGTGTATCTGCGATCAGATCCTGGATAATTTCCCAAAAAGAAACAGATAGAGAGTGCTCTGTTCTGAATTTGCATGCTGTGGCATTGCATTATTTCCTTTCAAGAGTTTAAATGTGAATTTAAGGAACTGCCAGTGTCACTGGATGTTCTGCTTCAGGGTTACAGTGGTTTTACACTGGCCTGACTCGGTTTTGGCATATTCTTTAACATCTTGATAAATGCTGGAAAGGCCTTTTGGCCTGCCCCTGTTAGTGTCTCTCCTGACCCCATGAGAGCAGGTCATGTACTGATGTACAGTCTGGAGGGTTCTTGACCCACTGGGAAGGCTGAGAAATGTGCTGGGGATGCAGAGGTTGAGGTATCTGGTTTAGGTGTTCCACTACTCCGGTTTGTACATTCCTGAAAATCCTTAGGGAAGGAATGCTTTGCTGTCAGCCAAAATTGCTCTTAATTTAAGCCAAGTTATGGTAGGATGGTGGGGAAGAGTGCGGAAAGGGTGGATTTATTTAAGCAAAATTGACAACATGGCTGCCAATGTTTATAAAAGACATAGTTCAAGAAATGAAAGAAAAGAACTTGCTTGCTCTATTTAATTTAAACCAAGGTTTTTTTCTCACCTCTCTGTTCCTTGGTTTGCTGTAGACATTCCTAGGTCTACCTGCTTAGAGATTTTGTCTCTGCATTTCTTCTGTCTCAGATTGCATCTGCCACAGAGAAAAGTACTTCCTTGCTTTCCTAGCTAATCCAACTTTCAGATTCCACCAAATTAATCTTTTTTCTTCAGAATACATCTCCCTTCTTTTGCAAAAGATATAGTCTTGCTGCTCCCTTTCTAATTAAAATAAACAATATTATTTTATAGTCCGTCTGCTAAACCAGCTGTTATCTTCTTGATTTTAAATAACCCTTGTGTGACAGTGTTATCAATGCTATTATTGACCAAAGCAGAAGTTTCAGATGAAAGCTTAAGGGATCTACCAGAGTTAGAACAGTAACCAGGATAGCCACAAATGTATGTGGCAGTAGAAGGGAACCCATTTTGAAAGGAAATGGTAACACTTTTCATCCAGATTTTTTAAAATTTTCCATCTAAATAGAGAGGAAAAAGTATGTTTTGAGAGATGAGGAAAACATTGGTCCCATGAGGAGAGGCAATATAAAAACAGATAATTAGAAGCTGCTGCATGTATCAGGGTTTGAAAACAGTCTGTGAGTCAGTGCTGTCTCCACATTTTACATCTTATGCAGTTTTGGTCATTCCTATTGCTAAAGGGTAAAACTATAATCCAGATGGAGTAATGAAGTGATTACTGACATGAAAGGCTTCTATGTTATATTAGAAAGAAAGCTAAACCCCCATATTTTCAATACTTTTGTTCAAAAAAGGTAATATTTTAACAGATACTGCTTATGAATTTTTTTTTTGCTGGCTAGCTACTGTTAGGACTAGTCTAGAGAGGAAAGGTATAAGGTGATATTAAACTGTCATCTAAAATGAATGGAAAGATGTGTGTTGGATGCTGCAGATAAAATTTAAAAAAATCAATTGGAAAAGGAAACATTTAAAAACTAACATTTAAAACCAGAGTACATAATTCAATTCTGTAACCCCAAGACAAATATCACTCAAGAGAAACACTTTGCAGAAGGTTAAAAAGGATTAGACACAGATAGGTGATCAAGATGAATATCATTTGGTTACACTTGTTAAAATCAAATTTATAAGGAAAAAAAGCCATTTGTAGGCAAATAGCTCCCTGAAGTGAAAAAGGAACTTCCCTTTAGCCATATCACAATGCAAAAGCTCATTTCAGGTGGCTTTCACCTTCGCTTGAAGCCCCTGCCCTCAGCTGCTGGCAGGCACAGGATATTGATCGGTAATGACTGGTAGCTGAGGGCAGGATGGAGGGGGTCTGTTCACAAAGATTTCCTGCCCTTTTGCCTTGCATGCACTTTCACCTTCTACTCCTCCCACAGTTTTCATTTAATGTCGCAACTTTTTCTACTTTCTATTTCTTCTACACTTCTGCTTTTAACCAGTTTCTCCCAGTCTCACTCCAGGTAGTTGGAGCTCTCCCTGCAGTTCCTGTCCCATTCTCGTGCTGTTTGTTTGGCCTACACACAGAATCATAACATGGTTGTGTTGAAAGGTACCTTAAGGACCATCTAGTTCCAGCCTCCCTGCTACAGGCAGGGACATCTGCCACTATACCAGGTTGCTCAAAGCCCCATCCAACCTGGTCTTGAACACTTCCAAGGAGTTAAACTGCATGAGCTTGTAGGTGGATGTGGCCTTCAAACAGGGGCTGGGACTGACTTCTGATCAAAGCAGCCCATGACATCTCCTCCAGGACTATGATCTCTGTGCTGAGATATAGTAGAGGAAATGTATTGTACCTGAATATCTGTATAGAGGCTTTGTCCCGGGAGGTCCCGGTTTTCCTTGATGGGCTGCAGCTGTGATGTCCTTAATTGGGCTGCAGCTGTGACCAATGAAGATAACTGGGATAAAAGGGGGCGGGTTAGCCAGTCAGGGAGAGCCTTGGGGGAGCCTAGAGCTGAGAGAGAACAGTGTGCAGAAGAAGGAGTCTGTGCTGTGACGATCTGCAGCTGTAAGAACGCACCGAGGAGGTACGGACTTTGAGAATCTGACAACAACAGTATGGGACTCTAGAAATAGAACAACAACAATTGGTGACCCTGATGTGATAGTTAGTAGAAGATGAGGCAGCCAAGAGCTGTGGTGATAGTTGGTAGAAGATAAGACAGCCAAGAGCTGTGAGAGAACATAGCCTTGGGGTCAAGGAGCTGTGAAAAAGTATGGCCTTTGAGTCATGGGGACATATGTGTGTTGTACTTAAAGTATTGTATGTAAAACCTGGTTCTGTAAGTAAAAGGAAAGGGGGAAATATAGTAGAGGAAATGTATTGTACTTGAATATTTGTACCTGAATATCTGTATAGAGGCTTTGTCCCGGGAGGTCCCGGTTTTCCTTGATGGGCTGCAGCTGTGATGTGCTTAATTGGGCTGCAGCTGTGACCAATGAAGATAACTGGGATAAAAGGGGGCGGGTTAGCCAGTCAGGGAGAGCCTTGGAGGAGCCCTGAACTGAGAAAGAACAACATGCAGAAGAAGGAGTCTGTGCTGTGAAGATCTGCAGCCGTAAGAACACATATACGGAGGAGGTATAGGACTTTAGAAATCTGACAACAACACTGAGATGTTCTGGTTTTGAGACACTGGATCCAGTTGAAATCATCCAGTCAATTCTACACTGGTTCCCATGTGCATTGGTTTTGCACAGCCTAGTTTTTGGTAGCAGGGGGGACCACAAAGATGGTTCCTGTGAGGAGCTGCTGGAAGCTTCTATGTGTAGCAGAGCCAATCTCTGATGGCTCTGAAAATGGACATGCTGTTGGCCAAAACTGGGCCAATAAGAGAGGCTGGTAATGCTGCTGTGTTGACATATTAAAGAAGAAAATCAAAACAAAGAACACATGGTCTTGCTTCTAGTCAGAGGAGAGGAGGAAGTGAGAAGGATGTGTGATGGAAAACAACATGGAGGCACCATGGTCAGGGGAGAAGGAGGGGAGGAGGTGCTCCAGGTGTTGGAGCTGAAATTTCTCACTGTGGTGCAGACTATGGTGAAGCAGCTGTGCCCCTGCAGCCCGTAGGGATCCATGGGGGATGCAGAGATCCACCTGCAGCCTGTGAAGGAGGTGCCCATGTAGGTGCAGGTGGATGCCTGCAGGAGGCTGTGATCCAGTTGGAGTCCTGGTGGAGATAGGGGTCTTTTCCTTCCAGGCTGGAGCAGCTTGTCCTTGAGGTGAGGGACTGCACCCCATGGAAGAGACACCCATGCCACAGCAGTTTTTTGGGGGCTGTGTGCCTGTGGGGGGAGTTCACACTGCAGCAGGTGTGGTTTGGTTGCTGCTCATGAGAGTGGACCCAGGCTGGGGCAGTTCATGGAGAAGATGTCTACTGTGGGAGGGATGGGAGGGACCCTGTGGTGTCACAGGGGAAGGACTCCTCTCCCAGAGCAGCAGGAAAAAAATCTCAGTGATGAACTCACCAAAGCCCCCATGTCCCGTCTCCCTGTGCTGTCAGTGGGAAGGAGGGAGGGGCTGGAGCAAAAAAGGTGTTTTTAAGGGCTTATTTTGCTTCTCATTAGCTTCCTCTGTTAGTAATAAATTTACTTTGCAACTTTTAGCTGAGCCTGTTTTGCCCTTGAAATGTTCTCTCCTGCTCCTTATCTCAACATGTGAGCCCTTCATTGATTTTTTTCTCTCCTCTGCCCAGCTGTGGCAGGAGAGGGTGAGCAAGTGACACTCCTGGGTGCTTGGTGTTGGGCCAGCATCAAACCATCACACCACGCAACCAGGCCAGGCAGCCCATTCTGCATGGTGAAAGCCTCCTTCCTAATGATTTGGTAACACCAAGCAAGCTTGACTCAGAGCACTGAATAAAAGATATCAAGATCTTTGCTGTAGTTGGATAAATAGATCAATAGATGGATTTTAGAAAAGTCCACCATTGCCTGACATAATTATTTTGCTGCTTTGAGACACTGGTATGTACATCCTGTGAATGCTGAAAAGGAAATTAATCCAGTCAGCACAGAGCAGTTTATTTTTCCTCTTTTTTTTTTTTTTTTTTTTTTTGACAATCTTCCATGTACATGCAGGCACAACTAAGTAAAAATGTCCAAGCAGCTAGATGGCAGGAACACCTGGTCAGGATGACTTTCTCTCACTGTTCAACTGTATGAAGAAAAGCAATACAGAGTTCCCAGGCAAGTGCAAAGAAGAGTCCCTTTATTGCAAAAACCAGGCCTTTTCAAGCAGCTAGCCCACTATCAGCTACATTCCATTTAAGTATAACAAATATAATTCACCCAACCACCATAAACCATGATGGAGCATGTAATGGTTATATAACTTGTTTTTCTATGTCCAATTCAGCTCAGTTCTTTACCCACAGTCCTTTTCTGCTTAGCTGAAGTAGCAGGCCTGAGCCATGATTTTGCAAGGGTGACAAGGCCCTTATTTTATAAGATTTTATTCATATGCAACATTCAACTTCTGCTCTTAAAGAAAATTAGGGCATTATGACTCTTCCATTTTCAGTTCATGTGGATCAAATGGATCCTTGTCCAACATTATCCCCGCAGAAAGCATGCAAAAACTACTTAGATGATTACTACATTCACTTCTTCCTGGTGTTTAAAAGGTGACTCAGCTGATGATGACAAACTGTTGTCTTTTCATGAACTGCCACTTAGTGGCCCAAATAATTTCACAAATATGTAGTCTTTTTCAAACAGCAGCCCCCTTTATATTAGTTTCATTTCCTTGGCGTTCAGCTTGAAAGCAAAATCACAGTTTTATTGTTATTTCCTCCCCAAAGGCAAAGCCTAGGAAGAACCAGAAGAAGAGAGAGACGTGAGATGGTATCCCCCTCTTTTACTGATGGCTTAGCTCATGTCATGGCTGCAGTAACTTGCTGTGCATAGGAAACAGTGCTGGAGATGACAAACCTCTCACTGATGTGTTATCAACTCTCCTTCACAGTGTGAGTGAATAGAGTGGCCATGGATCTGTGAGAGGAGCAGACTCCAGCCATCATACTAAGAGAGCTGCAGCACTCCACCTCTGGAGATGTGTTTATCTTCAGCCTCAGTGCTGCAGCTCAGTCCTGATCTGTGGCTGCAGCTGAGCTGTGCTGGGAGCAGTGAGCACTGGCTCTGCTGCCACCCTGCTGCTCTTGTGGGTGTCATGGTCAGGGTGCACCACTGCTCAAATGCTGTCACCAATTTCTTTCCCCTGTGGGCTCTGGCACAAGTGATAAATATGAATGTTGCTGGAGTAACGAGAAGGTTTTAAAAGACCACCAGAAATGGAGAGTGCACTACTAAGTAGAAACCTTATTACAGATATTAACCAATATTCATCCTTTTGATGTCATTTGGAATGGGTTTGCCCTCAGGCTATTTTTTCTTGAGGGCTGGTTAGTTTTTGTTTGGTTTTTTTTTTTTTTCAATTGAAAAAAAGCAGAAGAAAAGGAGAGATGTAGGCCAAATTAATTCCTTCTGCCTTCAAAGCAGAAAAGTTTTTTCTTTTAAAATCTGTACAGTTACCAGACAATGTTCAAGTACAATACTTGGAGATGCATAGATAGTATCACATAAAGCACATTACATGCTGTAAATACTCCTAAACAATAGTCATACAGAGACATGAAGCCACTTTTCTGTTTGGTCCCAATGAGCCAATTTACAAGAAGAGGATTTCTTCATCCAAAAGGTCCAAGACCTCAAATTATTTGCATAAACTTACTTTGTCCAGACTTGACAGGTTTTAAAGATTAAATTAAATCCAGGCAGTTTCCAGACAGGTAAGAAGGTAGATTCCTCACCCACAGGAATTACAAACAAAGGATAGACAGATGGACAAAAAGCTAGGGAGGGGAAGCCAGGAGCCATGAAGTTCAGCACAAATTCAAAAGGTGAATTAAGGAATTGCTTCTAACCCAATCACTTCCCAAACAGAGTGGGAAATGTATCAGAGTGATGTTCATTGTCTTGACAGCTTTTTTTTGCTTGCCTTCCTTCTCCTCTTTTCCTTGATTTTTGTTTGCATCTGTTTCCTTTTCTTTGTCTGGTGCATAGCTTATCCTCATGTGCGCAAGAGTAGGTGTTTAAGGCAATTGCTCAAGCTTGAAAGGAATTCCTCTCTGCAATCACTGTCTGTCTAAGAAGGATTTTGCTCCTGCACAATAATTATCATTCACCTGTGACCCCTTTTTGATAAACTCTTGGTCATCTCATTATTACTTTAAAAAAATGGCGCTTGGAATAACAATGTATTCCATTAAGCAGGCAAGTCTAAGCAAGTGTCTAACACCAGTGCCTATGAAGTTCATCAGAGGAATGCAGATTGATTTTCTTTAAATAGACCAGACAAAGGGCAGAGCATTAGGCTTGTCTAAACAATATGCAAGTCAGCATGGGGCTATGTGTTTTCAAGGAGAGCAAAAATGGATTCATTCCAACAGCAGAGTATTGCACTGAGAATAGCCTAAGTATAGGAATTTAGTCTGAAACTTTTAAAGGCATATTTTCCATTGGATTTAAGAGGAAATATTCCCATCCTTCATGAGCAGATACTCCTACTTTTAGAATTATGGCATTAGCACCTGAATGCTGTTCATATTTATCAGTGTACCTGAGGGTTTCATAATAGTTGCCAAATGATTGCTCGTAAAGGGGACCTGAATTGAAGAGAAAATAATTTTGGTCCCTAGAACTAAAGTATCAATATATTTTAGAGCTCAAAGATTTGTTCATGGAACCATAGAATCACAAAATCATAGAATATACTGAGTTGGACAGGACCCATCAGGACCATTGAGTCCAAATCCTGGCACTGCACAGAGGACCCCAAGAATCACACTCTGTGCCTGAGGGTATTGTCCAAATGCTTCTTGAACACAGGCTTGATGCTGTGACCACTTCTCTAGGGATCCTGTTTCCATGCAATAACCACTCTCTGGGGGCAAAATATTTTCCTGATATCCCACCTAAACCTTTCCTGACTCAGTTTCATGCTGCTTCCTTGAGTCTTGTCACTGGTCAAGAGAGTGAAGAGATCAGTGCCTGCCCCTCTGCCTGCCCTTGTGAGGATGTTGAAGACAATGAGGCGTCGCCTCAATCTCCTCTTCTCCAGGCTGAAGGAACCAAGTGTTAAACACCAAGCACAATTTTCAGGAAGCTGAATTTTGTCGGGGATAGCAGACTTTGGGTTCTTACCTGCTAAAGGAAAGCAAAGACCAGAATCCCTGTGGTCCAGAAAGGACTGCCCCCCTGCCCCAAACAATTTTACATCAGAGCAGCATCTAGCAAAATGGAATTTCATATTGCATAGGAAAAGATTCATAATTTGTTTCAGTATATAAAAGTGCTGTCAAACAATCCTAACCATAATTGACAGGATTCCCTCATCTGCCTAGGTTTTCCAGCTGTCTGGCTTCAGAGCTCCTAAGAAGCTCAGCATCTGGTAGCCTTTACCTGCCTTGATTTTATTCCCAGGCTTTGAGGTTGCCAGGCTTCCTGCTGCAGAGCTGGGCCCCAACTATCAGAATGAGCTGGCAGAGGATCAGTCAGGAAATATTCAGGAGAAGTCCCTTTCCACTGTCAAGTGAATTAAGATTTTCTTTTCCTTATTTGATCTGCATCAGCAGGGTAGGAAAATTTGGATGATCGGTTCTGGGCAAAGAGCAACAACCACTCTGATCAAACCCATGTGTTTGTTCAAGGATATCTGCTGGAGACAGGAGTTGTATTTTTAACAATAATGTTGGTTCTTGCATTTTAGTTATGGTTCAGGACAGGCAGTGCCAGTTCATCTTGAAGAGATGTTTGCATTGGCAGGAAAGTAAGGGCCTGAAGCTCTGTTCCCCTCTCCTTCACCAGCATCCAAACACTGCTAAGAGCTGCCACTCTGGACAATAGAGAAAATCAAATCCAAGCCTGCACCGATAAATCTCCTTCCCCTCCCCTGCCCCCCCTCCCTCCACTAAATAACAGAGCTCCAGCACTCATGTAATTGTAATGGAGAAGCACACTTGGATTATTCTGAAGCTTTTGGGGACAAATTTGCTTATGTATATTTTCAACCAGTTATCCAGCTTCTTTGCTGTTCTTGGCATAACTCACAGAACTAATATTTCATGAATGCTTGGAATTGCATCAGTTGTAACTATAGGGTCAGAGCCTATGCTGGTACAGATTGTCTCAGCTTTCTTGAGCTGCCTGGAGGCAAGTCAGTGTCTGCACTTGAGCAGGCACCCACGGTGAGTACTCAGCAGCACACAGAGGGGGCAGTCCCTTCCAGTCACAGAGGCAGGAAGGAACAAAGGGCGTCCCCAGCCTAATAGCAGCCTTAGCACCTTTATTTACTGTGCAGCCTGGCAGCAGGAGAGGAAGGATGGGGGAGCCTTAATTGAGGGTTTTCCATGTAATCTGCAGCCCCTTGCAGGACAGGAGTGGCAAGCATGGAACAACAGCAGCAAAAGTGACACCTCTGGGGAAGCCTTTGCTCTCTAACTGCGAGGTGTCTGTGGATTCCTGCTGGCACTGCACAGCCCTTCACCGTGCTGCTGCCCATGCATGCTGTGACTCTCTGCTTAGAGACAGTTTTTAAGTGTGCTGTCACGGACATATTTTATGAAAAATCCTTTTGCTAGGATTTTTTTCTCCTGAGAAGCTGAGAGGCCTCAGAAACGAAATGTAAACAATAATTATCTGCTGCTGTGGAATGCAACACGTGCATATTTGATTGGTCTCATGTGGTTGTTTTTAATTGATTGCTAATCACAGTCCAGCTGTCTCGGACTCTCTGGTCAGTCACAAGATTTTATTATCATTCCTTTCCATTCCTTGCTAGCCTTCTGATGAAATCCTTTCTTCTATTCTTTTAGTATAGTTTCAATATATCATTTTCTTTCGAGACAATATATATCATAAAATAATAAATCAGCCTTCTGAAACATGGAGTCAAGATTCTTGTCTCTTCCCTCATCCTGGGACCCCTGCAAACACCACCACAGTGTGCTGATGAGATTTTCTGCAGGCAGGTCTTTAACCCAGAGATGTGTTGGTTGTCTCTGTATTATTGAAGTCAGTCACATGCCTCCTTCTTGGCACAGACTAAACACCCCATGGAAGTGAAAGGAACAGAAGATATGGGCTCAGTGTGCACTGCAGACTTTCAAATGCTTGCTGACTCATTTCAAATAAACCACCTTCTGTGCTATGTCAGGAGCTAATTCAGAGTCTATATCTGTAGGTTACATGCACTACCATTTTGGTGTAGAGACAAGATGTGGATCAGAAACTGGTGCTAAATGCAGGATGGAAATTTAAATAAAGCCTTTTCAGAATGAAGCTCATCCCTGGCTCTTCAGCTGGTTTTCAGAATACTTATGATTTTGGAAAGCGTGTTCTGGTTGCACAGAGTCCAAATCAGGACTGCCATGGTTATCTACCTAGCACAGCCCATGCAAATGAATTGCCCTTGACACTGAGTATATTTTCAGCTGTTTAATCAGCTCATGATTTCAGGGGCTGCTTTGAGAAGACAAAGTAGCATCTCTCAAACATATATCCCTTCAATTCTCTATAAGCCTCAAAGACTGACTTGTAGAGAGAAGGAAAAGAGAAGTTTGTTAAAAAGGGCTTTACAAATAATTATAACAAATCCAAACCAGCATGGCTGATATTTTGTCCTCAACCAGGACACAGACACCAGCTGTGAGAGCAATCCCAAAGATAATTTGTTTGGGTACCATCATCACAGAACGAGAGTGGCATTTCACCGTCCCTGCGCAGGATTGGAGGTGCCATGCCACATGGACACCTGATGGAGGGATGCTTCCAGTCATGCTTGACTCCAGTAAGAGCTCACAAGCTAGATTTTTTTCAGTGACTTCCACTCTGGAGTAGCTCACCAACTTCCAGAGTGATCTGCTGCATTTAGGAAAGGCTATTGATATTCCTGTGCATGTTGTGTGAGTCCTAAAGGTGGTAATTTTCTCAGTGTTTGTTGTTTCAAAAAGTATAAAATAAGAACTACACAGCTGGAGGATCCTTTTCCATCTTTTACACTTGACAAATTCACTATTCTATATTTCCCTTATCACAGCCAGTGGCATCAAAATTGAAAATAATATATAGTGGTCTGAAGGTGCAGAAAAAGACACATTTAGATACCCACAGAAGGGGGTAGAAATGATCATAAAGAATGTGCTTTCCCTACCTTTGAATTTTATCTATTCTGAAATTGAATGTTAGAAGGGTAGAACTCAGTCTAGAATAACATACAGTTTAGAAAAAATTTTTCTTTTCTTTTTCTTTCTTTTCTTTTCTTTTCTTTTCTTTTCTTTTCTTTTCTTTTTTCTTTTCTTTTTTCTTTTCTCTTCTCTTCTCTTCTCTTCTCTTCTCTTCTCTTCTCTTCTCTTCTCTTCTCTTCTCTTCTCTTCTCTTCTCTTCTCCTCTCCTCTCCTCTTTTCTCTTCTTTTCTCTGCTTTTCTTTCTTTTTTTGTCTCTTTCTTTTTCTTTTCTTCCCTTTCCCTTTCCTCTTTTTAATTTGTTTTTTTCCCCTGGGATTTCATCTTTGGGCCTGGGTTTTCACAAACTGGATTGTTATCTGTCATCACTAGCCCAAAAAAAAAAAATGTATTCCTTGACTGAGGATTTTCCAAGTACACAGGGGAGAAACATGCCTTTAAGTCTTTTCTGTCTTTTCACATTATTTATTTGCAGTTCTAAAGACTGTCAGATCAGCAGTTTCACTGGTACCATGATGATTATTACTGCCCCAAAATCTTGCTCTCCAGATTTGTGTTGTGTTTTGGGATAAGACTGCAATCTTGCTTTGTAAGTTTTGGAATTGTTTGCCAGTCCTTCAGTCTTTTTTTTTTTTTTTTTCTTTTTTATCCTG
This sequence comes from Molothrus aeneus, assembly GCF_037042795.1. NCBI lineage: Eukaryota > Metazoa > Chordata > Aves > Passeriformes > Icteridae > Molothrus > Molothrus aeneus. The sequence continues at coordinate 89,569,843 of NC_089647.1, read as the reverse complement.
AGAGTAGAGATTTGTACTTTTGTGGGCAAGGAGTGAAATCAGGTTGAATAACTACATCTGCCCAAAAATCCTCTTAAATTCTCTATGGTTTACAAATTATGCCCTTTTGTATTGAGGAATCGTAACAAGACAAGGAATGAAGCAAAGACACTGGAAAATTTCTAGGATCAATAAGGACACTATGGGAGAAGCCGATAGATAATACAAAATGTGTAGAAAAAGCATGTTATAACATCACAAATCTTTTTACATGAAGTAATTTCTAAAACCTCAGTCATCTCTTAGCTAACATAATAGTTATATAAGAACACTTATTTGAGATACTTGTTTCTGAACCTCTGTCTTCTTTCACAGCATTCACAGGTTTCATCAAAAAGTCTAAGGGTTTATCAAAATATTTTTCACTTACCTGCCAGAGGATCTTTGGACTGGGGTATTTAAAAATTGAAACTCTGTTTTAAAAGGAATTTTAAAGCAAACTGTCCTCTGAAGCCCCTGAAGTTTTCAGATGTACATCTGTTTTAATTTCTCAGATCTCTTCAGTTCCTTTAGCAAACCTTCCCCAGCACTGAAAAGTCCAGAACAGCAACAATGAGTAAAACTCACAACTACAGAAAGAATCTTGGTGTTGAAGTTTCACTGAAGAGAACAAGTTTCTGACTATGGTCATGATATCTTTAAGTGATCAAGGGAACAGTGTCTCCAACTATCTCTGGAGTACCTATGAGTTTTTCCATGGCTTGATCTCTGTGAAGCATGTTATGGATCTTTGCTTCTTAAGCAGGATTTCTCCAAAGTCTCAGTTTGAGAAGAATTTGAGGCTTTTCAGGAAACATCAACATTTCACATTTTTTACATGGCATCTCCTCTTAATCCTATTCATGGTCCTAGGGCATTTCAAGGATTCTGTATTTAGCACAGATTTTCCCAAAATCTGGTAGCTGTTATAAGCTGAATACCTGTCACCTGTCTACTCAACATCTGCACTTCAGATATGATACAGCATAGAATCCAGATGTTCCATAAGTAGTGTTGTGTGCAGACACAAGTTCCAGTACTTTTGGGAAACTCCTGTACTATACAGTTTTCCTCAAAGAAAGAATGTTTAGACAGATTAGGAGAGAATAATGGACTTGCTGAGTACAGGCTGTGTGCATGCTGCCTCTGACAAGTTCTGACAGCATCCACACAGAGCTGGAGGAGGAGTTCACCAGGAGTCAGGTGATTCCCCAAAGGACTGGATTGGCATCATCTGTATGTGCATAAATCTCTTCCGAAGCAAATGCTGGTTATTCTTTTAGAAGACCAAGTTTCTGGGCCTCCCTCTCCTGCACTGGGTGCTTGCAAACTGTCTGGAGTGCCGTGGTGGAATCAGAGGTGTGACTTTAACAGGCAGCAGGAGCATTGCACTAATGCAACGTGGCTGGCCTGCCTTGAAAGGGGGCCAGACTTAGGAAGGTCCTCATAGGAAAATGAAGGGTATTGTCACAGGGGTTATAAACAGACATAAACTCAGTACGATAAATAACCAAATTATGGCTAGCACTATATATTTTGTGGGAGAATCCTTTTTTTTCTGCAAAAGCCCTGTCAAAACTGGCTGCTCCTGCCCAAGTAGATGATCTGGCAGAATTATCTTCAAAATATGTACACTTTCTAATGGCTATGGTTACAAAATTTTAATCCAAACCTATAAATACTGAAAGGAGCAGAAATAAACCTGAGTTCAGAAAGTAATATTTCTTTTTAAATATTGTAAAAATGTGCAGCATCCATGATAGCAAAAAAAAGTCTGTATTTGAGATGTATTTGCCACTGTAATTCAGATATACAACACCTCAGGCTTATTGTTGTTTGAGACATCAGGGTCAGCAATGACCACAGTCCCAGTGCCATATCCAGCTACACGGGAAACCAGAAAAACACAACTTCTTGGAAAATTAATGTGTGAGGGAGCAAACATAAAGACATTTGAAAACTATGTTACCAAACGTGCTACTATTCAGTAAACTGAAATCGGGTAAATGTGTTTTTCGTTGGGCTGCAGCATACCTTTGAAATCTGAATTTGTCATCTTAATGAAAAAAAGCCCACTGTCTATGCAATATGGGATTTTGGTTTTTTTTTTTTTTGTTTGTTTGTTTGATTTTGGTTTGGTGGATTGTTTTTTTTTGTTTTGTTTTGTTTTTTGGTGGGTTTTTTTTTGTTTTGGTTTTTTTTTTTGTTTTTTTGTTTTGCTGTTTGACATTCTATTCTGCTACTGTTTGATCTAGACCTGTACAAGTTTATCTGATCTGTGTGGGTTTCATGGGTACTGTTAACCATCTGCTGTTGTAATCAATTTTATGATACAGGCACCAAGTTGGACCATCACAAATAAAAAGAAGAAAATCTCAAGGAATACATAATTTAGTGATGCCATTCATTGTGCTGGATTCTCTTCGAAACATCTTCTTTGGGAATTGGAATCTGAATGTTCTACCCTAAAGCAGAGTATTAGGATTTTTATTTGCATTGGGGAGCTGAAGGTACGTGAACCAGCAATAGATGAGGAAAAGTACCAGACAGAGTAAACTGTCAAAAGTAAAGACATTTGATCAGTTTAAGAAAAAGGCAGAAGGAGCACAAGAGACTTAGGTCAACTCCTCAGTATTGCATTTAAGCTTACTTCCTGGCGGATTAGATGAAATTCAAGCTACTCAGGTTATGTTATGTTTTTCTTCTTACATGGAACATGCACAGTTTTCCTTCCTCCAGAGGACAAGTGAGCTGTCAATTAACAGAGGGTATGACCTCTGCTCATACAACAATATTTTAGCAGAGGTTGGAGCCGCTGGAATCTGGAAAGCAGCAAAGAATCTGGAGACAATTTTTATGCTAAAATAATCTCCATGGTTTTCATTCTGAAGTTTACATATTTTTGCCCACAGTGTGATACTGTTATGGAATGTACTGATAGAATCTGCAAATTTTTTTAGAAATATATTTTGGTCTCAATAACCACTTAGGCCAGACCAGCCTAAGTGGGGAGAAAATGTGCAGCAGTTTCATCTGCTTCAGTAACACCCCAAAAAGCCAGACAAAATACAGAAATACACAAATCACCATTCAGTCAAGACTTAGTGAATTTATTTTGTGCTTTGCTGCTCATTGATTACTATATAAGTCTTTCCTGTGGATCTAGTAGGTCATCGCTAAGAAAGGACAAAAAAGATTAAGAAAGTTTATAAACATTGAAGGAGCTCACTTCTGGGAGAGGCTCCAATTAGAGGAGAAAGGGGTCAAAATCTGAAATGGCTGATAGTAGTTCTTTTATAAAGTAAGAGTAATCCCAGAGCCTGTAATTCAAGCATGTGATTAAGGTTTCCAATGCTTCCTTTGCTGATAGATGCAAGTGAGGGTTGAAGAGATTTGGTCATGTATTCTTCTTCCACATATTGCTAGTGCTTTAAACTGAAACTATGTTTTAGGGTTCTTCACCACATGCAGGCACAGGATGAAATTTGTGGTTTTGGTTTGGTTTTTTTCACTCCAGATATACAACTTGGCTTTGATGAAGAGTGAGGAGGAATTTGGGTTTTTCCTTTCTTTGGAAGACTGAAAACTAGCCACAGCTAGCAAAAGGACTTTTCACTGGCATCTATAGTGCTAGCATATTGTCTTTTGGTCAGTGGTATGTGTCTTGCCTATGCATTCAGGACTAAAAAAATTGTGTTATGGGACACAGAGAGGATTTTTTTCCCCATTGTACCATCAGGGACTGCTGACTTGTGGTTTTTTCCCTTCTGTGTTGTGGTCTACTTCCTAGGATCATATGGTCATTTTCACCCCAGAATTGTCATAATATTTCTCAATTGGAAGTCCTCTCATCCTGCAGGCAGAAATTTTGTAAAATTCTAATCATTTTTCTATAGGGATGAAGATTGTTACATGCAATCAGGGACAGTTTAATCAACTTTGGTTTGGGGACATCTGGATCATATTGATCCAGGTAGTGTCTTACTGTCATATAACACAGCAAAGCAAACTTAGCAAACAGAATTAGACCCATCATCAGTGGAGAATTCTGAGAATCATCCACAAGAATTTAGAAGGTGATGAACTTCAAAGGGTTCAGTCTTGGATGCTGTTCACCTGAAAGGACGTGGCTTCAGAGGCTATATTTAACCAGATACACATCTTTGTTTAAAATACAGACTTTACTAGTGTCAGCTGTGATTGTATGTCTCAGTTTATCACCTACACTCTTTAATTCCTTAATTCAAAGGTCTGAACTAGAAAAGCAATTGATCTACCATTTTCTCAGTAGGGTTACTGCAGCAGTGCTTAACATTCTGGACCAGTCCGCTTATTTTTGAAAGGACCCTCATATATTTGTTTAGACTAAGAGTATAAGGTCAGTGAGATTGCTCATGTGTTAAAGCTACACACAGTGCTGAATCCAGTCTTCCTGCAATTTGAGATTTGCTTATCTGACAGCCAGCCAGCTTTGTTTTATGGAGATATTTAGGCTGTTGGTCTCCTGGCTTAAAAAGAGGGAGTTGGTTTCAGGACAGGGCTTATGAAAATCCTGGCTTAGAACTCACTATCAGCTTTAGTAAAAAAATCCAGTTTTTTTATACCTTAAAACCATGTTGAAAAGCTGATCTTTATTTTTACTCAGAAGAATCTAAAAAATCTCAAAATGTTAATGGGAGATACTTGCATCAATATGACTTGAAGTTCATAACTGAGTCCTTTGTTTCTATTAATTGTGCATTTTACATACTTTATATATAGACATGACAGAACTGTAAAATATAAATATATGTATACGTACACATATATGTATATGCAAATATGATCTGCCTATTTAATAAAACATACTTTGTCAAAATTATAAATAGACCTAAAGAAACAATTAAGGAAAGCATAGTTAAAAATTGTCTGAAACGTCAAACTGATGAGTCAAGCATTGCATTTATCTCTTTATTAACCCCAAATATTAGGCACAATACAGAATACATGAGCCAATCAGGTTGCACATGAAAATAATGCCTCGTGAATCACCAAGACTGCTGAAAATAACAGTCATCACCAATGAACCCATCTAATAAACATATGCACACCATCTTCCTGACTGGTTTTAAAAGATGAACAATATTTCTCCACCTGACCCTCCTACCAAAGTACTGATTCAATTTCTCAGTTTTAAAGAGCACTCCTACACACAAAGCCCCCTGGAGCTGGAATGAAGAGACTTAAGTACCTTCTGATGAAAATATACAACACCTGGTTCCTCAGTGCTTTTTGTAAGCAACCCTGCATGTATTCAACCAGAACTCTGTGTGGAGGATCTCTGCAGGACATGGCCCTGAGAACATGTGGAATACATATGGATGATTACTCAGATTCCTCTTGTAAGAGCAAAGATGAGTACTTGCAGAAAGATCAGAAAAGGGTAGGGAGCAGGTGAGTTTATTGTAGCTTTAACCAGCACATGCTGGATTGAGAGAGCCAGAGGTACAAAGAGGGCAGATACATTAGTTATGCAACTTTTCCATGGTCTTTGTCTCGGGTGTAAAGGACATTAAAGCAGCCCTCTAGTGATTCTGCCCCTGCTGGGAATGTGTCTGTACAGGTGGAATCCCAGGAGTCTTATTAAGGCAGCTTTTAATTTGCTTCTCTGCTTTAGGAGAGATTCAGAACCTGTGCTTCTTGACCTCTGGCTTTAAGAAACATCAATTGTATAATTTCTCAGCAGGGGTTTGGCCAATGTTTATTTTCTGGATTAATAATTTTTAGTATTCATCTCCTAAAGTAAATGTTTTACATCCTTGAGTGAGGCAGATAAATAGTACACCAAGAAAAACTCTGTGTTTTTCTTTTCTGTGACCCTTTTCTGTGCAGCAAAAGGCAGCTGTATGAGAACTGCAGCTCTAATGTATGCTCATAAAATCTTTCATTTATTATTTATATAATTATTTGCAGAGAGCTGTTGCCATGACAACTTTTACACATGGTGAGATAAATCCTTACATAGGCAGTAGTCACGACTCCAAACACTGTCACATGAAGATAAGTCTACATGGACATTTCAGGCTTTGCCAGATTTTTCTAAAACAGTTTTTGATACAAGAATAACTTTCGTTAGCTAAATTAGAGAAAATAGCCTTGTTTTAGCCTGACTTGCTGAAAAAGAAAGTTTAATGAATAATTTTTTCAATCCATCTGCTTATCCTCTCTAATATCCTCCAAATCTGTTGAATAATTTCAATTACCTTTCACTATGATGTCTCAAAGATACTCGAATCTGACGCACTTCAGGGAAAGTGATTGTATGAAGGTGCAAGAGTACTAAAATAATGTGTTACAGGAATAAATATTCCACCATGACTATGAATGTGGTGAGCTCCTTTTGTACACTTGTTCAGACAGCATCACACTGGCCAAAACTCATGCTATTGGTGTTGTAACTAGAGGGGAATCAAGGCAGAAAAGGTGGAGCTGCGGGAAGGTGGAGGCACGAAGGGTTCTGATGGAGACTGGAGATGTGGCAGGTAAGACAAGAGGAATGTTCTTGTGGTGATGGGGCTTTGGGCTTGCAGTACACAAATTAAAATGGAATTAAAACTTCATTGAATTCTGTCACTCAAGGACAACAGTTTCCAAATTATGCAGGCTAGAGCAACCTCCAGTTTGGAGAGCTAGAGCTTAGCAATATCTGAGACAGTCTAGGCTGCTTGGCTCCTCCAGCCTCACTCTTTGGGGCAGAGACTTCCAAGCATAATGAATTACATACACTACATGTGCAGGGGTTAGGAACTTCCCATCAGACAATCCAGGCAGTCAGCTGGCACTACAGCCCAGTGCTTTGGGATTGATAATGCAAGGCAGACTTTATCCTGGGACAACCTGAAATGGATGTTCATCCTTGGACTGAAAGAAATGAAGCTCCTCAAAGTTTCACACCTTCTTGCCACTCAACAGTGACACAAAAGCCACCAAAAACTCTCCAGGCTTCTCAGCATCTATTGGACTATGAGATCTGGTTTGATATTTAGAAATTCAAGATGGCTTTTTTTTGGAAATGCAATATTTGTTTGGAAATGCAATGATAGATATATGGATTTTAGTTTTTGTTGAGCAATTTTATATTTTGTATTTTCACTCACTCATGTTGGTTGCTCTAAAGTGTTAGGATTGAGGGAAAGAGCATTCTTTGAATGCTTAAATCTGAACCATTCCAATCACAACATTCCAAAGCAAATGAGAAATAAGGTCAGTCTTTTGCACCATAATGCCTAAAAAAGTATTCTGCATGTGTTTACTTCACTGACTTCTCTACTGCAGATATTGGTCTCCCTGTTATCAGTGATGTAAGTTCAGAATCTTTAAGTCATTCCAGCTTTAGGTGTCTGTACATGAGAGTTTGATGCCTGTGATCAACCATTTTGTTTTAATTTGATTATTATTCACTACAGAACATGTCAAAAGCCTAATAGTATATCAGAAGGCTGGAAGATGTAGTGGATTGACCATGGCTGGATGCCAGATGCCCACAAAAACCACTTTATCACTCCCCTTCTGAGCAGGGCAGGACTGGGTGGCACAACATTGCATCAGATGATGATGAAGAAGGGCAGGTTTCTTTTGTCATCTTAATCTATCCACTGTACTCCTTAAATTCTGCCTTAAAACACACCACATTTAACACTTTTTCTCTCATCACTTCTTCTCTTCCACTCTCAAGGAAGCTTGGCAGTCAAAGATTAGTGATTCATGCACTGCATGATTTTTGAATACAGTCCTGAAATTCTCTAAATTCAAAAGGAATTAAATAAAACATTTTCTAAGAGCACAAAGTAAAGCTAATAGCCAAACAACAGTGTGAGAAATTTTCAGGCAATGCAGAAATAGCCAATAAAACAAGCCAGTCAAGGCTGCCAAGAAGCCAGATGCTGCGATAGGAAGAGCATTTTTCACAGCTTTCAGTCAGTGTCATGTGATTTCCAGCTGAGGAAAGAAAGAAGACACTCTAATGGTATTAATTTGTTAAGATTGGTGACACCTTAAGTGTTTAATTTCCTAATCTTTTTCTTTAAAGTTTGACAGGAATTTGAGAATAATTAAAAGCCCTTCTGATATCTGGGTCTGATTTTGGTGGCCTCATAGTTATCCTCATTCATTTTTATTACCAGATCACCATAAATGTCATCATAATTCACTAACTAGGCACTATTTGAACAAGAGTGGGCTGGGACTGAAGTAGAAAGGCTTTTGGAAATCAGGCTATTAGGTACTTAAGCAAGCTTTCCCCTATAGCTCTTCCACAACTTCCTGGCACTATGCCTGGCTTGTGCTAGCACTGATAATATTTCGTTTTCTTAAGCACCACCTTCATTTACAATATTGTCCAGAATGAAATAATGCACTCAATCTGTAAGTGGAGAGTATTTTATCTGTGTATGTTTTCATTCCTCTCTATATGCAGTTCATGGGCTTTCAGAAATAGGCAAATAGAATTAATATTTTGACAAGAAAATGCTGAAAAATGTTTGGAACAATATGCAAGATCATTTGAATGGTTTTATTTTAACATGTTTTTTAACAACTTATAACCCTGATATCTTTTGTTTTATGTATCTGTATTGCTTGTGATACTGAAAAAGTCACAAAACAGAAAAAAAGGGAAAGAAGTTTGATCTGCTTACCTGTTCTCACAAACATGACACCTCATTAAATCTGGTTGCCACATAAGGGGCTTGCATACTTAGAAATATTTCTGAGGGTATTCCTGGGGATTTTAGGACAGAGAATACCACCTTGATAGAAAGTCAGTCTGCTGGAAACCAGCACTGCTTCAGGACAGGAAAACAGCCTCCTAGATAAGCAGATTTTCTGACAGTGTCAACAAATAAAGCAACAAAGGTTGGCATACTTCCTGGGCACTTTCAGCTAGACTTTTTGTCTTTGCAAACAACTTTTCATTATAAACTTTGGAAAGTTTCCAAGAGGATTTGGACTTAGACCTATCTTTCCCAAACGGAAATAGATTTTCCTACCTGCAATAATCATGTTAGTGTAATGAGGGCCACTTTACTGCTACTAGGCTTTTAGGAATTAGTCACTGAACAAACCACCTGTAACTCTCAATTACTTTCATCCCTCCTGTATTCTGAAATAGAAAAATCCTTTTATAGACATAGAGAATGCTGAAGGAAGAATGGAGAATGCCTACTGAGCCAGAGAAAGTGAAGCAAAATAATAAAGACATTTATTTCCCCTAATATTAGCTGAGAGGTCATGTATCACCATAATTAAACGCACAATGTTACTGTTACTCAAGGAAAGGGAGGTGCATAAAAAATTTAGAAAACTATGCTGCAGAAAGAACAACGTAACTTCTTACATACATCTTCTGAAGAAGAAAAGGATATTCCTCCCTGTCAGTTCAAGGGCATTTCTCAGGAGCCTTTCAGCTGAAAGAATGACAGTCTTGCTCACCTACTTGACCTTCTTACCTCAAACTGCAGCACAGAAATGCCTTTTCTTTCACAGGAAAGCATATTCCTTCAAAGATGAGGAATGTGAAGGTAAGAATTAGTCAAGGGCCTATTCCAAGTGCAAGAATTGCAGAAAATGGTGGAAATAATTTAATTCATATTAGCTGGTTAAACTTACTGATAGAAAACAGAAGGACATATCTCTTTAGCCCAGCCTCAGTCATGGAAATAACAAGTGTAGAAAAATGGCTTTTGTTTTCTTTTTCATCTTTGCACTGCCCACAGCATTCCCAGCTGCAAAAAGCGTTCATGTCTCTCTGTGAGAGAAACCCAAAGGCAGCACAGGCCCCAGACTGATCACACTGGCATGCCAGTGCTCATGGCAATTTCAATTGCTATGCTGTATCAGTTAAATCAACACACCAGCTGATCTGCTGGGTTACAAATTTGAAAAGCTCTTCTCCCTGAAGAGAATAAAGTCTTGTTGTTTTCTGTTCTTTAATGTACATTTATAACTATGCACCCTTCCCTTGGGAACAGCAGGAGAAACCAAGCTACTCAAACTGTGCTTGAACTGCAGACACCTCTGTGGAGATAAGAGGCTATGATGAGCTCTCTTTTGCTGATTCTCAGCTTATTCCTGAGAGTACATGTTGTCACAGCAACGCACCATCTTTCACAAGACTGACATAATCTCTCCATTGGAAAGACTTTTTTAAACAAGACTGCACTCCCATTCACCTCCTAAAACAATTTCTCAATGACTCTCAGAAACTGAATGCAGACCAGCATGTGTAGCAGAGTGGGTGTCCTTGCATTGTAGGAGGCTCTGGTTTTTATTCACCTTTCTGCTAGAACACACCTCTCTCAGCATTCATTGACGCCATTGTGAAATACTGGCAAATGGTTTAAAATGCAAATGGTTTAACCTCAGACACTGCAACAGAGAAAAAAAAACCCACTTTAGGCTGAAAAGCTAAGTTATCAAAGTGACATATGACATAGACTAAACTGTGTGAGAACTCACCATCCAAGTGTGTTGTCTGGTTTTGAATGGAGGCAGTAATTTCATTGAATTATTCCACTTAGGAATACCTCTCTTTGCTGCCCACTCTAATCCTTCCCTCAGTGGGAAGGATCAATGGTACTGGCAGATGACAATCACTTACGTCCTTAAAGAACCTCAGGCTTGCTCAAACAGGTCAGTTCATTTGTAACCTGTTCCTAGGAAGAACATGTTCCTATGACATTACATCAGTTTTTTTGATGTTTAGTCCATTAATTCTTGTATGCCTAGTATGGTCATGGAGAACTGGTTCTTCTTCACCATTTCAGCAACATTTTCCATCCTTGAAAATTGTCACATCCTCTCTGAGGCTCCTCTTTGCAAGCTAAACTGCCTCAAGTTTAGATTTTTATTGGAACTCATGACGTATTTCTAGATGGCTTGACCAAGCTGAAAGAGAGCATCTGATGCAGCAACTCAGACACATTTAACTTGAAACAAATGATCATTAAAGTATTTTCAAAGTAAAGTTTTGTTTGGTTTCTTTTTCTTAACTTCATAAGTATTTTATGACTTCATGTCCCAATATGGAATGAAAACAAGTGTAGGAATATCTGATTTTCACATGGAAATCAAATTTTAGCATCCAGGTGGCACTTGTGGGTGGTTTGGCTCCCTGCAGCTTCAAGTCAGAGGATGATGTACGTGAACATGCAGGTTGTTAGGTTAAAACTGAAAGATGGAACAAATTACCAAACTGCAAAATATCTGTTCTGTTGATTGATACTGTAGCAGGCAGGTTATTGTAGATTAAGAGCAAAATCTGTTTTGGAGAGTTGTTTCTAATGGGTGAATCTTGTACCCCCCTAACTTCACTGCGCATAAATTGACAGCACAATCTGAAAGCCTTGTCTTGCATCTCACTGGGGTGCAAACTACTTCTCTGTCTGGGCCAGGGCCTTGGCCAGGTTTAACTGTTAATTTCAATGACTACAGTTCTATGCTTGATCCCTGGCATTTCTCACCCTAATGTTGGATTTCATTTTTTTATGGTTGGGGTCTAAATCTGTGTTCCTGCTGACAGGGTTGCTCTCATCACTGTGGAATTGAATTTTGAACCTTTGTAAGCCTCACCTTGTCACCTCCTTAGCATTTAACCCTAAGAGTAGGTGGAGAAATGTTGGAAGCATTTCAATTTCTTCCAAGCCAATGTCCACCAGAATACTGAACTGGCTGAAAATTAATTGTTTGCTGCTGTTTTCGGATTAGGCTTTAGTCCTGCAGCATATAACTCATGTTCATATAGGTGAAGTGCTGGGAATGTGTGACTGGAAAAAGGATAGTGTAGAAACATCTTTTTGAGTGGAATCTGAGAGTTTGGCTTAGATTGTTGTGTGACCCCTATGTATTTAACTACTAAATTTACAACTTCTCCAGTTGCACTGTTGCTTCTGGTCGTGTCTATTCCCTTACAGAGCAATTCAAAGATGTTAATCCAGCAGAAAACCTCCTAAAAAATCCACTTAGTTTGCTGAAATGTCTCAGGAGGGTGTTGGGCAGTAGTGGCACAAGAGTCAACTTTCCTTGTGTGTACCTTCATCTGTGGATTAAAGATGAAGCAAAACCTGGCACTTCAAAACCCTTGGTGACCTTCGGGCTAGCAACATCAAAATGAGGTCCCTTGTATGCTCATGTTACTGTAAGGATGATCACTTTTAAATATGCTTATCTTCTGTGTTGTTGTGTGCTTCTTTTGTTCAAAATTGCCTCCAGCTACCAGCTTTCCATTTATAAACAATACTTCCCCTTCATTTGTCACATCCTCCTGGACATATGCTTCTCAGATTCTTCAGTACTCATCTGCTACCTCACATGATGCTAAATGACTGTCTTATAATGCTAGAAAGAACCCTCTGCAGAGCAGTACTAAATTAAATAATAGCAGGTAGCTGAAATTAACAGTAACAAACTTAACCAGGGATGTACAAAAGAAAATGTGACTTTTCACTTCACTTATGTCTAAAAAAAAAGAGCTGCTAAAGTTATAGTACATCTATTTTGCATATTATTTATTTTTAGATGCAACTCATCTATAGAATAGTTTTGGGATTCATTTGATCAAGCCTAGGTAGACTTCCTTCACAGCTAGTGGAGAGAACTGCTCCTACTAGATGGCAGTTCACAACATCCTCGTGTGAACTCGATCATCTGAATTGTATCCTAAATTCTATTGCCTGTAAAGGGAAGCCATAGCTATTGGTTTAGATACAGTATTATTTTACTATGGTGGTACAAAGCCAGAGAAAGACAGGGAAAAGTTAGGTTTTTTTACATGATGCAATGTCTGTCATTAGGCCAGGTAAGTATTTTTGAGAAAGTGACACTAGATTTTGAGCGAGTAATTTTTTCCAGTATAAAAGAAAAGATATAGCTTTCAGAGGAAAACACAAACTGAGAACAATTTCTCAGCATTTATTTAGAAAGAGATGCAAAATCAACAGTCTCTTGCCCTTGGTCTGCCAGTGGCATGTGTAAGAGTGGTGAAGACAAAAGATGGTCTTACAGGATAGAGAGAAGATGCAGACTGGGGACAGACTTGTCAGGCTTGTCAAGAGAAGTAAAAGCTGGAGAAGGAGAGCTCATAGGCCAGTGATCATTGCCTTCATCCACATGAATGACAATGTCAGCTTGAGTAATGACCAAGAAATTATTTGAATATCTGTTCTTCCTCTGTCTGGTTCTGGCTCTTTGGGTTGTTTTTTCCTGTGTATTAGGCAGGACATTCAATAAAACATAAAAACAACTCCAAAAAGGAGAGAGGTTTGTTCTCTGACAGTGGTGTACCTTCTTCAGTAGACCAAAAAGCTCTTGTAAATACATTTTGGTGATTCTTTTGTCCATTTCCTCCTCCATCCTATCTCAGCATGAGGATGTGAATTGGTGCCTCATCCTACAGGCAACCCCCTGACAGGTGACCATCACGGGGGAGGGGAAAAACCAAGGAACAAATGAACTTCAGAAGAAATAGAATCACAGAATGGTTTGGATTGGAACAGACCTTAAAAATATCTGGTTCCAACCCCTCTCTGGCATGGGAAGGGTTCCTTTCCACTAAACAGGATAGTCAAATAGGACCAGTCTCTGGGCCAGTGACAGCTCTACATGGTGCTGAGTGACAGGGCTCAGCCTGGAAAGCAAAAGACCCTGCCTGGATCCATGGGAACCCATGGAGTTGCCTTTTTAAATTACTGACATGAAATCACAGGGCTCTGTGGCTGTGTGCCCACAGGGAGCAGAGTCACCCATTGAGGTGGCTCCTTGGAGCTGCAGCTGCCAGTCAGAAGCTGCTCCAGGTGACTTGGGCAGATGAAGCTCCTCACTAAAATGCCTCTGCACTCTCTGGCTGCTTGTTAGGCAGCAAACCTGACCAACCATCAAAATTAAACTACTTCTTCAAAATCCATAATCCAATTTACAGTATAATTTGCATTTAGTAAATGTTTGTTAATTGTTAATGAGATAACAGTTGGTAAATATGAATTATTAAGGCCTGGCAAATATGATTTGATGGCTACTTGGCCAAATTATGCTAGGGAATAATTATAGTAATAGTGAATTAGAGTAAGCTGCATGCTTTTGTCTGTAGAAACTGGCTAATCAGAAGGCTAACCAAACATTCTGTGGTGCAAATTTGACCACACAAGCCAAAAGGCTATGCATGGATCCATAAGCACATTTAAAGTCTGCATGTGAAAGCAAATCACCCTGTAATTTAACAAATCTATCTTAATCTCTATAACAAAATTATTCCATTTTAGCAATTTTTCACTCTAGCAGACTATATTTTGTTTTAGTTTTTTTCTGTTTTATTGATTTTAATTTTTCTGTTTCTTCTGTTATGGAAGAAATATGTTCTCATTTATAAAGTATTTATTTTATATTAATTAAATATCTAAATAAATCTAAAATAAATGTACCTAAACTAGTTAAGTACTACTAAAACTAACAAACAAATAAAATCTCCATGGAAAGGTATAGTCCCAAATCAAGTTTATTTTGACTGCAGTTTTGTTTAGATTTTCATCACCATTTTTGCATACTAATATTTTAGTATATAAGTGGACTTCAGGAGCATGTATGCAAGAGCTGAGGATCTCATATAATGAATCTTTTACATCTGCAAGCTCTGTGATTCCACTGTTTGCTATTGAATAATGTATTAAACTTTTCTAGTCTCCTTCTGTTTGCCATATGAGATCTGCAATAGTTTCTTCATGTTCATTTATTCTCTGCGTCTGAGTGAGGCCACATTAACAGCCATGATGCTGCTGTGGTTTAACGACAGAAATAAATTAATAAATAGGTCAGAGAACCTGCCTAGATTTACCTTTCCACTGAAAACAAGGAAAAAGCATCTAGCACCTTCCTAATGTCAGTGTCCATGTAATGTATGCCTACATGGACATGGAAACACCAGCTGCTAAACATGGAGAGCTGTGGTCTTATCTTCCACTAAGACATGTTAGTTAATTTCAAGGGAAGCAGAGTTGTCAGCAGTGGCACTTGGTGATCTGTGCTCATTTCCACTATTCTGTCTTTGTCATAATTTTCAGGTAAGCTTGCAGCTCATCCTCTGTTTTGATCATGTAAGTATTGTAGTGGAAATCAATTACAGGTGGAAAACTTCCTTTTCTATTAATATTGTGTTTTTCATTATGATTGAGACTGCTAAGGAAGAGACCTGGATATCCCATTACTCCAGTAGAAGAGCAGAGATGGTAGATGAGCTATATGTAAAGCTACTGGGAATCAGAAGCTAGGTGAGGTATGGCAGAGCAGCCATTTCATCACTCAGTATATTCACTTGAAAAACACAGGAATAAAGGGCTCCCAGAAGTTAAGTTTTGCAAAGAAAGAGTGTGGCTGACATGCTTGTGAGAAGGAGAATTCGGTGTGATTTTTACCTAAGAGGTTGGGAAATTATATGCTAGAGGATGTAGAAGAGAAAACATCTAGGGTTGAAAATTGTCTAAATAGCCACGTAGAGTGAGGACATGGAAGGTGGGACAGATCAAGCACATTAGAGCAGACCTGTGAGTGCTGAGAGAAAAATATCTTAATAAAATATCAAGAGAAATATATTAATCCTCCACCCAAACCACACCATATTTATAAGAGGAAAAAGGACCTTTCCCTAGCCAGTTAATAATGACCATGACAAAGTGCAAGGGAATTAGAACCTTTCTCCAGTCACTTAATAATGTCTATGACAATGTGTAAAGGAATTAATCTGTTGTGCAAACCCAACTAGAAGGTTTAGTATAATCCCTGTAACACAAAAATAATTTGCATTGTGCAATCAAGAAAGAAGAAATGTACCCATCCACACACTATGTTCATATATATCACAAACACATTGAATGCTAAAGTAGAATCAAGGAGGACAGTTTATATTCACTTTTGAAAGCCTGTTTTCATCAGGGTTTAATTGCTGAAGTTTTATATCCATTCAAGATCCAGCATTATGAAAGAACAATGTTTTTCAAGTTCAGATCTGAGCAAAGTGGACACTGGTATATGTAGCTATTACACTGCACTACATTAGCACAGCTAATCAGGACTGATCATCCCCCTTTCAAGGAGACAGAAAGACCACAATAAACTAGGCTAAAATGTGCTCTTGGGCCTGAAGAAGTTTTACAGCTGCAGAAACATTCATCACTGGTAACTCAAGGCTAATAGCTGTGAAATTTCTAAAGGGAATATTTTGCTTCAACATTGAAATGACCTGAGGTTTAACAATATTTCATTGCAGATGAATTAAATGTTTTGATATCTGGAGAAATGATGTAAAATCCTCCCTTAACTCATTCTGTGCCCTTTCTGCACAAGTGTGTCAATTCTGTTTAATGAGAGAGACTTATGGATCTGTAGATTTGCACAAAAAATGGAAAAAACCCTGAAACAATCCATCCATAGTCCCATGCTTTTGTTGTGTTGGCTTTATGTTTGGTTTGTTTTTTTTTCCTTCTGTTGGGTTTTTTTGTTTGTTTTTGTTTTTGTTTTGGTTTTTGTTTTTGTGGTTTTGTTTTTTTAATGAAGAATATCCCCAAGCTTAAAAATTTTTCATCCGAGGGAACAGTCAGATATAGGTCATTGCATAGTCCTGGGAACACATTTTCTAATTTTGCCATTGAAGTTACATGGAGCCATTTGGCTTATGCATAGATTCTGGGGATGATTAAAATCTTTGGAGTGATTCTTCAGTTACTTAAATTAAAAAGGATTTTATCCAGGAAGATGAAATGAAGGTAAATGTTGGTCTTTTGCCACAATAGCTAATCTGACTTAAAGGTACTATTACCAAAAGGATAACTAAGAGCAATTATTAATGATGAACATTTTGGGGGAAATTCATGCACAAGACCCACTTGAAACAGGTTCATGTTTATCACTGCCTGTCTTTTCTATGCTTAATTAAATTAGCATAAATACTTTAACAAGAGATGAAATATAGTACTGAAATGAAACAAGTTGTGGCACCTTCAAAGTTCTGTTGAATTTTCCAGCAGGCAAAAGACAAAGAGGCAAAATGAAAACCATGTACCCTCTCTCATGCAAGTGTCACAAGTGAATTTTGCAGGTTTCTGTTTCTGATTTTCACCAGACCTTGTCTATAAACCCTGTTTCTCTTCTACCAGTTACCCTGAACTCCTGAATTTTTTCCTACAAAATCTGCAAGACTGAATAGAGACTACGATGCAAGCCTATCTATATGAACATGACAAAATATCACCTTAAGAAAGATCCATCCTGGCCCTTCTGCCTTTTGTACCTGAGAAGCCAGTACCAGCCCAGTATACCTTTTTCATAGTATTTGGGATCTTTCTTGGAGACGCCGAAGTATAGCGTAAATTTGGATTGTTGGAAGAACAAGGCATTTTTATCTGTGGTGATTTTTGTAGCTATTGCATTCACTTTTCTCATTGCCCATAACTTTATAATATCAAATAGTGCATTTCATGTTTCATAATGAGGGCTTTGCATTAAGGCTGAAGTGCTTTGAACTCTGTCTGCTTCTTTTCAGCACAGCATGGATCCTTGGCAGAAAGTCTACTGATCACAAGGAAGACCGAGACAAAAGAGCATTAGGGCAAATTAGGGCATTCTTGTGGAAGCTAAATTTTGCCTTCTACCACCAGTGAAGACTATATTTTATTTGCTGAGTACATCAAGCTGTGCTGCTAAAGTAATGTGATTGTGGATCTGCCTGTGGTTCCTTTTTCTACAAACTCCATTTCATTCACAGGAGCTTCATGGAATAACATAGTCCAGGAAACTAAGGGCTCTAAGCAGCATGTGTTAAAGTGGGGAGAAGAGGAGAAAGTAAAATCATTTGCCAAAGTTCTGAGCAAAGTAGTGGCAAATGTCTTGCTAGAGTTCAGGGATATTTTGCTGCAACTTTTGTTTGCCAAGTAACCAGTCATCTTTTAAAAGTGCTTTGGTGGCTTCAGGCCTTCAAGCAGATAAGGTTTATTAAAGGAGAAATCATCATACAATAAAAGATATGACTGAAATCAAACCAAAGCAGTAATGGAACAGACACTAATTTGCAAGCAACAAGAAGAAAGCATGAGTGCAAATTAACCCCACTTGAATATTACAGGGAGTTTTTCTTAAAATAATTCCAGTCAAATTCATGTGAATTTCTGTCCTGAGAAGTTTTTCGACCCTCACTTCTCCACAGCACTGTGCTAAATGGTGACCATGTTAACCCATTTCAGTTACCTTGAGGTTTTCCAAGGAACAGAACTGAGGGCACTCTAATGGCCTAGGGATACAATCATCCTAATTAGCTTAATTAAGTGGTTCTTTTACATCTAGAGCACAGGAAAGGGATCAGTATATTTGCATCTATATTTAATCAGAAAATTTTGCTAATTTGAAAACTCTGCAGTGATACACCACTGATACAATAAAAGTTACTGCCACTGGTCAATCCTCAGAGACATCTTATGTCTCCCATGAATCACAGAGAGGGAGTTCAGATGGCTATCCCAGATGTAAAAAAATCTCAGTGAACACAAAACCATTTAAATAAACCAGACAGGAGCAATTTATTTTCCTATAATCTACAGAAACAAATCCCTCTGCAGGATGGAGAGTCAAACAGGATAGTCAATGACATCTTTCTATGGACAATGTGACTGGTATTCTAAGCTTCTTTCCTTTTGGGGTGGTCATCTACAGCTGTCTAATATTAAATTACATGAAGGGAATCTTGCCCAGCCAGTTCCAATGGAGCCCCTAAGCAAGAATGGAAGGATTTTATTTGGCTTCCCAATGGGGAATTTTGTGCCCAGAATGAGCTGAAAAACAATAAAAGTTTTTATTGTCACTGATGGAAAAAATTATAAAACAGACCAACTCTTGCTACCCTCATAGAACAAGAATGAGAGAATATGTTGTATTTGTACTGTATTTGCAATATTTTCAGTTTCTGAGAACTTTTGGTGACCAGAAAACTGGGCTAGAGGGACTTCTAGGTCAAGTTAGGGTATTTAACCATGTGGACAGGGCATACAAATCCAACTTACAGCTTCAACTTACCATGTGGTAGATTTATACTTCAGGTTGTCTTTTATAGTCAGATGCATTTTAGCAAGAATCACTTTTTTTCACCTTTTTGACTCCTGATGTTATATTTTTTCACTCTGTCAGTGCTTCAGATCAGATTTTTCTTGAAACTCTCAGACTAAATATAACTGAAACTAATGGTCTGTCAGAAATTTTGAAGTAGAAATAGAAATGAAGGTGGCTGCAAAATCACACTTGCAGTAGACTTTAATACTTTCAAATTAATTCCTCTTTTAACTGGTACTGGAGCTCTACAGAAGGTTTACTATCATTAGTAGAGATCTGGCTGTATTATTGAGGGAAAAGAGTAAACCACAATTCATTATGCTCTGAAATTAAAAACTGAAAGATACTGAACAGAAGATTTTGAGACCAACCCAAAACAGATGTTGGAAGTGTAGGGATAAAGTAAGAGGAACCTTGACCCTCAGAATGTGCTGACCAATGTACTAAAGGAAGGATAAAAAAATCAAACAAAAACAAAACCCCAAATATGAAACTGTAGTGGGTTGATGCTGGCTGGGTGCCAAGCATCCACCAAAGCTGCTCTATCGCTGCACTCTGCAGCTGGACAGGAGAGAGAAAATATAATGAAGGGTTCATGGGTTGAGATAAAGACTGGGAAAGATCACTTGTCAAATATTGGTGTGGGCAAAACAGGGTAGAAATAGAGATATTAATTGAATTTATTGCTAACCAAACCAGAGCAGAATAATGAGAAGTAGAATAAGACATAAAAAAACCCCCTTCCTTCCACTCCCAGGGAACGGGGATTATGGTCAGTTCATCACCTGTGGTTTGCCCTGCTGCTCACGGAGAGGAGTCATTCCCCTGCTGCACTGTGGGTCCCTCCTATGGGAGACAGTTTTCACTGAACTTCTCAGATGTGAGTCCATCTCACAGGTAACAGTTCTCCACCAACTGCAGCAAAGTGAGTCCACCCCATGGGCAGCAGTCCTCCCAAAACTGCCGCAACCAAGTCACTCTTCCATGGAGTGCAGTCCTTCAAGGGCAGGCTGCTCCAGCAGGGGCTTCTCTCTCCATGAGCCTCCCATGGCATCACAGCCTCCTCTCAGGCATCCCCCTGCCCTAGCATGGGTCTCCTGCATGGGCTGCAGATAGATCTCTGCATCCCCTGGACCTCCATGGGCTGCAGATAGATCTCTGCATCCCCTGGACCTCCATGGGCTGCAGATAGATCTCTGCATCCCCTGGACATCCATGGGCTGCAGGGGGACAGCTGCTTCTCCATGGGCTGCACCACAGGCTGCAGGGGAATCTCGGTTCCTCCCTCTCCTTCTTCACTGACCTTGGTGTCTGCAGAGTTGTTCTTCTCACCTGTTCTCACCCCTCCTTCTCTGGATGCATTTACAACTGTGCCATAACTTTTTTTTGTTTCTTCTTAAATAGGTCATCGCAGAGGTCTTACCACCATTTCTAATTGGCCCAGCCTTGACCAGCAGCACATCAGTCTTTGGAGCTACCAAGGATTGATTCTGCCAGGCATGGAGCTGCTTCTGACAGCTTCTCACTGAAGCCACCCCGGTAGCCCCCCTTGCTACCAAAGCTTGGCCATGCAAACCTAATACAGAAATATATACATGCCATTCAGGAAGACCTGGAAAACATCCTGAAAGTGGAGAAACTCTTAAGTGACCTAATCTTGGCTCTAATTTGAGATTTTTTTAATCCTGGTTTCAGGATTCAGCCTGTCAAATTCTTGCAATGTATGCTAAAATGAATAGGGTGGAGTAAATGAAAAGTCTAATTTTCTAAAATTACATCAGCAGTGTGTTGCAGATTAATGCAGCATGGAAGGAGATCAGAATTTGAAACAGTTGACTTTTTCATTCAAGTACACTTTACTTTTTCATTCAAGTAGAAATGACTGTTAAAGGTTTAAGACAATTTAAAAAACACATTCAAAGCAGTAGCTTTTCTGCTGCCTTCAAGAAGACATAGACATTTTTAAATACCTTTTAATTTAGAATATCTACTTATTTATCCGTCTACTTTTAAGAGAAAACAGAGAAAGAAAATTGAATGACTGCCCAAAGCATTCTGAAGATGCAGCTCAGCTTTCTCAGCTTTATGCATAGACTGTCCTTCAATGTGTGAGAGTGCCACATGGGAGTGACAGGTGCTCAGAAGAGTATAGGTTTTCTGTTGACATAAAGGGCTAGGCGAGCTCAGTGTGTTTAGCTATCAAAAAGAAAACTGAGAGGTGATTTGATTACAGTATATGAGTACCTCATGAGGAGAAAATACCAAAGGAGTCTTTTGTATAGCTGAGAAGTGACTTAACAAGAATCAGAGATGGGAATAAAAGGCTGAGAATTCACATTGTTAATGATTTTATTTAGTGAAAGCAAAAGTATGTAAGAACTGAAACAAAGTCCTAACCAGACACTGGAATTTATTCTTCAAGTAAGAGAGCAGCTTTTTATACAATGTGTTATTTATGTATTGGACAGATTATAAGGGAAACAGGGTGCAATATAACAGCCACAGTACAAAGGAAATTACTTCAGGCTTTAGAGGTGGTGTGTATAGTTGGGCTAAATCCCACTTAAAATGTAAAACTTTAATGTTCTGTGTCTCTAAGCCTGAGCAAACTGTCAGGGATCTCTCCTTGGGGAGATGGCTCTTTCATGCCACTGAAGAGCCTCATATCAGTCTGTACCTACATGTTTGTCCACTTGCTACTTTGGCTTGTTCTGATGTTCATACTGTGGTCAGCTTTAAACATGTCCTCCAAAAGTACTTTACTTGTGGATGATGCAGTTTTATCAGGATCAGCTGCCACCTTTCTGCAGTGGCACATGCCTAGGACATGGAACTTCCCCCCTCCAAGTCTAAGAAGACAGGTACTATGTTCACATCTTCTGAATGTCTCAGTCATCACAAAACTAGGACTGAACCACAGACAGGGTCTGGTGGCCTGAGGAAAATACAGACTGACACTTTTGCCTCGGGTAGTGGAGGGAATCTCAATTCCTCTTTTCAGTGTCCTGTGGGCACTTGGGCCACTAAATTTTACAGAGAATCACAGAATGACAGAATGGATGGGTTTGGAAAGGACCACAGGGTAACTTGAACAGTAAGGATGTTCTTCCCCATGATCAGGTGGAACTTCCTGTGCATCAGTTTCTGCCCATTGCCACTTGTTCTGTTGCTTGGCACTACCAAGCAGAGCCTGGCTCCCTCCCTCCCTCTTGACGCCTCCCTTCAGGTCCTAATAGACATTCATAAGGTTCCCTCTCAACACAGAAATGGGAAAACACTTCTGGGAACAGTAGCTTGGGGTACCCCTCTATTCCAGGCATGCTGATACAAATATCTACATGAGGCACAAGAATTCCATGTAGGACCCATGTGAGGTTACACATTTGTTGAAAGTTATGCACGAGTTACTTCAGTTATGCAAAGCTTTCATTGCAGCAGTGGAGTATGAGTCACAGGTTGCACATTGCCCTTCACAGTAGTGCACAGTGCCTAACAGGGAAGAAATAACTCTTTCCAGGCCTGCTTTAATTGTTATATGAGAGGACTTTTTCATGTGCAGCTTAGAGGGACAGAAGGTAACTGGTGTCATTATATCTGAGATTGTTACAGTTTTCTGAAACTGAAAGTAACAGATTGTCAGACACTGGGCATGTGTGTGCTTCATGCTCTTTTCTATTCACTTAATCAATAAAAATAATTATGAGAACATTTCCCATGTCAAAGAGAGAATGTGTTGCCTTTTCACACTGAAATACATTGGGGATGGGCGATGGTGGCAGCAGAAAGCAGTAACTTTAGGAAGTGGAAAGACAGAAATGGATGTGTTCAGTCTTGGTTAACTGACAAGAAAAAAAGGAGGAAATGAGAAGAATGAATCAAAACTGAGTCAGCTACCTTAACTGTTTTTTAAATGAGGTGTGCCTCATCCTGAGCTGATAAGAATGTTGACCAAACTTCCAAATCCCACTATATCTACTGAAACATGTGTGGCACTTGTTACGCCAAAATCATGTACCCTTTCAGGGACACTCTGGCTGAAGGAAATAATATTTCTTTGGTTAATCAGACTCACAATGGTCAGACTGGCACATAATTTCTCTCTATCTCAGTCATGGCCAAAAATCTGAGGGAAAAGGCATTAGACAAGGAAACTGCATCTTTACAAATGAGATGGATAAAAGAAGTCTTTGCAAGAGATCAAACATATGGCTGGGGGTTATTTGCAATAGTGTGGTGGTTCAGAGCCTGGCTGAAAGGGACAACATGAGGAAAAGTGCAGCAAAGGATAGCTGAGAGGAGAATAGTTTGAGGATATTGAGATTGCCAGAAGGAAAAACAAGCAAGGCCTTTTTATTTTTTGTTTATAAGTTTGACAGAGGTAATAAGAAAGCAAGGATATAATCCTTCAGTTGCATGAGTGTGCCTGGGGATTTCTCTGAGTTGTGGTATGTAGGTATCTTGATTTAACTCAGCCCACCACTAAACACCACTCAGCAACTTTCTCAAACCATCCCCAATGGTGGCATGGGAAGAAGAATTGGATAAAAGTAAAAATACATGCCAAATTTCATGGCTTGTGATAGAACAGTTAAATAACTGAAGCAATATAAAGTTATACAAATTACAATAAAAAAATGAGGAGAAAGCAGGAGAAATAAAACCCCAAAGAAGACCCAAGCAATTAATGATACAAGTGCTCAACACCCTATAACCAATGCCCACCCCATTTCCAGCAATCCTCTGGTGGTTGTCCCCTCCAGATTAACTTCCTCCAGTTTGTGTACTGAGCTTGGCATTCTGTGGTGTGGAATATCCCGTTGGCCAGTTTGGGGCAGCTGTCCCAGATGTCCTCAAGGCAACTTGTGCAGCTCCTCACTGACAGAGCATGGGAAAATGAGAATTCCTTGACCCAGGTTAAGCACTATTTGGCAACAACCAAAACACCACTGTGCTGTCAACATTATTCTATACTAGATCCAAAACAAAGAACTGTACCAGCTACAAGGAAGAAAATGACCTCTGTATCAGCTGAAACCAGGACAATAGGATCAAAGTTCAAGAGAAGGGCATGCTTTAGGTGTAATGAGCCAAGAATAATGTCAAGTCTCAGAAAATAGGTGGAAATTTTCCTGCAACAAATGTGTATGTAAGAAACTGATTATGAAAAGCAAACACACAGAAGTCAGTCTACTTTATTCGGAGCAGGTTCATTATGTAAGGGCTTGCTGAAAAGTAAGACGCAGTTTTATATCAGTTTTTTACATTTCCCAGGGCAGACATGCTGTCCACATGAGGATCTCTTCCAGAAATTTATCAGAGTCCTAATCCTTTGGCATTCACCACTTGGATGCCTACAATAAATACATTAAAGGCTGAGACATGCCTAGATTTTGTGCCTTCTCAGCAGAAGAGGAGTAAATGTTTACAGGATACAAGCCATCTTCTCCTAAGTGGATTGCTGGAAAAGATCAGATGAATCTTAAGCCAAAAGTGCCTATTTCTCTTTATTGACTGTAAAGGGAATGCAGGGTCATCCATATGCTGCTATGTGTGTCATTTTCTGTGAAAAGCTCAAACAATTTATTAGTCACCCTCAAACAGTCAGTACTAGAATTAAGCAGAAAAAAGGCTTTGGAGCACTCAGGTGCTCAGATATTTGCTTTCTTTCTAACTTGGAAAGGAAGGACAAAATGTCTGCAATAACATGTATGAGAAAATCAGAGAGTCCCAAGGATCTGAATATCTGAGGATATGTATACAAAGGAGACTTCCAGATGGGAAGTATACTGAACAGAGAAGGAGATAAAGAGCAAAGAAATAGTCTGATGGGAAAAAAATCACATTAGAAATCTTCCCTTTTTGATGTTTTGCCATGTTTCCCAGTGTTGTCCTCCTTTCAGATGTCAAAAAAACCCTCAACCCTTTCTTGTTTTATGATGCACCTGAATTGATTCTTTTACATAAAAATGATAACTTTCCCTCTCTGGAGTACTGAAAGACAGAGGGACTGGCAGATGTTATAGATATGTAATTTTGGAAGCAAACTATTATTTACTAATTATGGGCTGATGATGCTTTGATCTCTCTTGAGAAGTGGTTTTGGAGTCCTACCATACCCAATACTAAGGCCACACTGTCTTCCATATTGAAGGTTACTGTGAACTTCAATTAAGCTCTGAGCCTTATTTCACCATGATCTCATGACTATAACTGGGGAGGGGATGGAAGACAAGATAGATAGCAGTGGAAATAATTAAGAACAAAAAGTGGAAAGCATGGCAAGACAGCACTAAAAGCCAGCAAAAAGTGGCTTTAGCAGATATGTATATGATGTAATTTCAAGTCCCTGGAAAAGTCCAAGTTCCCCCAGCAAAAGAGTTTTCCCCACAAGTGGCTCTGCTGACAGAATTAGGATGGCCTTTGGTTAAGTTTCTAATCTATGTATCCAAATACTACCTCAGGCAACCACTATGGTTCAGTCAATGCTGTTGGTAATGCAGCTTGTGAATCACTGGGGTAAGATGAACCTGGGTGAGAGGAAAAGGCATAACCTGACCAAAAAAAAAAATCTCATCATGCCTCAGTATTTCTCAGGACCATCTGGCTGCCAGAGAGGGCTGGGAGGGGTATAAACTCATTTGTTGGGAAGGCTATGTACACAGCTTCAGCAGAGTGTGATGCAGCAGTCGTCTCTCCACAGGGGTCAAAGAGCGACACGCAGCTTGACAAGCCTCTGGTTCAAGCATCAAATGATGGGCAACAACAGAAACAGGAAAATATTTCATCCTAAAGTACATACAGCAGGACAAACACTTTAGGAACATTACCTCCCCCGGTCTGCCTTTTTTTAAAGTTAAATACTTAGCTAATAAAATTGTCTGTCTTTTTCCTACAAGTGAAGCAGTTAATGTAAAATTGCGTCTATTAGAAAGATTTTTTTGTCTGTGAATTAAAAGAAAAAAGTGTAATCCCACCATTATTAACTGAAGTTACATTTTAAGAAAATGAATCCAGTCAGGGTTGTTTTTCTAAGGTTCTCAGCTAAAGCAGATTTCACCCTGGAAGACAGCAAAGCTTTGGGCACTCAGTGAATTGACAGCAGAGGCAACATATATGAAACCTCAGTATCCTAAAAGACTCTAAAAACTTTTCATAGTTGGACTTTTTATTCCTGTTGCTAGCCTTGATCAATTTTCATTTTAAAAGGTACTTGTAAGGCCCTCTTGAGACTCAAACCCCACTGTAATTATACTATAATACTCTTCAAGACATATATTCAAATGAATGGAAACTCCCTAGTCAAAGAATGATAATGCACTTATTTCCTGGATTTTTTTTTCTAAATGCATTGATTGTAATTGTAATCTACAGGAGAAGGAAATAGAAATAAAAGTTTTCATTCTCCCATGAAAAGCAAAACCAACAACAAAAACCACGAACCAACCAAACCTAAATCCAAACACCCAAAAACCCTAAACAAAAAATCAACCCCAGACAAACAAAAAAAAAACCAGCCCTGGGAACAATGAAAAAGAAGTTCTCAGTTCACAAAGCAGACTGCAGGCATAGGATGCAACCTATCTTTTTTGCCTTGGTACCAATGGGCTTGTACGAACAGGGAGCATCAAGATAGAAGATCAGCTCCAAACCATTTAGCACTGCTTGACTGTTTGAACCAGTGGGATACAGGCTGCATGGAAAAAGAGACAGGTGGAAGAAATTGCTCAATGTTTTCTGCAACCATAAGCTGACAACTAGGTCTGCAGGGGAGTCTGGCTGCAGCCTTGAGCACCCATAAGTGGGTTTTGGAAAATAATATCACCTATTCCCATTCCTGTCATTTCTGAACCTTCCAGACCCTTCCTGATATCTATAATAATGACAGAGTTGATAACCCTCCCTGCTGGCAAAGAAAAGTGATGTAGGACAGACACATATATCATTGGAGCAAGAGAAAGTTAGAAGTATCCAAATTATGTGTATCTGTGGGAGAGAAATTCCATAGTATATTCAGAGAGAATTTAAAAGAAATTTTAAAGTCTTTCCACTGCTTCTAGATAGCCAGCATGAACACCAAGATCCCTTGAAACTCTTTAACATCTGCACTGTGTCACATAAGTTGATGGTTATCACCAACACATGTAAAAGAATGTGACTGAGAACCTATAGCCCTTATAAAAATGAGTAGTTTTGCAGGAATGACCACTCCAGGTATGAGACAAGTCATTTTGCCCTGTCCTTCAAGTAGAAGTTCCCTTAGAGGGAATGTTTCTTTGAAGACTGGTAATTGAAATCTCCTAAAATAGAGAAACTCAGTCCTGTGATGGACATGAAGTTGGATGCCATGATCCTTATGGGTCAACTTGAGATAAGGTATCAGTCCATGAAAAAAATCAGCACCATTGCTTACTTTTGCATAGAAAACAGGTGAAAATGAAAAGTTTAATCAGAACTTAGCAGACCACTCTCATAACTCTCCTGACCCCAGGGAGGAATCTAGATTTGTACTACTAATCATAACTATTGTTTATGTTTTGATAATATGACATCTTGTGGGAGCTGAGCCACTGAAAACAGGATCTTACTTCTCCTGAAAATATAATCAACTTTTCAGTGGATTGCTGCTAAATTTTGCAGGTTTGCAGTGAAAACTGATATTTGGGAGCAAAGCAGCAAAATGAGTCAGTATGTGCCAGAGATATGAAAGCAGTATAACAGCTTTTAGAAGCTTACCAGAGGGAAGAAACCAGGTCTACTCATAAATAAGGAAGACATGAAATTAATAATGTTTCAGAAATGACTGAGATAACTTACAGCGGTATCAAGTCTGTCATCAGTAAAAATATACATCAAAAAACGTTGAAATATTAGGTACAGAGAAAATTTACTCAAATACATTTGGAAATCTGAATGCATACAATCCAGCTGGTCTTGATCATATCTTAGGGCAATCACCTCCCAGAGTTACATAAGCTATAAGCTTCACCTACTCTTGAAAGTTACAGCAATAAAATTGATGATGTGGCCCCATAATTGAGCATGATTGAATTACTGCAGGTAGGCAAGTTACTTCATGCCAGCTGAGCTGTGGTGACTGGCTCCGTGTGCTCTCCTCTAAGTAATGTCTATTGCTTTCACTAGCAGCATAAAACCAATTTACAGAAACTGAAGCTAAAAGGCAGGGCCCCCTTTTCCAGTTAAAGAGAAGTGTATTTCACTTTGGCTTAGGTAGATTCATAATTTTGTCTCAAGTAAACTATAAGTTGAGAGGTATAAATAGCTGGGGTAAAACTAAGATAAAAGTAAATTACTTAAGAAGTTAATAAAAAAATACTACTGTGGCCTTCAGACTAGGAAGGAATAACCTTTGGAAATGTTCTGTGAAAAAAAAAAAGGTATAAGAATTAAGGGCTGTGAAAATAAAAAACATGCAAAAAAACCCATCTCACAGGTCTGGATTTTTCCACTATTACTTCATGAATGGATCCTTCTTTTTTAAATCACTTTTCTTGCTTTTTTTCCAGCAAATTTTGAGAAGTCAGTGAATTAATCAAAACAAGGCTCCAGTTACCCCCCTGCTAGACAATACACAAATTGCTGAAGAACAAACACTGGCCAAAAGATTCTACAAGTGCTAGAATTAAGCAATTCAACACATATTGGTATATTTACTTTAGTACTAACCATCCCATTTCCCAAGGTCTTATCTGGAAAAAAATTGTAAGATTACCCTGAGCAGAAGATACCTTCTGTATCAACAGCCTGGAAAAAAGTTTTGAATGCCAGAATAAGTTTCAGGAGCATTTTATTTGCACATTACTGAGATTGGAGATTTTTCTCTTAACCTGAGCACCTCATTAATGAGAAAGCAAACAGCACATTATTGAAAGCCTGCAGGTCATATTGCACATAAATTTGTATTAGAGTAACCCAATCAAGCACCAGCTTAGTACCATGAATATAGATAGAGAGAATAAAAGGGATTTAGAGAGATTTAAAAACCAGATTCAATTGAAGACTACCCCTACTAATCTAACATATGTTCAGGATGAAAAGAAGAAAAAAAATGAGAGGCAACAATGCTGAAAGGTACAGAAAGGTGACAAAACAGCATGCATGAATTTGAAATGTGTGATGGCAGCTGAAAGTACTTGTGCAAATTGATGCTATGTATGCAAGTGCTTGGTACACTGCACATGATACTTCTGGCTCTATATTCTCAAGCAGTGTCTTTAAGCCAGGATGCTCAACTCATGTATTTTAAGAGGAGAAGGATGACAACAAGTTTTAGGAAGCAGAAACACAGCTTATGAGACTGAAAGATATAGGAAAATTTGAGGCATCTCATTTAATGAAGCAATAAAAAAACAGGGAAGAGAAGGAAACAAAAGTAATAAGTGGCAACTGCCTGAAATAAGTAGAAGCCTAAAGAAGGTAAATGAACTATGACTAAGAAATGGAAAAAATAGATTAGATATTAGGAATGTAAAATGGTAAATGAGGTTATTTTTCTTTTATTTTTTTACCTTCTGAAATAATCTGCAGATAATCAAAATTCTTTGACTTGTTATTTTCCTGGAGGCCAAAGTCATCATCATCATCATCAAGTCTTTAGTATGAACCACATACTGGCAGTGAGCAGGTTAATAGGAACTAAGAAATCTTCATTTTTCCATTAATTTTACCTGCAGTTTTTCTCATTCTGTACCAAAGTTTCCTCAGAGGTCCAGTTATGAGATAAATAAAATTAAAAAGCTGCTTGTATTTTTTCTGGGTAACCACGATTCTCTGAATATATATTGCCTGATCCATAAGCTTTCCCCTTACTGGGCAGTGATGTTTCCTACTGGTTGCATATAAAGCAGGTCCTTTCCATTCTTTTTCTTTCCATCAGGTTTAGAATGAGTCAATGTTCCAAATCCACTTTTCATTAGCTTCTCCTTCTTCAGCAGTTTTTTCAGCATCTCAAATCACCATTTCCTGTGCTTGTTGCAGAGACAGGAATTCCTCCATAGTAACGTTGGTGTATCTAAGATCAATTTTCTCCTCTTCCAGTTTTCTCCAAACTCAAGCAATCTATCCAAAATTTCACTCTTACATTTCTCTAGCAAACCATACCCCCAAAAACATTACAGAGAAAATCAGCCAGCTTATTTATTAGAAGCTGTAACTTAAAAAAAAAATCAGCACTGCAGCCTTTGAAAAAATGTTTTGAAAGATGAGTGTCTCCAAAATTACAGTGTATAAGCCCAGAATCTGCTAGATTCAGCAAAATCTAAGCAAGATCTGATGCCTCTGGCTGAGTTAAAGTAGTCGAGAAGTCTTTTTTCAGACTTGAATGGTCCAGATTTTTATGAAGGTGTCTCCAGTGAAAACAGGTTAAGAATGACATCACTGTGTGCTGTGGCTTTCAGAAGGGATGTGCAGTTGTGAAGATAAAGGGCAGGTCTCCCAGGGCAGACCAGCCTGAAATCCACAGACTTTTCAATTGCTGAGCTGAATGCATGTTTTAGTATTTTTCATTGCAAAAATGAAACAATTTTCAAGGTTTCTCAGACAGTAAAATAAAATTTTGAAATTGTTCCTGTTTCCCTTAATTAAGATCTTTTCCCTACTGTTTCTACATTATCCAAATTGCTGGATTTTAAATTTTTTTATCACTGCTGAGGAGATCTGTAATTAACATCCCTTGAGTTTGGGTTTTTGGTTTTTGGTTTTTTTCCCTAGATCTGAAGATCTTATCTGGTCAGTAGTGAGTAGCTTGACATAGGCATGTTTTTCATTTCACCAGCTGTAGGGATGGGCATCAGCACCAGATTGCAGTACCTAGATGTATGTCAGCAGTGCCAGTATGCACCCTGCAGAACTCCAGGTACTCCTCCCCTGGGGTGTCTGGGGCCACTTGAAGCCCCTGGGGTGCCTGAACCATCTGCACAGGTCAGGCAGCGAGGACAAAATACCCAGGGGCAAGCTGGGCTGTTGCAGACAATCCCTATCTGTAGCTGGGAGGCCCCAGTGGACTTGATGACCCTGGAGGTATTTTTCAATCTTACTGATTCTGTGGTGCTATGATCCCAAGTGACCATAGCTGCTACATTTAGACAGTAGGATTGCTCTCCATGCTCTGTTGCCACTATTGAAGCCTTTGTAATCTTGGACATTTGGTGGACATACAGAAACTAAAATTTATGTGTCTTAATCTGGAAAATAATGCCACCTAAATACCTAAAAGGCAGGACCTTGATGCTTAAATTTACGCACCTCGTGCCGTGTGAGCTATTCTGGGGTATCTAAGAACCCTCATGGGGCAAGCAGATATAACAAAAGACACACAGGTAGCTCAGGCCACAGTGGAATAACAACTGAATGTAAAGTGGGATGCCTAAAATGTCTCACACGGCAGTAGACATCTAAGTTTAGTCAGCTGAATCTACTCTGGATATCTATGTCAACTGAATAATTTTTTAAAATCTTATTTTCTACTAAAACAAGGGGGAAAAAACGAAAAAGAAGTCTCAGACATAGATTCACTCTGTAGTCCAACACTTTCAGAGATGATCAGGCTGTCCCACCTGTCCTGCCATTCCAGGTGGGAACACATATCCCTGAGAATGTCTTAGATACCCTTGTATCTCTCAAATGACAAAGAATACCTATGTCATTTACTGAATGAGGCCCTGATGGAGTGTTTTTCTTGTTCTAAGCTTGAGGTCTAAAACAAAGTAGACAAAATAAACTTCAACAGTGCTCTAACTTGACTATGAGGGGACTTCATATAACTTAGCCATATAACACCTGAAATGAATCCCATGTAGGGTGTCAGACTCTTCTTAAATAACTGTTGCTCTCAAAGATTAAAACAATGTTTTGGCAGCTTTTTTTAGCTGCAATGTTCTCCAGGTCAGAGTTTGAAATGTGAACTGTAAAATACATGACAAATGCAAAATCAAGAACACCCGAAAATTATATAAAAATGTACAAGTCAAAATAGCTCAATGTAATAACATTAACATTTAGAATTCTGAAATCTGTAAACTTTCCAAAATAAAAATGTCAAGACATTTTCTTTTTTAATTTCTCCACAGTAACTTTTGCAAAATGATTATCAGGAAATGTTTTGAAAATGGATTTTTCACAGCTCCAGATTTTGAAGAAAACAAGACTAAGATAATAAATGCAGAAGAACTACCAATATGGCATTCCCATCAGCTCTCCAGTATTATGGTGCATAGCTCTTTCTGCAGGCTGCAGAGTAATTGAGACTCAGTCATTATGACTGGTAGGTGGGTGGCTATTACAGATTTCACCAGTTCTCAGTTTCCCATTAATGAACATGAACATTAGTTTTGATATCTCATGACATATCTCCTGATTATGGGTACATCAGGGAAATCAAAAATTAATGTAATTATCAGTAGAAATTTTGGAGGAGGTGATCATGATGGGGAAGCACAATTATCAGGATAGTAAATAAGAAAGTACCAGTGACATTTTCAGAGGTGTTTAATTATTGACCTAATAGTGGTCTCACTGGAGGAACTGGTAAATATCCTACTTGTTTAAAGAGCCTAGAGTGTTACACATTTTGTAAAAAACTTAACCTATTGGGAAGAGATGGAAAGAAGAGGAGAGGGCCCAAGTATGAGCTCATTTGACTCCAGAGGCTGAGGGAATGGATTTATTTCCGAAGGCTATTCTGACTTCCTTACACATGAAACACATAAGTGAAAGAAGATGGAAATTTCTTTCAAGACTTCCCTATGTGGGAAACATAGATGTAAAAGAAGACAGAAATTTCCTCTCCACACTGAAATTTCCATTTGAATTATGATGGGTTAGGTCTGAAGAGTCACTTTGGCTTGGAACCAATAGTAGAATTAAGGTGCACTCTTCTGAAATGCCTTGCAGTACAGTAAAGGGGCACTTACTGTGCAGGCAATGGACCACAGAAGGTGTGTGTTCCCACAGATATGTTGGTATTGATATATTGGTGAGCTAGGAATTCATTGAAGAGGACACTGCAAAGCAGTGCTTGAGCTCCACTTTCATCATTGGCTCCATCTCTGTCCCTCATGCCAGCAACACATCTCTCAGAGGACTGGCATTCTTCTCACATGGATCTCCTTCAAGGCTGTTGTGATAGGAGCTCGATCAGCATCAGTGCAATGGGCTTTTTATTTCAGCTTCTTTTGAGAAGATCCAAAGATGGCTGATGTGTAGATGGTACTTCATGTTTTTTATTTTCTTTCTCTGCAAAGAAAGCTTGTGCATTCTTACCTCTTGCTGAGACACACTTCAATTCTCCAATTGCCTGCACTGATGTTTTTCCTGTGCTGGTAGTGACATCCAGCTTCTCACTCATTAACCTCTTTCCACTGAGACTACCAATACAACCATCCATATTTATACATTCATTTCTTCCCTCTTACTTAAGATAACAATTATTTGTACCGGAACAAACTGTGTCTTTGGAGTGTATTTTAACATATCAGATGAAATAAGGACTGAAGACTTCTTGTTTTGAGGTCAGTTGTAAAATTCACCAAGCAGAAGCAGAATGACACCCTGAAGCCCAAAGGTAATAGGACAAGAGCAAGCTAAAGAGTGGAGTGCCCGTTAATTATTAAGCCTTCATTTCCTCTCTCACCACAATAGTATTAAAAACTAGTATAGACATGTAAATTGAAAATAAATACTCTGTAGTTCAAGGCATTAATTTAACCTTAAACTGAGGACTCTCTCTAGGGATACAGGCTGAGGGTTTTTTTAATTACAGGCTACTAATTCAGTGGATGCTCAATTATAAATGAGAACAATCTTTTTGCATTAAAAACACACAGATTATGTTCCCAGCACGCCATTTTCTCATCTTCAGCAAGAGGGGTGACATCTCTTCCACATTTAGGATGTTTGCTCATCCAGAGTGGAGCTTGGCACCCAACCCTGTCCCCCTGACCATATGGCAGGCAATGGGACTGCTGTACCTCAGGGGGTGATGGATCTCTTGTTTCTGTGCATCCCTGTCTTTAGTATGCAGAGGATGGAGATGGAGTAAAACCACTACATCACTAAGAATCCCTGCCCAAATTATGGGTACACATCCTCATCAAAATACCACTTTTACTCTAGTCAGAGGCAGTTGACAGGGGAAAATTAGTCCAACTGCTAGCTCAGAAAGAAAAACAAAAATTAAAAATAGAATTTTCAGATGAGGCCAGAAATATTTAATTCCTATGTAGGCTGTAAGGTTAGAAAATGGCACATAAATGTAAGTATAGGTCATAAGAATTCATACCCTTCTGCCTGCACCCTTAGTTTCTTTTTTCTTAGTGATTGAGACAATCCCTACTCTCCATTTATCAACAAGAGACTGAGACAATGCCCATATTAAGTACTATTTGAGAAAATTCATAAGAAGTTGTGACTGAGGTGGGAATTAAACTATATCTTAAGCTGTGTGATAGTGCTTAGTCCTCCAAACTAAAATCCTGCACAGATTTTGTTAGGCAACTCCCTCACAGTGAGCCACTCATTTCTCATCTGCATTGTACCATCCTCTACAGCTGACTGTTCTGGAGATATACTGGGAAGGTCTATTAAGGTAAATTAACCCAGTAAATATAGCATTCCACTGCCTGGAACACAGTGCAGGCTTCCTGTTAACTAACAACAATAGCCCTATCACTTCTCACGCTTTGTCTGGACTTTGTTTGGCCTTCCTGGAAACTTATTTTAGCTAATACCAGCAATTCTTAAGGCAACATACCTTGATCTGGCTTTTGCTTAGCTTTGGTATAACACTTCATGCTTCATGTATACTTATAATATCATCTACTAATAGTAATAACAAATAGTTCTTTCACGCAGACTGGCTTTTGAGCCCAGAGAGGAATACAGCTTGGACAACTACAGGCTTGGGAAAATAGAAGACAACCTTGAAAACCTAGGCAAAGGATGTGTTCCCAGGGCTATAAGTAGCTCACCAGTACTCACTAGTACTTACTAGTCACCAGAGGAGTGCAACCCTGAGAGCTGGGTAGAATGGTTTTAGAAGTGACTTCTATCTGTCATTGTAAACTGTGTAATTGAGAGATCTGCTCATAACCTAGACTTGCAGATCAATGAAGAAAGAGAAGGGATTGAAGTTTCTTGGCAAACATGCAAAAAATTACCCCAAACTTTCCAAGGATGAGAAGGAAGAAGTGATCAGTGCTGCATTCCAACTGGAGAAGGACTTGTTCATAAATTCCCAGCAGCAAGCAATCTCCAGAACCTTGGGGCAGTGATGGGTACCAAAGAAATTTTGCTATTTAAAAGTTTTTGTATATATCATTTAATGCTATGTACTTTGAAGTATTTGCATCAGTATCATCATAACTGTACTGATAATTTTTTAACTGGACTATAAAGGCTAATTAGAATAACAATGAACTATTGTCTTTGCCTGTATAATGTGCTCATTTTGCCCATAAAAAGACTTCAGGCATAACAAATTAGTGAGAATTCAAGCAAACTATTCTGTAACTTGGATGCAACAAGCTTTTAACAATGTGTATCCCAGAAGCTCTTGTTCACCTTTCAAACATTTCTAGGATGAGCAGGAGAGCAGCCTCCTGTTGCCTTTCTGTTCATTTCACCATGGCAGGATGATACAATTTTTTTGACATAAATTTGGCAAGAGAGAAACTGAAAGTCTCAGAACCATAAGCAAGAAGAAGGAGCAAAACACTGGATGACTAACCACCTCATCCCACTTGCCACAGCCCTTAAATTAATATCTTTTGCAGGGTAGTGGAAATGTCACAGGGTTATGGATGATTGGGGAAGTCCTTCTGAGTCACTTAGCAACTCCATCCTGAGCCATGCTGCTCTCCTGTGAGGCTCTGGAGGAATAAGGCCACTGCAGTGAGTTAGCATTGACTGTGGAGCACCCAGAGTCCTTACCTGGTCCAGTACTGGGTAAATAAGGTACTCAAGAGGCTGGCCAGGCCACTGTGCCTACTGGTTTACCTCTGTTGAGTTCACTGTGTTTCAGTGCTATGAAGTGCCTCACTGAATGCGTTCCACAACACTCTGGACATCATTTAGGAAGAGCATCATGCTCTGGTCTGTTAGGTTGTTTGTAGGACAGATAGTCTGACTCTGCTGTCAGGGAGAAGGAAGAGAAGTAGAAGTCCATAACTGCTGAAATAGTAAAGGGCCAAAGCCTTGCTAAAAGTTGTGGCAAACTTATTCTAGAAATCTGGAATCTTCATCTTATTACAGCATATCACCTTATTCTTGTACACAAGATTGATGTGGGGGGTGTGATGATACTAAGCTCAGAGCCAAAATTTAGTCCCTATGCAGTAACAGATGGTGTCTGATCCAGGGATCCTCGCCAGGAGTTCATCAGCTCTGTTTGTGTAGCTCAAGTCACTGTCTGTGAGATCAGCTTGTTGGCAGAGTGAGGAGCAGCAGCATCACCATGGCCTGCTGCACATTTCACATGCTGCTGGTGAGTCGTGTGGCTGAAGGCAGGCCAGGTGCTCCACTGGATCCCACCTAGCCTTAGGCAAACATAGGAGACTGAATAAGTGACAGCCTCCTAGGGGGAAGGAAAGAACACTTAAGTGCAATATGTGCTCTGCAAGCACCATGGAGTTTCTGCCTTGCCCACAGTCTCCCCATCCTTTCCTTAAATTATCTTGCTTCCCTCAGTCTTGGAGATAACAAATTCCTCTCTTTACCATCCTGAGCAAAACAACAAAATGCCCAATCTAATGTGTTTACAATAGTAGCCCCTAATCTCTTCCCTCAGCATAAAGTACTTTCTTTTGTAAGAAACATTATTCTAGTCAAGAAAGCAAATTCTTATTCTATGCTAAGAGCTATCCATTTCTGTCCTTTCCAAACAGCAAACTCACCAGAGGGCTGTGGAAAGAGAGACACCTGGTGCTGTCCAGACCTCAATGGAACTCATCCCTGACCTATCATGGGGTCATCCTCAGACAGTCAGAACGCCTAAAAAGAGGTGAATCTTGTTGTTTGCTTCAGTTGTAAGGGCAACAAGGACAGTATTCTCATCAAGGAACTGGACTAATAGTGGAATATAATCTATTCAATTTTGGCCCAGTGCAAGCATGGTGATTATATGAGGTATGAGAAAGCTACTATTCTTTCAAATGGAAGCTAATTTGCAGAAGGGTACATCAATCAGCCAGGCCACAAGTAACAGCTAGGACACACTAGCTGTCCCACTGGAAGAAGAAAAAGATTTGATTTGGCTTGGCCTTTCTTTTTAAATAGATGCCTATCCCCTTTTCATGGGAGATTTCTGGGATTATGTCTTTATTTTGCTCAAGCTTTGAATAAAGTTTATTCTTGTGAGGACTGGTTGGCTTCTGTGTTCACACATTACTGATTGCCAGACAAGCTATCCTTGATCAGTTAGGCCAGCTGATATTAGTCACAGCCATCAGCACAGTCAGCTGAGGCTGCTGCAGCATCATCTAGAATCACCTAGAACATTCACTTAGAATAGTAGCACGCCAGCACTGGCATTTTGCAAGGGAAGCAAAGCCAGAGCCTTTGTACCTCTGGTCCATACTGGAACTAGCAGTGGCACAAAAGACCTTTAT
This sequence comes from Molothrus aeneus, assembly GCF_037042795.1. Taxonomy (NCBI): domain Eukaryota; kingdom Metazoa; phylum Chordata; class Aves; order Passeriformes; family Icteridae; genus Molothrus; species Molothrus aeneus. The sequence continues at coordinate 89,532,089 of NC_089647.1, read as the reverse complement.
GTCCGACCGAGACAGGTGTGTACCAAGTTCTTTACATTCCTGAGTACAACATATGATATATTTATTCACTAAACAGTTGCTGGAAATGTTGAGATAATGTTATGTTAGATGTGGTTTTCAAGAGTTGTGAGAATGTCATAGAGAGTCATGGAGGATAGTCTTGAATTAAGTGACAATTTTTTTTCTAAACAGAACAAATTTCAGTAAACTGGGAATACTGATTAGGAAATTCAAATGACCTCAGAAACCAGGGACTAGAATGCTAAAAGTTATTTGGGATTTATTTGGATCAAAGTTAAAACAACCAGTCAGCAATGTGCATGACAAGCAAGTTGCAGGCTTCCTTGCTTTAGTAATCTCTCCCTCCCTCCCAAGGGAGGTATTAGAAAGAAGCTCAGAGCTTGGAAGGAGTGAAAAAAGGCTAGATCAGCTTAAGCTATGACTGCATTACTTGACTGGGAGCACTTCCAAGTTCCTTTGTCTGGGTCTATGCTTCTGATGTATCCCAAATCCCATCCCTTCTTCTTCCTCCAAATGCACTCTCATTACTATGCAAGGCAAGTTTTAGGAAATACTGGATCTGAATCACTGCAGGACCAGCATCCCTGAACAAACTTCAGGTAAGTCTGTACCTGGCCAAAGAAAGCTGGAATCAGGTAATATTTTGATACAGTAACAATTTTCCATGGTGGAGACAAGATAGGTTTAACTTTTAATCTTAAAGCAAGAAACAGGAGATGATTCAGGTGTCTGATAGGGAAACTGAGAAAAGAAATGGATAATAGTACAATACATATACAGGGGGAAAAATTAGGACTGTTCTTGGTTTACCCTAGATAACACATGCCAATGACTTTGGGAGACAGAGCAGCCAGAATGAGGGCAGGAAAATGGAAGTCATCACGAAACAATGCCTAGACTACTCTGACAAGAGTAGTAAAAAATATTTTTGAACACATGTATCACCTTTGCTTATAAGTAGTCTAACCATGCTTTCAGGAGAGCAAAGTCATCTTCTGTAGAGGGAAGTATGTAGCAGGATGTTCCCTGTCACAGGAGGGCTTATCTGTTCTGCCTATCAGCTGGAGTGTTAGCTCAGGACATCGTTCCCCTCACATGAATCTGCTAACTGGTGAGATAACCCAAGCTGGACATCTGTCCAGTAGGGAGTTAACTCTGGTGCCATAGAGGCGGCATTCCCAGCTGACAATGAGCACCTTGCCTTGAGAGCAAATTGAAGGGAGATAAGCCTTGAATTTCTGACTGACAGACACTTCACTTGACAAATTATAAAAGATACACAAAACTTTTACAAAGTAGAAGTCTTGTGCACATTCCCCGGAAATGTGTGAGGGGATCTCTTCCCAAGGTTTGGGATGCTGGAGTTTGGAATTACTCTCCCAGGTGTTCCCAGTGAAAGGAATCTGTGTACCCCATCATCAGTTTGGTGGTAAGTTACATTGACTGCTAATCTATACTATGTCTTTGCTAGCAGTAATATGGGTACCTTTATGTTGTGCACTGTTTTCTGTAAATCTACTAGTAGTTCTTTGTTTTAACCTGTGTAGTAAGCAACTCTGTTTAAGGCCTTTTGTTTGTTAATCTTCTGTCTATCCAATAAATAAGTCATTTTATATTAGACCTGATTTGCCATTTTTTAGAACTTGTGAGCCAGGGTGGTTTAGGTGCAGGTCACCTGAATTTAGGCTGCTGCCAAAAATCTGAACCTAAGGCAGGGTTGTCTAACACTATCACTCAATCCATAACTAAGTAGGGGAAAAAGTTAGGAAGAGGTGCAGTGAAAGCACAACCTCTTTTAAATCCCAGCTGACTGCCTGCACTGTCTTAAAATGCCCTTACATGGCACTTCCAAGACAAAGGTTGGAGGAGGTTACTCCCACTCAGCTGCAGAAAAGCTTATCCTGAGGGGAGACACTATCTTAGGAAGTTGACTAAAGTCAGCAGAGACTGTGGTACTAGATATTGTTGAATCTGGATAGAAAGTACTACAAACTGAAGCACAGCACCTGAACATTTGACATTGAAAGACCCAGGAGTAAATAGATTATGAATTGATCATGAATAGGCAGAGGCTGGAGATTAAAAGACTTTTAGACATCAAGGCAGAAAATTTCCAAAAAAGCCTTCCAAAATGATATAGGGATAAGAAAAATAAATGCTCTAGATAATTTGCAGATGAGTCTTGGCTGGATTGTGAATGAGTCCATAAGGAAATCAACTAGGCAGAGAAAGAAAGGTCATGCAGAATTTGCTGTAAGCTTTTTTTCTTCATGTGCAATTTCTTGTAGGCTCATCTTGGATGATATTCCTGCAAAGGAAACAGTTCAATTTACAATTAGACACACTTTGACCTGGCTTGTGCTGCTCAACAGCAAGGATAGTGCCAAAAATAGTTCCAGCTCTGGACTGGGAGGTGCTCAATGATGATACAAGAGTCAACTGACACCCCAAGGAGTTTCCACAGATTTCCATTCCATTTGGCTATCTTTTAGAATTAGAATAGCACTTCTTTTCTCATGAAGCGTGAAAAATGGTGATATGCTTTGAAAAAAAACATTTTAGAGGTTGTTATGTTAAAGCCACAGTGCTTCAAATCAAATTGGCTTTACTGAGGCAAGTTGATTCTTTGATGTTACTTGCACTGGTCTTCACAAGTTTGCTTGCTAGGCAGAGCCAGCCAAAGAGTCAGAAGGCAGGAGAATTTTCAGGCTTCTCTCACAGTCCCCACTACTCTATGGCTTCCTGGACCCAGTCTATGGGCATGGTGAATTGAAGAAAGCCTAGGAAAAGAGAAGGGGAGTAGTAGTCTAAATCAGATGTTTGTCATGGAGAGTGGGATTGAAGTAGCCCACTTCCATAAACATTTGATAAGAACACTAGTGTATTTAAAAGAATTCCTTTTCTCTACTGCTGTAGCCTATGCTGGAGGGGCTAATGGGTTTGCTAAAGAGATGTCAGTAGCAATGAAGATCTGAAAAGTATTGTCATAAGTGATAGCTCTTCATTGTGTGATCCTTTATTGCACAAGACAGCATCTCTAGTGACCATGTTGCTTCATACATGTGACTTTAGTTGCATTCCAATGAATTATGCATGAGGTAGATATCCCAAAGTCCCCTCTGCAGACAGGCTAGAGAAATTTGCTTTCATACTAGACCCTTGTAATGAACTCTCAGCTTACATCATCACCAAGATATTAATAGTGGCATTTACTTTCTCCTATTACAGCAGGTACTCACCTATATGAAATATATATAGTGTAAATCTGTTTACTTCAGTCATCTCCCATGTATTTTAAAATGAATTAAAGTGGAGTAGTGCATACACACATCCCCTTTTATTGTCAACAACACAGGTTTCTGTTTTAGCCAGTCACAAAAAATAAAATGGTTCCATTTTACCCTGCTGAAGTATGAAACAAAGTATTGCACATGTTGGAAGCTAACCTGTGAAATGAGGATTGTATTTTTAGGGGTAAAGTCATAGCATGGCTGAATACACTCACAGTGTTGTTACACAGCACCTCTGTGGGATAGGCAGTAATGTATCTTGCTTCTGCACCAATCTCTTGTAGCCAGCAGACAACAAACCTAAGGCTATGACTTGCTCTGAACTACAATAGCTTTTGAAAACAACCTAATGACGTCTCTGGGAATCCATCTCTGCTTTCCTGTTGGTGTTGATGAATAGCATATGTATATTTTCTCAATCAATAGGCTTAGTGCTCCTGACACCCTCCCAAAAGTTTAGCACAAGTATGAGTCTTCCAACAATAAAATTTTCTGCTAAGTGCAATCCATTCTACTCATAGTGTAGAGTCCTAAGACATTTATTAGAGTCATGCTTTTTAAAGATTTAACTCATCCTTTGGAATACATAACCGTATTCTTGCTGTGATTGTATAAGAAACCTGAAAGGAATCTAATTCATTTTCATAAATTTGAAAGCAATTTCTATATTCCTCTTTACAGTTTTATCTTAGGAAAATGCTTCTAAATATCAAAAAGACTCCAAATATCAAGAGAATTTCCATGACAGAAAATCACCACAATTTCTATATGGCTATTCCACAGATTCCTTCAATCCTTTGGTATAAATTTATTTAATTATAAGGTCTATCAAGACCAGCTCATTTTGTCTCTCAGGGGGAGGGTAGTGGCTTGTGGTTTTCTGTCTAATAGGAGTGCTAAACTGGGGAATACCATTTCTAAACCACAAGAGCCACCATGCTTTAGCTTTACCTATATCATTGGTAGTGAGAATTTCAGGAAAGCATATAGTGACCAGCTACTTTGTGTTTTAAATAGGAAATCAGAAGTTGTCCAAGGACAGCAGAAGGTAGTTCTCAACAGTCAGAAACACCCTTCTGGTGGTGTTTGACCTTCAGACCTGCTCATGTGAAATCCCAGCCAAAAAAGGTTATGTTCCTGCAAGAAAAAAATCTGGGTTTTTTTTGGTACTTTGAGAAAACTCAGGCTTTATCATTATGAAGAAAGGGAGCAATGTCTTTTTTTTTTTTTTTGACAATTAGAAAAAAGAGAAGTTTTCAGATACACCAATACTTTTCAGATTTGAAACATAAATCCAAGTGCCTGTGCTTTCCTCAGTGGCATAAAGTATTCTCTGTGTAATAGCAGATGGATTTGGAAAGGTCCACAAAAGATTGGATCATCCCTTCCCAAATGTTCTACCATACTGCTAAGAAGTCTTCAAACAGCCTTGATGTAGTGGCTTCAGCTACCCAGAGCAAGTCCTATATCAGGAGTGATTGAGAAGAGTGGAAAGCTTCATTTTATTGGAAAAAACAACAACAACAAAGTCCTTTTAGAGTCAGTTCTGGATGACATTGAATGAAGGAACACAACACCAAAAGGATGTACCGGGATTTGAGAAAAACATAAATGCAAGCTGAAATGCAGGAGTTGGTATAACCTACCCACCTAGGTAAGAAAAGTTATTCCCACTTCTACTTTCTGCTAAAAGCAGTTTTCAAACCATAAAGAGTTGATATGCCTGCTAATTATGTAGCATAGGTGTATTTTTGGTGTCCATTGGAAGGAGGAGCACAGGAGAAGAAATGCCACTTTTCTACTATGACAAGGAGTTATACATTTATTAAACATGGATGTTAGTATTGGCTCTGTTGTGTCACATTACCAGGACTTTATTGAGTGAGATTCTCAAAGTCAGCCAGAGCAAATGGGCAGCAGGCAGTGGAAGGCTGGGCTGCCAATTTGGTTTGGCAGAAAACCAGTGCTTTCTGTACTGGTCAAGTTGAGTTTTTAATGTATAGCTGGAGCTATGAGGCCAGAGCCTCTAGAGAGATGTAAGCTCAGTGCTTATTTGTATTTCATGCCTCTGAATATTTTCTACAGATGAAATAACATTAAACCTGTAAATCATGCCCTCTTTCATATTTTGGAGGATTAAGGCATATATTCTGATGGTGAGTTGGCCTTGAAACTCTTCAGAGGTCTCTTTAACCCACCTGATTTTCTTTGATAACTTATCTTCCCACCACCTACCCCCAGCAGTCAGGTTGGAATACCTTAAGATGGAACAGAGAAAAAAATTATTTCCTTGGGATATTGCATTTATTTTACTGAATCTAAGGCCTGAAATAATTCATAGAATGTGCTTTGCAAAACCTTTTTACTACAAGTATTTAATTTTATGACTTGAGCAGAGCTGTGCATATACATAAGACATATTTTGAAAAGAGACATTCAGAGACCCTGAGAGATTCAGTATTCAGTAAATTCATTCCTTTGGTACAAAACAGCTAGCAAAATTTGACATAATCACATTTTAAAACTCATAGTTTATGGAAAGACTGAAAAAATTACAGCTTTCTCTAAGGAGATTTTACAGTCAAAACTTAACCCTAACAAAAGTAACAGATTTTAACATCAATTTTCTCCTCATTCCATGTAACATTTAAAGAAATCTGTTGCAGCTAGATTTTTTTAGCATTTCAGTCCATCAAATTATCAAGGTAACCATGACACTGAAGTCTGGAACTCAAAAGGAAGAGAACCAATAAGCGTCATATATCAGTGTCCCAACCCTAAACCCCATTCAGTTTTTCACAGTATATACAGAAAAATTGGCTCTTCAGTCAGTTGCCTGTATTCTTGTCCACCCTCTGATTTTTTCAAAAACCTTTGCTGCCACTCCAGATATGCTAGCCATTCCTTGAATGCTGTTTATCCATAGAATCTTAACATAAATACAAACCTTGTCCTTTAATTTGTCTGAGAGATTTTAATGAAAAGAGGCTGTTTCCTGCTAAAATATCTTTATCTTTCAATCTGCCATTGCTGTCAGTGAAAGGGATGATTGAGTTGAATGCATTCACCCCACTTGCATGAGGAAATAGATGCCTTTACAATGCAGTCACTGGACCATTTTGATTGGTTGTTTCCTTTGAGTGATGGCTACAATATTTTATACGTGGATTTAAATAAAATCTTAGGATATACAGGAATTTCCTTGAAACCAGGAATTCTGCTTGTGCAGTACCTTAACCCATGGAAGGTACTTGTCCACCTGAAACCAAGAGGCCAGTTTGCCTTTCAAAACATCCTCTTTTGTGGATCTCATAGTGGCTTTAATGAGGTGCTGACATGTTACATGCACCCATGCATTTTAACCAACAACAATTTAAGAACACCTATATATTTTAATTTCAAATCCTCACCTCAAAAGAATGGTACTGCTCAAAGCAATCTATTTAATTTTATTCAGTAAAGTTCAGTTTCTAAAATATAAGAGTTATATGGTGCAAACAGTGAGATATAAATTTTCTGGTATTTCTTTATAACACTACTGGTTCACCACAATAGCTAAGACAAAATTCTTTCTGTACTTGCTAGTGTTGATAGGGTTGAGATATTTGGTATTTTCTGCTGCTCTGAAACACACAAAAGAGAAATCAAAGTATTTCATTATGTGTGGATTGCTTGCAGTCTTGTATAAAATGCTTTTATAAGTTTGGTCTTTCAAGGAAGCAGCAAACATCCACTTAAAATCAGCTGGTAACATCTTTCTGCTGAGTGACTCATCCTGCAAATCAGTGGGTCTTATTGTTGAGACTTCAGCTCCTAATTTTTTTTTCAAGTTGCCCTGAGTGTTCAGAGGTGAGCCCAAGCAGTCTGGTTATACAAATCAGGCGTTGTTTGATGCTGTCTGTTTTTATGAGACAATGGATGACATTACAGGTGTCATCCACATTGCTGTTGATGGCAGCAAACAACTATTTACTCCTATTCATCTCTTCTCACTACCTTTTCTATCAGTCTCTCCAATGAGCAGTTATCCAGTTACCTTCAGCAACAGGAAAGGTGACAGTTTGCCAGCACAGGTGTTTTGGGACACAGATTGGCATAAGAGAGCTTCATCATTTCTGTCTCAAGATGCAAGCGTATATGTATATGTGTGTATATATATATATAAGCATGCACAAGTGTATGGGTATATATTATATTGGTGTGTATGTGTGTTTAAAACACTGCATCCTCCCTCTGGTGAGGAGGATGCACACATGGCAGCAGTGACTGGAACCACCTCCAGGCTCCTGGCAGATCACTCAGAGATTTTCTCTCAGGTGCCAAAGGTGAAAGGGGTTTGCTGCTTTGTCTCCTGTGAAAAATGGAGTTACTTACCTGCTTTCTGTGGAGGGGGCTAACAGCGGGCCTGTTAGCTAAAGGAGCGAGAAGAAGCTGAGAAGTAAGAAGAAACTGATAAGGAGCTCTCTCCAAGGCTGTAACCAAGGAGACCGAGAGAAGAAAGACAGAAGAACTTTGCAGCTGGATGAAGCATTTTTAGAAAGTTAGTTAAGTCACTATAACTTCTCACCAATATTATTATGTTGATTTATTGTGGCCAATAGTAAAGATAGAAGAAGCATAAACAATTGGAAAGTGTATAAAAATCAGCCATGTTCAATAATAAAGTGTTGCCAACTGAGACTGCTGGTGGTCTCTGCTTTATGTCGTGACCGCCTCGACAGCGACAGCTTTCAGCATGGACACTGGCCCTCTTCAAGCTGCCTGTCAGCCAACACTCCAGTCCCATCACGGAAGCATCTTTTTGAGTCAAGGTCTAACACCCTCTCTACCTCTTCTCACCAGCCTGCAGCAGGCTGAGCTTTTCCTCTTTGACTTGCCCTCTTGTAAGGACAGTGCAGCAGAATCCTCTTTCTTTAGCTGCTGAAAGCATTTGAACCATCACAATTAGAGATTAAACCCATTAAATTATTTCAGAGTGACAAGAAATACTTTTGTGTCCTTTTGCATTGAAAATGTTTTGGCAGTGGGTGGCCTGCAGAGGTGGTTTCAGTGAAATGACACCAGGAACTGCTCCATGTCTCACAGTGCCAGTTCCAGACAGCTCTGAGGCAGACTTGTCACTGCCCAAAGCAGAGCTCATCAGTGGCTGTGCAGGACCTCATGGCAGAGCACGTGGAGATACCTTGAAGAAAGCTGAAGCCTGCAGAGTGGCCATGCTGGAGCTGTAGCCCACGGAGAGAAGGCTGTGTAGGAGCAGGTTTTCAGGCAGGACCTGTGACACATGGGGACCAGGGGCAGCTCCTGAAGGGCTCCACCCTGTTGAAAAGGACCCATGCTGGGGTAGTTCTTTGAGAACTACATCGTGTGGGAAGGACCCAGGACACAGGAGAAAGCTGGTATCCTGAAGAATGGGATCCTGTGGGAGGGATCCATGTGGGAGCAAGGGAACTGTGTGAGAAGGAAAGACTGGTGTACACAAAGTGTTCTGTACTGACCATAACCATAATTACTGATTCTTGTGGTCTGCTAAAGGGAGGAGAGAAAAGACTCAGCCATGAATTTGAGGCTGGGAAGAATTGGAGGTGTGAGAAAAGTGTTTCTAGTTTTGAATTTCCTTAGTTTTATCTCTTTCTGTCCTACCCTGTTAGCAATAAATTAATTTCCCCAAATCAAGTCTGTTTGCCCATGATGGCAACTGGTAAGTGATATCCTTGTCCTTACCTCAACCTATGACTTGTTTGCTTTTTTATTGTATTTTCTACCTCTGTTTTGTGAGAAGTGTGAGTGGGAAAATGGCTAGAGAGGCAACTGTAATTCAGCTAACTTTAACTTACCTCAGGTAGAAAGTAATTATTAATGCTTACAATTTTTAGATGTGGTTCTTGGGTAGAGATGGTCTTCTGAGAGCACCTGAATTCTCCTATGCTAGCACCCTTTGCTCATCATACCAGCCACCTCCTGCACATTCCCATCTTCTTCAAACAGCCCACAAATATAAGACAGCCAAAATAAATCTGTTTCTTCTTGCAAAATTTTCATTCCACCTACTCTTCTTTTTATTAAAACCTCTTATCTGGAGGGCCTCAATTAAAAATCTCTATGGAATTGCTCAGTAGGTCTTGAGAACAAATAAAGCTCTGCTAGAGCTGGTGTGACCTTGCTTTAGTCCATGCCTCAGCACCTCTCTCTCAACTCCCATACTTACTTGCAAAGTGGACCAGTGCAAGCTCTTCCTCTGCTCTGAACCTTAATTATGCATTTAAGGCAGTGTGAGGAAAAAAGCTACCTTAAGAGCACTGTTCAGACTTTAGCTCAAGGATTCAGGATTCCCCTTCCATCCTTGTAGTGTATTCCAGTGCTTGAAGTGCCAGGAGAAAGCAAGGTGGTTTCCTCAGAGAAACCAAGAAGAAAGGCTATACTCCCAATTACTGCACTTTTGCCTTCAACAGTATTGTGATAACTCTACTATCTTCTCATTATTTCCAGGTGACATGATCCCTGCATTCCACTCAACATGGCTAGAAATAGCCAGGTTCCAAGGAGCATGAAGGAAAACCTTGAATGACAGAGCACTTTATAAACCAAATCAGATGTGCCTTTGTTTCCCAAATGTATATAAAATAGGAAAGTCAGGTGGGAAAGACCAGGAACTAGTATGTGGCTGAAAGTGAACAGACAGCAGTGAAAGTCACTCAGACATGTACAAACATGAACAAAGCAGGGGAGAGCAATGAGTCAGTCTGGAGCAGTAGAGAAACAGAATATAAGTTAAGCATTTTAATGCCATCTGGGGTAGACTTTCTCCTCAGCACCTTATACTGAACCTTCCTTTTCTATACAATTGGGAACTATTACTTTAAGTAGACTTGAATGAAATATTAACCAATTAAAAACTGTGTTCTACAGAGAGATGTAGTTTATGGATGGCTGCCATTCCAAGAAAATTTGAACATTGGAAAACCATCTGACATATTGGGAGTGGAACACAGATATGCAAAGTGCTGCTTGAGAAAGGATCAAAACCACTATTCAACTTTAATCTAGCCTGGTGCATATTCTGGCCAAAAAAATATAAAAAAAATATATCCCCTCAAACCTTAATGGCTGAGATCTGGAAATGCATGTTCTCATCGCATGAAGGGATATATGCTGGAACTGCTTCTGCTAGAAGTATTTGCTCAACATCAGAACAGAATTATTCAAATGTACTTTACATTTACTGTGTGGAGACTCCTTGAGCACTTTCCTCCTCAGGGATGCAAAAATGTGTCTATGTTGCAGTGAAACACATGATGGATGGTTTTGTAAACACCCAGGCTGGCTTTACCAAATGCAGTCAAATATTGATATTACCTTTCCAAATACTTTCCTTCAGTCCCAAGTTGACTTATGGCCTACACTAATCCACAAATTGTAGAAGTCCTCACTGCACTGCCAACTTTTCTATTATGAGCTAGACATGATTATGCTTAAGTTATGCTGAGGTCACATCTTTGGCTGCAGCAAAACTTGCTGTAAAATAGTAATGACATATAGCCAAGAAAGTCCCTTTCTTTGGCACAGAACTGTCCAGCTTGGTGGACCCTGCCAGTTCTCAGGATATTTGGAGTGAAGTCCAGCAATTGCATGTCCTGATCTTTAAAGCCTGCCTATCACAAGGAAATTTGCACAATAAATGGGAGAGCTATTTATAATGCTAGGGCAAGGAAAAACTTTCATTCTGCAAAATGAGAGAGCAAACTGCCCCAGTGCATGTCTGTTCTGCATCAAAAGCAGTCAGGATTGCAAGGGGGAGCTGTTGAGAAAGGGTTTTTTATTACAGTGCTCAAACTCTTATTTTTAACTAACCAGATACAAAAGTGGTTTTGAAACTAAGGTTCCAATCTGTTAGATTCAGGAGGGAGGATGTAAAGCTCATTAACCCAGAGTGTAAAGATGATTCATTGGTGTGGATGGTCAGAAGGGATGGTCAGGGAGAACTGATCCACGGAAAGAAAACCAGAGAGGGAAGATCAATTTGTTTATGAATATCAATTTCAGAATTAATGAAGCCTGCTTTCCCGTGAGTGTATGTCTCATTGTTGATTGACTTTTTAATTAAGTAATATCAACATGAACAACTGCAACATGAACTCAACCCTTTAAAGATTCTAGTGAAACTGCAGAGGATACACTGCCTGACTGGAGTCCCTCATGCCAAGCAAGATGAGAATTAAGACAAAAGAACTCTCAACAATTTCCCTGCATAACTGACCGCTAAGTCAATGAATAATCACCTTGCTCCAGTTCCTTAGGAAAAAAAGCTTAAAAATGATAATTTAAATAGGACAATATATTTCTGATAAAACTCTCCTTAATACATCCCTTGGATTATGTGTTCTGTCTCCATCACACTTTGTCATTTTTACTTTACACTGTACATCCTGCAGGAAAAGCTCTATGTCTGCTGCTGGTCTGAAAAATATCCAGAATATTTTGGGTCCTAACACAATTAAAACAATGTTAATAATGAAACAGGATGGCTTTTAGACCAGAACTTGTAGTCTGAGATCCTAGAACAGCTGGATGTCAGGTATAGATATTGACCAGTGCTGTATTCAATTTACAGCCCTATACATCCACAAGAAATCCATTACTATTTGCAGAAGTACTTCAGATGGCTTTAAATTTTCACCTGAATTACTGAAGTCAGAATCCGACCCAGGCTGATAGATATTATTGGATCAGGAGTAAGAGTGCAATAAATCATAAACCAGAGAGAGAGGGGAGTTTGGTCTCTCACCAGTGAATTTAATAAAGTGCACTCTAAAATAAGAGTCTTTGTATTATTCACTTTCTATTAGATTATTTTCCTTTTATATGTCCTCCCAATACCATGCTGGCATGTAATTTACACCCACTTTTATTTCCTACATGTAGAGAGGGGAATGGATCTTTCTCAGGGCTATGCAGAACTGAAGCCACATATATTTAAGTCAGGAATCTGACAATATTCTCCTGACACAATGGGCTGTATCTTATAGCTTATTGCATCTGTGTATAGAAGTGGGATAAACAGGTGAGTCACTTCAGATGCTAGCACCTGGACAGGCTTCATTGTAAAGTGCATTCTCACCCTGATTTCCCTTCCTTAAGCTACACAGGTACTATTCAAACTTGCTCAAGATGAAGGTTTCATTTATTGTCCCCACCCTACCTCTCTTCCCTGATGTTGTGGAATATTTGAAAGAAGTTTGACTTAAATAAACAAGCACATAAAGTCAGATGGGAAGGAAGAATCTCTTTGTGAAATCCTCACAGCTGCAGTTACCACCTTCTTCCTTTTGCAGATTCAGGGTCTGGAGGACAGGCAGATGGGAACTTTCTCTTTTATTGATGTGTTTACATTTCATTGACATTTTTGGAGACCATGTTTGATAGTCTTGAATACTGATCATTGGCCACATTAAGGTGCCTTTATTACATTCCTTACTCTTACTCATGTGTGTGCTCTCACTTTAAGACAAAAGGACAGTCTGGAGAAAAACCCATTCAAAGAGAATATAAGGTGGAAAAAAGGGAGTGATGCTGACTTGATAGTCACCACATTTATTCACCCTGTTCAATATAGTTTACAAAACTTGCAGCAGACAAAAAGAAAGAAGCAGAATACTAAGAAGTAACTGCCAGTTTGATTTCTATTCAATACTAAAAATAAATGGAGAGAAAAAAAATCCACATTTGACTTTATTTCCTTTAACTAATTTAGCTGACTAAAAGTGCATAAATCTGCTTGCTTTCCCTTGCGTCTTCAGTTTTGCAACAGAGACCCTTCACTTCACCTTGAAATTCCCAGCAGTGTAATCAAGAATTACTAGTAATTATTCTAGAAAGTGCTTTATGGATCTCCATTGCCTCCTTCATGTTTTCCTGCTACTCATCTTTCATGGGGAGCTGTCTTGTATATTCTGGAGACAGACTTCTTTGTTTCACCACACACACCTTCTGCAAGACTGAAAAAATCTCCCCACTGAAAGATGCTAAAGATCTGATTATACAGACTTATCCAAGCATCATGGCAACTTTCCCGACCGTCAAAGGGGATTATTAAAATTATTAATGATTATTAAAATATGGAGGTTTATAGGAATCTCATGAAAAATACTTAGACTATTTTGGGCATTGGTTGAATCTAAAGAAATTAACTAAGATGTATTACACAAGATTCCCAAGTCCAGCTTATGAGATTGGTGGAAGGCTACCTGGGCAATATAAAAGTTCAGAAGGTTGAAAATAAAGCACTTCCCAAAGCATTTTGGTGTCATTCATTCATGGTCCAGACAGCAGAAAATGTTCAGAAATACAGTCCTCTCTCCCTCTCTTTTCAAATGCATGGAATTTTAGACTTTGTGAACCCAGATTCTGCTTCCCATATGTAAACTAAAATACCTTTGAAAATCAATTTCTATGATCAAACAAGCCTATCCAGCACAGGAACATACACAGAGGATTGTTAATACGCTGAAGTCGGGGAAATATGTATGTGCAGTACAATATCATTGCAAGTTCACTGGAAGAGTAATTTAACTTCATAAATGCAATGTATCATTGCCACAAACATGGCTCCAATACCCAATTCTGAGTAGTGCCAAATGCCACCTAGAAAGTGGTGGTAGGCTGTTGACAAATATGTTCAGCCCAGAAGATTGAGGCCTGAGGGCAGACTGTATCTTTACCAAGGCAGTTCAATCACTGAGCCGTCTGAGCCCTCATTACACATTGCTTTCTGAAACAGTATTTTTCAGCCTCTAACTACCTTTAATTATCTTTTGTTTTCCACAATGGGGCTCAGAAGAAAAATTGTTAGCAAGGCTGTGTGTATTTATGCCTGCCAAAATCTCCCTGCAGTTATTTCCAAACTGAATTTTTCTATAGAAAACTTTAGACTCATACCTGCAATGTCCATGCAAGGAAGAAAAAAAACAATAGGAAGAGCTGACTGAGTGACTGAACTATAAAATTGTTCACATTGAGTTGAGGTTTGACCTTACCGCTCTAACCCCCTTACTACATCCTCTAACTCTACATCCTAGCTGCAGCTGGGCTTGGGACCAGGGATCTGGACATGGGAACTGGGCAGATCTGCAAGGTCTTGTGTGCTGTTCTCCCAGGAGGGTGTGCACACCAGCAGGTGTCTCAGTGCAGGGAGGAGCTCCATTCCTTTCACTAGGACCTGTGCCATAAACACCGTGCCACTGCCTCTGGTCCTGCAAACATAATTGCAGTCTTCTCCTTATTGCAGGAGGTGTGGAGCAGTCTCCAAGGGCCTGTGTCCACACCAGCCTAAGGTTTCCCCAAAGACTGACTCTGTGAAGCCTCCTAAGTGCAGAACATCCTGCTGTAATCCTGCAGTAACTGCAGGGGTGAGGCCTCTGCTCTGCTGGGCACAGGGGTGTACCTGTGGCATGGCATCCTGAGATGTGCCTGGAGCAGCTGCAGGTGTTTTCATTCCAGCCTGACAGCTGTGTAACCCACATCCTCTGATGACCACCCTGCAGCTTTGTGTAAGGCAACACTTACACAAATGCTTACAAGAATGTGCGGGTTTACACTAATAATAAAAACCACACCCTGGTCCACCAGAATTTCCCACTGTCCCCACTAGACTTGTCAGTGTCTTCTTGGCAGCTTAAGCAAGGGCTGGCAAATCTGGACTCACTCACGTGGACTTGGTTATGCCAGAGGGTCCAAGAGAACCTTTTAAGAGGGGAAGAAAATGATGAAGGGAGAATTAGGATCCCTCACCTCATACAGGTGGTGTGAGTTCAGGAGCTAATGTCCTTCCCTGGGATACAGCAGGAGACAAGGTTACACTGTAGATACATAATTGTATCTATAATCCCCCCCCCTCCCAGTGAGGACCAGAAATAGTGGTTGTTGCCCAGGACAGACATCGGACAAGATAACCGGGACACTTGCATTGTGAGGTGTCCCAGATAAACAGATAATTTCTCTGAAGAGATGTGCCAAACATGAGTGAACAAGTCCACTGGGAAAGGAGCAGGTATGGGATATGCTGTACTGCAGTTTGGACTATTTAATGGCTTCTGCAACATTTTTCAAGCACAGGATATTCTTAAACATGTTCGTTGAATCACCCCAGAGGACATTTCAAGGCTGAAATGTTCGTCCTAATGTGTGAACAGGAATATCCCTGAAGGTCCTGCACAGGAAATGTAGGCAGTCAAAAGGGACTCTAAAACTCAAAACAAACCAGTATTAAAATAATGCTATTGGAGCTCTCTAAAGTGATACATGGAAATCTTCACAAATTCAAGACTTTGTGTATTAAAACCATGTTCATGATGTGAATAGTTCTGTACTTTAAGGGCAAAACCTTTTGGCTGAATGGTCTATGCTGAGAAGAAAATTTTTGATGTTTTTTTTCCTCCCTGGAAAGGTAGAATGAACCAGTGGGAAACAAACACACACAAAATCTTTCAAAATCTAGCTGCCTTCGAAAGATTTTTTTTAACTTACTTTGGGGAAAAAATAACTCCATAAAACCTATTTGTTTTGTTGCCATGGGATGATTTTTTGAGGAATTATAGAACCATCCGAGAAACACAATCAGTCTGCAGTAAAATGAAGTGCTGAGGCAATGTAGCATATTTAAAAAGCTCTGACAGCATAAAACTAGAGTCAGCATGAAATGTACAGACTTGCCTATTATGAATTTATAATGAACAAAAATTAATTCTGTTTTAGATATCTATTTAATGGATATTCTCAATACACAGCTGTTCACTGTGCCTTTGAGAAGATGATATGTTTATCTTTCTGTTTATAGCAGTACACAGGAGCTCTTCAGCTCTGTGTAAGTCAGGCAGAATATTCCTTGACATACAGAATATGGCTGAATTGAATTTTTCTTTAAACAAAGAAATAAAAACTTCCTGATTCATTAAGGGGGTCCATTGCTTTCTTAGTCTTAGATCACTTACTGTGCTTAATGCTTACCTTTGTTTTTCCAACTTTTCCTGCAAAAGAATTATGCCCTGCCAAAAAAAAACCCCAAATTCACTGTGATGGCTTCAGAAAAAATGACCTCAGGAGAATAGCTAGACAGGTGACCAGCCTATGCTTCCAAAATTTTTTTACTTGTTATTTTACATTTAATATTAAACCATTCTCTGATTAGATCTTGGAGTGTTTCTCTATCCATCTTTGCCTTGTTTCTCATGTATCAAGTGGGTCCATGTGAACTTCATGATGTTCAGCAAGGCCAACAGCAAGGTCCTCTGTGCCTGGCACAGAGTTGGGCACCCTTGGTATCAATACAGGCTGGGGATGAACAGACCACAAGCAGCCCTTGGGGCTGGGCAGGACTTGGGGGTGCTGGGGGATCAGAGGCTGCACATGAGCCAACAATGTGAACTTGCAGCCCAGAAAGGCAACAGAATCCTGGGCTTCATCCAAAGCAGTGTGGGCAGCAGGGCAAGGGAAGTGATTCTCCTTCTCCACCCTCCCTCAGGAGACCCCACCTGTGATGCTGCACCCATCTCTGGGGTCCTCAACACAAGAATGGCACAGACCTGTTGGAGTGGGTCCAGGGGAGTGGGTCCCATGAGAACTTTTCCTGTGCAAAAAGACTGAGAGAGATGGGATTGTTCAGCCTGGAGAACCTACCAAAAGTCTTCCCTGTGGCCTTTTAGTATTTAAAGGGGTCTTATAAGAAAGATGTGGGCATTTAAACACGAGCTATTGCAATAGGAAAAGGGGTAGTTGTTTTAAACTGAAGACTTGTCTATTCGCACTACATAAAGGAAAAAACATTTTACAAACAGGTAACAAGTTGCCTAGAGAGATGACAGATGTCCCAATTCTGAAAACATTCAAGGTCAGGTTGGATGAGGCTCTGAGCTGATTAAATTGAAGATGTCCATGGCAGAGTAGTTGGACTAGATGACCTTTAAATGTTCCTTCCAAAGGCTGTTCTGTGATAGCAAAACTGCTTTCTATAGAATAGAATTGAAGAAATTTCCTGTGAACTTCTGATTCATTTGGGTTAAACAGGAAGACCAGGCTTTTATAGCCTGGGAGACCAGGCAGACTGCGTCTTTCATGTCGTTTGTGTGAGAGCTTGCCAGAGTCGATGGTAAGTGAGTTGGAAAGATGATGCATATTACTCACACTAATTGCTGTGACCGCCCCAAGCTTGACATAAACAGCTGGTGTAATAGAAAGATCCATAGCCCATGTCTGATTTTACATCAGCCAGGAGACATAGAATAATAGGGCTGTTTAATATTTTCCTAGAATATATTTCTAACCCATAACTGTTGTCAGAATATGCACTGATATGGCATGTCCTCACATACAGTATGACAATGTGTCTGGATATTTTGTGTCACTCCTTTCTTGTAATGGCTGCTAACAGGGGAAGAGTGCATGCAGAAATCTGTAAGGTTTGGCAGCAGATATCTGGAAAAAAAAAAGTCCTTTACAATCAAATTTGGATCATATGAGCTGCAATATGTACTGTTAAAGCCTTGCTCTTCAAGCAAACAAAAACCTACATAAGTCATACCAAATTTTTTATCAACAGCAGAATGATATAGAAAATCTCATACAAAGTGGTACCTCTTCTCTGGGAAACATAATGAATAAAAAATACAAAAAACATCCTGTCATAAGCACAGAACATTTCCTGACACTCAGAAAATTAGCAAGAAAACAACAGCATCTCCTCTGTATACTTCATTGTATCCACAAGTACCTAATCCAGGCTTTATAAAGCGTTTATAGTCTTTCAGAAGAAAGTTGCATAAAAGTACAAAGGTAGTTTAGAGTGGTTTTTGATTGATAAATTGCCCTTTCAAAAGCACATTTTCATTTAAAATACACGCTTTTCTCAGGAAAACACATCTTTACTATGTGCTTTCATTTTTGATGGATGATTCTGTAATGTCTTACCTTTTTCTTTCCAGGGCTTGAGTGGTATAAAGGCATAGGGCCTTGTTTATTGTTTGTAATCCACAAAACTCTGCACAAGAAATTTGAGGAAAAACATCCCATCTCTAATAAATCTATTTGTTTTCTATTTCTATTTCAAAAATCTCTATTTACCACCATTGGTGAATGTTTTTCTGTTTTAGGAAAAGAAATTGACATATGTTAGAAACTAGATAATAGCAAAGTTGTTCAGTCAGATCTCACCATCTTTTCTTACATGTTGCAGCTGTAGTTATCCCAAGTCTGGATTGTGGGATCTTGTTCTACTTTGGCCCTCCTGCTCTTGGATCCCTCTCTCAACATTGGGATGCTAATCCCATCTCTGCACTGCGGGTCCTTCTGTTAAAGCTGTGTGTGCTAACCCCCCCTGACAACCAAGGTCTGGTACACAGCAATGCTGGCTACATATTTGTTATTAATGTGCTCAATCCAAGAAATTAATAATTTTATAAGGCGATTTCACTTCTTTTACTTCTTTTACTTCTTTTACTTTATTTATTTTACTGTTATTGGGTGGATTTCACTCACCTGGAAAATTGATCAAACTGTAAGATAAACACAATTTTTTGAGAAACGAGTCTGGCCTCATCCAGGGCACGACTCCAAATGCTACTCACTGGAGGCTGCTTGTGGAGATGAAAGGGTAGGTCAGGTTCACTCAGCTCTCAGCAGCTTCTGTTAGAGTGTACAGGATAGGGTGATTTAGTGAAGCAAAAGACCCTTCCAAGCTCATCATAAAAGATGTGCAAAGTAGATGCTGCTGAGAGAATAACCAGCACAGCTCCCATCCGTCCTTTCACCGCCGCCCCTTGGCACACATCTCACTCTTTGCTCAGGGCCAGCCAGCTGATGGTTTGCCAGCAAAGGGGATTTTGCAGCTGTGTTGTGCTGCTGAAGTCTCCAGCAGTGCCCCTGGCTGACCTTCTGCCTCAAGGTCCTTCTGGTAATCTAAGCCACCAGATGCCAGCCTGGAGACTGAAAAAAAGAAGCAGAATTATAACAGAGAAATTAATTTTGCCTAGAAAAAAGGAAGGACGTTTTTTCTCTCCGGGTTTCTGTGAGTGAGTGCTACAGGCTGAACACAGACTGGCTATAAAATCTTGAATTGCTGGATCCATGGGGTCTTTCATTTATTTTCTTCTAATAAATCATCAGTGTGGGAATAGACTGATGAGTCAGACCATGCTGACAAGAGCATCTTCTGAAGTGGCTGAGGAACCAGCAGAGACCTTGATGATTTCAGACAATTTTTGATCAGTATTTAAGCCTCTGTGAATAAAAGCTTTAAAATATGCCTCCAAACTGATGGTTGATGCACTGGGGATATGAAGATTTAACATCCCAACAAGCATGGGGGGAAGGACACGAGGCTTACCAAGCATCCACTGCATGTTTCCAGCCTGCTGGAATACTTTGATGAACGTAAAGCATGTTGATGATGGTATTAACCAAATGAGATGGAAAGTGCTCTCTCCATAGAATAAGGGAAGTCTTAGAGATGATATTGTCACATTTAAATTTTTCTCAACAAATGAAATAACTTGGAAGATCCTAGTTTGTTTTTTTTCTTAATGAATCTGCAAGGACACACAAAAAAAAGTAGCTAAAAACCTAGCCTGATATATTTGCAGTTCCACTGATCCTCAATTAGAGATATCACAATATAAACTTTTCCTCTGGGGCAGGATTTTCAGAAGTGCTCCATGTTCTGTAAACCTCTTTGTGAAGTGGATGACAAATATGAGATGCAGATTCACTTTGAGGGAAGATGGGAAATGGTTAATAAGTGTGGATTTAACCCCATGACAATACACAAATTCTGGTGGTGTGTTTTATGTCACCTGGAAAAAGCCACTTCATCTACACTGGATCTGCAGATATACCTGTGGGAGCTGAGGTGGGCCCAATAATGAACCTATTCATAAAACCCCAAGTACATTCGTACCACAGCTGGATAAATACATGTGCAGGGACCAAGTGTAAAATAGTCTGACATTAAAATGAAACTAATTCATACAGCTATGACTGTACAAAATTGCCACAGCTTTATTGTCTGCTTTCTTTTGCAAGTTCACACATGAAATGCCAAGCTTCCCTTAAGACATAGTTTCTTCTTTTGAAGTTATTGCATAAACTGTTAGATATAAAGGTTTAAAAGGCTCTTGTCTCCCGTCAAAATGTATCTTTTGTCTAAATGGCTATATCTAAGATCTTATAAAAGGGACCTCACTGGTGATCCTTTAGTGTGAAAAATGAAAGTAGCTTTTTTTTATAGTACAGGCACTTTTCTCTTATTAATGCTGTGCAGTAAGAAAGAATATTTGCAGTGCTGCAGTGGTGAGATGGATGTTAGGATAATAACAGAGGATGCCTACCATGAGCCTAAGAGATTTTGTCCTTTAAAATAATATATAAGGCTATATCTAGGAACATGCTGGAACTATGAATATTTATTTATAATGTGGCTTTATCTCATCAGTGAATTTCCCTTAAGAGAGAAATACTTTCTTCAAGGACATCTATTGTTTGAACAAACCTGTGGTATGCACTTTTCTACTTTGTCCCCGTAGTGAGTATACAATGCAAGATTATACTGAAAAATCACATAACATTTCTTAGCTTACATACCAAACTTTTTAAGGGAAGTAGGTGAAAAAGTACACTGAACCATTAAAGGGAAATAAACTGTGGAAAAATAATACAAGCAACTTTTTAAAAACAGGTTATCTCTTCTAATTTTTTTTAAGTTACCTTTCATGCTTGTATGTCAGCACCAACTTTCTAAGAGAAAAAATTCTTGGGCCTCCTGCTGTATTGCACTGATGCCAGTAATATGGGTTTAACAATCTTGTTTTGAATTTTGCCTTGAGCTACATTTCTCCAAGGAGGTACAGGTGGTTATACCCAAAGCCAGACAGATGTGATTGTCTCTGAGGGCAGTGTGGAAAAAAGCTCACAAAGAGGAGGCTTCTAAGACCACATTCCCCTCACCTCTGGTCACTGTTGTTACACTAGACAAGACTAAATAGGATCAACCAGCCAACCTCAAAGTAAAATCAAGCTGTAGATGTGGTACAGGAGCCAGCTGTCTGCCAGTGCACAAAAATGCTACTTCTGCCTATAAAGTGTCATACTGATGAGTCATCTTGTCATCATTACATAGAAAATGAGTAAGTTTCTTAAATATGTCAGCTAATCTGTTGAAGTTTGATTTAATGGCAATCAGTATAATCTATTACACATCACATTAATCCATTAATGAAGAAACATCTGCAAGTCAACCGGCTCTACTTTTATCTATATTCAAATGGTGCATTTAAAAAGACTGCCCAATAAAATGTGACTATTTACCAAGCCATAAGTGTTCTGCTTAGCGTTTAAGGCATTGTTCATTAATAGTCTTCCATTGTGTACTTTAATTGGGCTCTGAGCAGATGAGTGGCATGCCTGTGCAGAGTGATTAATTAATAGTTTTTCAGATATGATTTTAACCACATAGCTTAAATGGCTGAAAACTTTTCTTTCGTAATGGGTACAGGCACCTGTATAATGTGTGCTGAAGCTGTTTCTCCAGCTGCAGAGCTCACAGTTAGATGCAAACAAGCCTTAGCCATTTCAGTCAGACAAAAGAGCATCATCAAAATGACTGGGCTGTCTCATACCATTAAGTTGAGGAGATACAATGTGTGACTGAAATGGATAACTACAGAACTACTCCTTCACACACATCTCTGACATACTTTACACTGAATGACTGAGGAGAAGGGCTGAAAAGTTGAGATTCACCTCACCAAACATAAAACCATTTCACAAAACAGAGTTTCCTTCAGAAACAACTGGAAGAAGAGGCATTTTCAAAGTAGGACTCACCATACTACAGGTGACTAGAATAGCTCACATAAGTTGTGTGATATTAGTACTGTTTTTGCTCTTTTGACTACAAGCAGGTCATCTGACTAGCTTAGGTGTAAACACCTCTGCTGTAATAATTTAAAATGAATGGTGAGTGTATGCATGGACTGAAGGATGGTGTTGGAGTAGTGGATTTGTTACTAGTGTCCACTTTGGGCACCTGGACAGTGTCACAACTGCACTGACTATAGATATATGTGGTGTGATAGATGAGTAATGCGATGATTGACTCTCAGAATTAAAAGGCAAATATTATATTTATGTTTAGAGAAGTTTTAGAGATTTAAAGCTATGTTTTACCTCCCCCTTACATTGTTATCACGGGATGGCCTGGGTAGTTGGGGCATTTGGGAGGGTTGGCTCATTACTGTGGCAACACCTGACCTCCAATCAAGATGTAAGAAAGTGATCTCCACCACTAGACAGGAAAGAAGGAGTTGATTGACAAGACTTTGGGAGGGGCTGAAGGGTTAAAAGGAGGAACATCCATTGTGTGGATGACCACATAGTGGGAAAGAATCCTTTGCTCCAGGCGCTGTATTATTTCCTCTATTCAGTCTTCTGTTGTATTTTTTGATAAGGTTTTAATAATTTTTGATAAGGTTTTTTTGTGTTAAAATTTTGGAAGTGAGTGGCATTTCTCACATGTGTCATGTGGCCTTTACCTCCACACTGACATGGAGATGGCTGGGCTCCATGGCTCTGCAAGCTGTTGCCTTGGTCACAACCGTAGTTTCATCTTGCAGGCAGACAAACTCCTCTTTTTAGCATTTCCCTGACACCTGTTCTCTTCTCCTGACATTGCTCTGAAGCTTGTGGGGGCAGTTTGCTTCAGAAAGTGGCATCTGCCCCTGCCTCTGCCCCTGCCACCAAGGCTCCCACTTCTGACAATGCTAGGCTGAAATCCTTGCTCAGGAAGACATGAGAGGGAGCTGTTCCCTTTCTCCTACTGGTCAGCAAATAGAGTTTCCGCAGCAAAAGGTTCAGACCAAGAGTAGCAGTTCCTCCTTAATCACAAGGATGACCATCAGTTCCCTATCCCTACTTGTTCTTCAGCAATCTTTTGTTGATTTTCAGTTGCATTTTCATTAACAGAACCAAAATGCATTCACAAGTCTCTCATCCATCTCTCCTTTTTCAGTCTTCTTTCTCCACTTTCTCCTCCTAGCCATTGCTGAGCTGCTTTTCAAAGTTTACTTTTAAGGCAATCATACAGCTCCAGCAAGCCTACTAAGATAAAAAGAACATATATATGCACATTCAGTTTGCTGCTTACTGAGGAAGGTTTGTGGGGATGCTGTTGTTTTAAGCCCAGCTGGAGATCAACCATCACACAGGTGCTCATCCAATAATCCCTTTCTTCCCTCCCCACCCCAGTGGAATTGGGAGGAGAATCAAAGTTCAACCTGTATATTGAGATAAGGACAGTTTAATAACTTAAAATAAAGGAAAATATAACAATAATGTTAAATAATAATAATGATGATAATAAAAGGAAGAAATCAACTGCTGCAAAATACAGTTGCACACCACCTGCTGACAAATGTCAGACCCCACTTCCTGAACACAGATTAGCCTCTTCCAGGTAAATTTCCCTAGTTCATATACTAGGCATGATGCTTCATGGTGTGGAACATCACTTTGGTCAGGGTCACTTGTCCCAGCTATGCTTCCTCCCAGTTTGTTTTGCATCTGTCCTCACTGGCAGACCATGAGAAAAGGAAAAAAATTTCCTTGACTTAGGATAAAAAAACTTAGTAAAAAACCCAAAACATCAGTGTGTTATCTACACCATTCTCATTCCAAATCTAAAACATAGCATTGTGACAGCTACTAAGTAGAAATTAACTCTAGCCTAGTTGACAACCAGGACAGGGGAGATAATAATATGCCTTTTAAGGGAAATTAACACAGTTACAAAAATTACAGTAGGTGTTAGGCATCTAGTTCTCTCTCTGAGCTGCTGTTCAGGTTACATAGTACTGATGATTTAATATTAGGAGAAACTACAGGGTTTTACTATTATTCTTTGTTCCACACATAATACTTTAACAGACAATCAGTGATGGCCTTTCCCATCTCCCAAGGAGTATATAGTCAAAGATAATTTATGTTCCACAGAAAGAATCTCTTTTGTTCCTTGTCTTGTTTCCTTTCTCTCTAATCTGCTATGATCTATTAGCACAAGAGAGAATTAATGGTGCAATTTAGGCTTTAAGCCTTCCTTTCATAAATTCTTAATTGAATGTGAATTTCAGGAATGCAGGAAATGCAGAATGAGGATTTTCATCTCTAAGCTTCAGGTACAAATTTCTCAGGCTGATCTGCAAATAGTCCAAGTCAATACAGTTACAAAGTGAAGTCTGTGTGGAGTTATGTAAATTTACACAAGACACACAGGTTTGTTTGGTTTGCTGTTTTGTTTGGTTTGGGTTTTTTCTTTTGTTTTGTTGTGTGGTTTTGTTTGTTGGTTTTTTTGTTTTGTTTTTTTTTTTTTTTTTGGGTCTGATTTCCTATTTGTAGTGTAATCTGTATATTCTACGAGTTTCAAAAGTGACTTAGCTTTGAAATTTTGTGGGCAATGACAAACACTCATTTATAAAAATGATCCAGGGGGTTCACTCATTTGCCAGCCAAGGATATGGTTTTATTCTGATACTACAAGAATCCATTAAGTGGGTCTTTGATGGTATTTTGGGCCCAGTTTGATGTCATATTCTAGCAGTGCTGTGGCTTTTGCTCTTTCATGATATGGAAAGCAGGAACAAAGTCAGCATTAGGAACAGGAAGGTAATCAGAACCTATACATGAAAGTGACACAGGAATTTTCTGATTGATGAAAAAGAGGGAAAATCAGGTGGATTATCTGTCACTTTTACATCTTCTCCTTATTCTGTTTTTCATCAGTGTTCCATTTCCTTCACCTACTTCTTTTGCCTCCCAATGCTTTTCACTTACGTTCTCTCTTTCTTCAAATATGGAAAGGTAATGGAGACTGACATGCTACTTGCAACCATGGTTCATTGTTCTGGTGTGCTCTGCCCTTGTCCCACACTGGTCTGTTTCAAATCCTGTCTGTTCCACATGTCCTTTGAGGACCCACTCATGGATGTCCTAGTTGTATGACCATTAACTGTGTTAATAAAAATCCACATTTATAAATGAGTAAACAAAGATTAAAGGGTCTTATCTTCACTAATTCAGGTGATGATGACCTCCTGTAGCTTTGGAACGATCCCAGCTCATGGGTTTTGGTGCCTGCCCTACCCAAAGTTCAGCTTCTCATTGGACTGAGCTCCAGGGGCATACAAAATTTTCTACTGAGTACTACTCAGCACTCAGTGGTAAACAATTGTGCAGGCTAGAAATGAGCCATGATGTTCCCTAAAGCCTGTCAGTGTATTCCAATGGAGTATAGGAATCAGTTTGCAAGATGTCCTACAGTGTGTTCTCATCCCTCAGAATTGCCATTGCCCCTGTGGAATAGTGGCAGTGCCTTCCCTTTGACAGCTCTTTGCTGCTTCATCTCATCTGTGCCTGTCTACTGTCAGAGACTGAACAGCCATAGTGTAGGTGTGTGCTGCAATGGGAAATGGTCAGCTCTGTTCCCAGTCACTCCTAGTGATCCTGAGCTGAGTGCAACCACAGAGAAACACAGAGCTTTTTGTGGCTTATAATTTGGTTTAGTTTTTTCAAAAGTCTGCAAATGGCAAAGACATGGAGAAAATACTGTTCATTTTAATATCAGGACACCTGTTCTAACACCAGTGTCTTTCTTTGCTTTACCAAATCTTTTACTTTGCTTTCTTCACACTTCCTAATACAATGCCCAATTGCAAATTAATTACTTGATATGTGTGTTGAATAAAGTAGGTGTCTTTGGAAACATTGGATGTTACAAAACAATTAAGATAGTAGCATAGATACAGAAAGTGTAAAAGCAGCAAGAAAACTATGTTTGGCATTTGCTGGTTTTCAAATTTTTGATTTGGCAATTGATGCTGAGGAGTTCTTTCACTGTGAGGGTTTGAATTGAGCATCGTTTCCTCCACTGCATTAGTAGGAGGCAATAGAAAGCCTGGCAACACATCAGGGCATATCAATGTCTGAACTTGAGCTTTCCAAATAAGCTGCTGCGACTTGATGCAAAGAACTAACCCAAGGAGTTGTCACCCTGCACCAGGCTGGGCTGCTGGGCCACCTGCTCCCTGAGAGTGTGCCTGGTGGCCTGCTCTGCTGCCTCACCCGAGCTGAGCTTTGTTTGCTGCCTCTGTGGACCCTCAGTGAGACCGGAACGTGTCTGTCCATCCACTCTTTGGCATGAGCTGGACTCACAATGCAAATATGACAACTGGATTTTTCTGTTAATATTCTGTACCAGCTAAACCTGTAAAGAATTTTACAGGGTGCTTCCTGAGCCCAGCAGGAGTTTCTCCAGAAAATGTCCCCAAAATATTTTTTAACAGAAAATGCTAGGCAATTTATTTTTATGAGCTTTAACCATAATTTTCAGTAAGAAATTTACTGTAAATAAATGGAGTTTTCCTAGTGTAAAACTGAGCACAGTGGCAAGTTAGATGCATCTGTGCAGCAATTCATAACTGATGTATTAGATTTTCTCTTTCATAAGAAATATACTTGCAATTTAAACTAAAACAAACCAGTAAATATTCTTGTCTAAGTCTGAAACTTAGAGCTATTCTTCCTCCAGGATCTGTAACTCAAACCCTCTGGTACATATGAAGACTAACTTTTATGCCTTTAATTTTCACTTTTCAGCTCTTCAATTTTTAAGATATTTACACCTAAACTTACGACAACAGGCTTATCTGAATTGGTTGCATCTGGTTGCACATGACACAGTTAAAAAGATGACGACTATGGCATGGGACTGACAAAAGTTCCTATCAAGCATTTCCACAAATGCTAAACTCATCCTTTCTAGTGCTGTGACTCACCCAGTCATCTTGCCTCGAGCAAAGGCAGAAAGATAAACATTCAGTTGCCTCCTGAAGGGCAGTATTTATCATTGCTAACATCAAGCTAAAACAGATTTTTCATCTCTTTTCTTTCTATTTCACAAAAATTAGGTGCTATCTTTTAACTGTGGAGGTGGTATTGGAGACAATGTCGTACCTCCTAGTCATTAAAGATCAATACCTTAAAATATTTGGATTTTTGTACTTGTAATCACTATATATAAAATACATGCCTCTACAGACTCTGTCTGGATAACAGTCTTTTTATAGAAAGTCATCCCTCCTACTCCCTGACAGCAGGCTAGTCAAGTTGTGATATTTAAAAAGTGGTAAATAAAGATTAAATTTTATTTAACAAGATTGGATGTCTTTTACTTCACAACAGAAGTATGTGAAATTAGGGACTTGAAATTACAATTTCAATCAAAATTACAGTGTCAGTACTGTGAAGTTATAATCACCATAAGAGCAATTGTTGCATATATCCTATTATAGAGGAGAATGCCTGAACCAATTAATAGAAGAAAAGTGTTAAGTTGAAGAATCAGAGCTTCTGCTATGAAGATCAAACCAATAAAATGTTCTTACTTCCTCTGTGTACTTACAGCTTGCATGGAAGTTTGAACACAATATGAACCCAATTGATCATGCGAAACATCCAGATAATAAAGCTACTTGGTCATTACCAAAGCAGGTCAGGCTTCAGCCAGCAACCTCATCCACTCTCTCCAGTCATCCATTCCCCAAAGGTCTTTTTTGATGAATTTTACTGGCTTTTTTTGCTTCAAGCTAAAGCTGAGTCTTTGTACTGCCAGGTTCTCACCATGCCATGAGCGTTGCCAAGTCAGCCATGGAGCTCACCACACAGCAATCTCTGCTGATGCTTTGTGTGAGACATCTAATTGGTTTTGCTTATTTTATGCTGTGAGAATTACAGAAAAAAAACAACAGCCCACTGCTCAGTGTTTGCTGCCTCCTCTTCCCAAGAGGCACCTAGATTAAATTCTTTTAGAAGCTCAAAGTACAGTTTTAATAACATCTTGCAGCTAAAGAAACTCCTCAGTTAGCTGCAGAGCAGTGGCTCTTTATCAGTCCGACTCCCTCTTGCTGCTCTAGCTTTTGGCAAGATCACTATCTTCTTGAAGTGATGAAAGACAATATTAAGTACATACATCAAAATGAAAGACATGGTAAGTCGTTTTTTATCTTAGTGTTTATTAAGGCTGTTCATCCATGATTTATTAAGAGTGGTGCTTTTAATTGATAGTAGTGAAAATAAATCTCTGTCATAATAGATCATATCAATATCTCCTTGTATCCAAGACTAAAACCCAAAACCCTGTTATTTACTTCTTATAAGGAATACTGTGCTTCATGATTTCATATGGGAAGCTAGTATTTTAGGTTTTACTTCTAGGCTAGAGTGGCAGTTCAGAACTATGGGGTGATAATTCAGATATACTGGTACAATTAGAAGCCAATTAAAAATTTATGAATTAGGCAGGCTGGTGAGAGAATGCTAGGAGAAAGAGTGAGAAATAATTATCAGGCAGATATGCAGAGAAGCAGGTAGAAGTCAGTAGTCTGGACCTTCACAATATTACAAGAGCAGTTTCAGCTCTTTCTGGTAACACTTCTCTTGTTTTCCTCTCAGATGTTAAGTCCAGAATTTGTCAGTAAGGATCGTGAAGTGAGAATATGGCTTGTGGGGGAAAAGTGCCTTGAAAAACATCCAAGGTCCAGGGTACTCAGGAGTGCACAGATTTGTTTTGGCATCCAAACTGCCATCACATAAACTTCAGAGCAGTGGACCTGTGTTTCATACTTGCAAACTTCTCACTTTTACAGAAGTGTGTAAAATAACCCGGTTATTTCCTGTGCCCAAAACCCACATGCGCCTAACTTTGTCAGTGTCCAGCCTTTGATAACAGCTGGCTAACTTAATCTTTGTGATAAGACTAAGGCAATTCACATGGATCTACTGAACCTTTGGGTAAAATGCTGAAAGTACCACCTGTTGCCTGGAAGCTCAGGGCACATTCATACCTCCCACTCAAAGGAAGTTAGGTGATTTCACATAGATTGGCCGTAAACACTAATTTGGTTATTCCCATTTTTATCACTTCCATACTACCCTGCCACTGATGTCAGTCAGCTTCTGACATGTTGCTGGCTGCTCCCTTGGAGGCTGGCACTTGCTTTTATATTCACACAGAGAAGGACTTCTTTGCAGGCATTACCATGGGATTTGTTTGGTACATGAAAATGCAGGAATGCAGCAAGAGGCAAACTCCAAAAAAGTGATCCAACTTCAAGGAGAAGCAATCTGCATTACCCTGGATGACTTTTCTTTGCCCCAGTAGATACTTAAGATCCACATTTATCTTGAAGCAGATTTCTGTCCTATTACTCAGTTCTTTCTGAGTTATAATTTCACCCTAAGAGGAGTGACTATATAGTTGCCAAGGAAAGTAACATGTTCTCAGGTGTAGAACAAGCAGGATTAGAAGGGACTGTCAAGATCTGATTAGTAAGGTTCTTAGAAATGCCTCTGCCCGAATTAAGGTGCAAACAAGACCACATGTCTGTGACAATAGTATGGGTTTTATTTGATAATGAATCTGAGAGAGAGAGAGAGAGAGAGGGAGGGAAAAGAGAGAAAGAGAGATAAAGAAATAGAAAAGAGGTGGGGGCGACAGAAAGAGAGTAACAGGGACGTAATAAGGAAAATATCACCACTCTGTGGAACCCCACGACGTTCCATTGATCCTCTCCAGCTGGTCTTCTTGGTGTTGAAGTTCCCCCCAACAAGCTCAGAATCTGATGGGTTAATACACCCTCAGGCCAGGTAGGAAAATCCATGCACCTCCCTGGGGGGAATTTGCTGTTGTCTCTTACAACTGACTCTGGGTTTGCTGCATCACGTGCAGTCCTGTGGTCCAAGGCTTCAGGAATGATACTGGGGAGCACTTTGGGGGGGCCTTGGTGGATTAAGGCACCCCCTCAGCTGCCTCTCACATGAATGCCCCGTGGATGTGGCCTTCCTGGGGTTGGGGGTTCCATAGCCAGTTTGCAATAAGGGAGGATGGGCTCACTGCCCCTGAGCAGAGGTTACAACACACCTACATTTCCTCTCCCCTACCTTGTCTGGGAGGGAAAATTGTGCAAACCTGCTCCCAGCAAAGGGGTCTGTGGGCTATGGCCTCCCCCACCCTGAAGCAAACCAAAGATGATTCTTAGCACGACAGCTGGGTTTGGATCACATTCTTTTCCTTGTTTACTTGTTTGTTTCAGGTGATTTTAGAATGGGTTTTCCCTTTATCTGATCTCAGCAGTTTGACGTTCAGTCCAAAGTCCCCATCAGGTATCTTCAGGGAGGCTTCTTTGGTTGTAGCTTCTTTATACAGCTTTTGTTATAATGAGAAAAACTCCATCAATGTTTGAGGCATGAACTATTTCAGCCTCTGACAACATTCTCAGGCACTAAGTCTGCTACCTTGCTGTCACAGAAAACTTCGTCTCAAAGACAGGAGTTCAGTGTAGCAAAGGGGGCACAGTCCTGCTGAAGGCTTTATCTGTGTCACTGTCTTAGAAAGGCTGACTGGTTTCTAGTGCGTTTCTCTCATCAATAAAATGAGTTAAAATATTTGGCAGTGGAGCTACTGTTGCAGTATCTTTTTCCAGAAGCAAAGGTTGTGCCTTTGGTTATCCAATAGGTGCAAAGGCACCAGCCAAATTTCTGAGTGCTTTCCTCCCAGTGACTTAGTCCTTTCTGGCACACTAAGACCCAGCCTTGTGCTGGGCTTAGGCCCTCCTTCCTAAGCATTAACCTCCAAGTTTGGTCACCCTGCAGATGAAACTCAGCTTGGCTTGTGGCATCAGGCACGCTCTGAGCTTTACATGCTGTAGGTGCATGCTTGGTTACAACTCTAAGTATCAGCACAAGATCTCTGGTCCTGCTGCTGCTACTGGCAGACATTGCAGGTAAAACTGCCTTGCCTTCTGCAATTTGTGCTTAGTTTAATCTTTTTGACACAATAACCCAATTATTGTCTTTAATTAACACTAGCTTCTGATCTAGTTTTGTCATTAAAAAAAATACAAGCAAACATTTAAACAGAAAGTTTTTCTTTCCCAGGCTCATCTTCAGCCAAACATCTTCTCTCATCCTCACATCAAATTCCCTTATTTTCACTGTGGTTACACTCAGGCTTTCCCAATGCCTTCTGTGAAGAGATAGGGAGTATAGGTTGTTTGGATTGTGTGTGTGTTGGTTTTTCCTGCTAACTTCTGCTTCTTACTAAAGCTTTCTTCTACCTTGTTGTGGCTCACCAATGACTCAGTCCCTTGGAGATGTCCTTGTCCTGGCATCTCTCACACTGGTGTCGGAGCAGGCTGGATCCATTATGTGCATCCCAGTCAGTTCCTATTCTCTCCTTCCAAACAGGACACCTGCAGACCCTGCTGCCCAAACCAAGGAGGTAATTCCAGAACAACACAGCCCTAAGGGGAACATTTTCTCTTCTCCATAAGTCATAGCTCTGTTGGTGTCTAATTCATTTCTTGAAAAGCATAGCTCTTTAACTTTAGTTGTTATCTACCCTTCCAGATGTTCAGCTGGGACTTGAACCAAATGAAAGAGGAGGAAATTTACAGCAAATCCAAAAACTATGTTTTGGCCACATCTCAGTGCTACAGGTAACTCTTTTAAGTTTTCACACACAGTAGTATCTTAGTCATTAGCCAATTTCCGTGTCTAATATTTAAAGCAGGTACTTAAGGTAACTTCATGGTGACTGATTATTAAGATTGGCCCTTAATAAACTGGTAGGGAGGACCCAGTGGGGAACACTGCAATGAGTAAATGTTTTTAAGAATAGGTGCTTATGACGGGTATTTCCAATAAGAGTTGATAGTTCACGGAATCCTTGTGGCTTTAAATGAATTGATTGAAGCATGTGTCACAGCCAAGCTTGGAAAAGAAAATTCCCCGAAAAGCAGATTACATAAAATATATATTTATGAAAATTTTATGCTGACAGAAACAGCCCATGGATTGCCATGCCATTTCCCCTTTCAAATTTTCAGCCTTTAAAATAAATGTATTTACATATCTTGCCTTTTACCAGTGATTTCTTATACAGATTGACAATAAGACACAACTCACATGTCCCTTTCTGTCTTTTCTTTGCTTTTGCATTTCATTTTGCCATTGTGTTTGAAGTGCAATAATATACACTGGCATAGATTCTGTTTTCTGTTACTTTTGATTACTCACTAAATCATTCCGGAGAGTTCGTTGGGCTTTTTTCCTAATTATTTGGTTTGATCTCTGCTTGGGGAATAGGGCATTCTTTGCTGTGCTGTCCTGAAAATAATTGCATTTGCAGTGATTGTTTTCTAATAACAGTTCTGTGGAATAAGTGCTTTGAGGCTATATCTGGCTTTATTTATGAGAACAAAAGAATTCTGCCCAAATAATAATTGAGTAAGGACTTTGTGTGTTGGTTCACTATTTGTAAAATATTTATACACCCCATGACAGATACTACATATCTTCACTTCTCCAATACAATAAAGAACAAGTATCATGTCAAACCAACTGTTACAACATTGTCATCCAATCTGGCAGCAGAGTGCCTTGGTATGGACATGAGGCTCTCCAGATATTTATGAGAGCTGATGGCCCAGACAGAGCACAAAAATCTGCAGCAAATATCATTCTGTAAGATAATATTTTGCTGGGTTTTTTTTAATTGTAATAACAGGCCAAGGTGATTGTGACACTTTTTGCAACACTGAAAAACTATTTGCTTTGCCCAAAGTATTCTCATTTATTTTATACTGGGAATATTCAGGCTGATGGAAAGGTAATGAGAAAGAATGACAGTGTTTTAACTGGGTTCTCAGCATGTATTTGGGTTTTGAATAATACCTAGTGATTATGTGGCATTCATTCAAAGTGTTCCACGGGTTTGTGCCTAGGTATCCTGCAGTGCCACTCTTCGTGACTTTCATTTTGAGCAGAGTTCATAATAGTTCAGACAAAGGCTTTCCACTGATATTAGTGGTGGATCTGAGCAAATAATTCCTGCACAGAACCTAAGACACTATGATCCTCCAGCTCCTCTTTATTCTTGTGCTACAATTAACATTCAAAGTAATATTTTCCATGGTATAATTTTCATTTCTAATTTACACTTTGTGGGATATTGAATATTTCAATACATGCTTTTTCCAAGTTTTCTCTTCTCAGCTGCATAAATCTAACACAGAAGCTCTATGCTTAATTATTTATGCTATTCCAGTGCAATTCCTTTAACATATCTTGTGGGTTTAATTTTGCTTTTTATATTCTATAACATGTAAGAGTACAGTTCTTTTAAAAGTTGGTTCAAGAAATAGTTTTTGCTTCTTTGAGAAGTCAAGAATCAAGTATAATACTTAGAATTATATCTGGAGAATTATCATTCTGAAGAATCATTTTGACAAGCTGTGAAATAAATGAAACAAATTAGTAAACATCAGTTATCCTTGAATACAGAAAATAAACCAAATGGAAACAGAGCTTCCAGAACTCTGTTCTTCAGGTGTCAATTAGTTATTTATTATTATTATTTGTCAAACAAAAACTCATTGTCAATGCAATATATTGATCATTATTTTGACATCTGCTAAATGATCTGCCTGCATATACACATTTCAGAGAAGTTATATTGATTAATGTGTCATCAGCACTGTTTATTAAGATGCAGTGACTCGTTCAGACTATCAGAAACCCAGAAAAAATTATAAATTTGGATATCATTAAGGTTGAATAGCCATAGTTTCTGTCTTTTCCTCTCCCCTCTTAAAAAATCTGGCCATTCCTTTTATTTTGCTATACTGACTTTTACATGTTCCTCTCTCCTTTCTCCCTTCATAAATCTATTTTTTCATCAGCCAGTAGGGGATTATATTCTGTAATGAGAAATTTGCTGCTTTTGGTCCTTTTATAAGGTAACTGTGATTAATTTTCATGGGTATTATACAAAAAGGAAGAGAACAGAATTTATCCCCAATTTTAGGGATACAACAATTAATGCTTAGGTACAATTAAATGCTTAGGTATACCTTACTCAAGTAAACCTTCCAGTGACATAATTTAGTAAAAAATAGATCAATCAAACAAAGTGGAAGACTATGAGGATTGAATTTATTGCTACATTCCGAACTATTCCTGACATCACTTAGTCCTGCAGTGGTCAGATCCATGCTGGTAATGACCTGTTGATATTCATGAACATCTTGGGGTTGGGCCCCAAACAATGAAAAATGTGATTGCAATTTCCCTTAATGGCAGGAAAAGTCTTTGTTGCCTTATCTGGCAGTTTTCCTTTAGTTATCTGTCCAACATGGACCTGAGATCATAAACTCAGCCATTTTTAGCTCCTAACTCCAGTCATAACCAACAAAGAATCCACAGGATTAAAAGCAATCTTTTTTTACTGCTTCCTCATCTGTTTTATAAGCTATCCTATCAAGAGAGGTTTAAACCATGTATTATAGAGAATTTGTAATGATTTCATATGGGTTTGTTCTTTAATTTAGATGAAGTAAAAGATGTAAAGGTCGATTAAAATATCAAACTTCTGCTTGCCTTTTCTTTAGTTTCCTTGCTATTTTGGAGCATTCCGTGGGTTACTGTGGTAGTAATTTGCAGTTTCAGACTTCCCCCATAAAGAAGTACCCAGTGAGGGACATTTTCTTTGTCTGAAGATGTTATATATTTTTTATATTTGTCACCAAACTTAAAAAAAAATCCTCAGTACATTAATATTTTTGTAGCAGGGTATATGAAGGTATGAACTTTGCCTAAGAAGGCTCTGGTTTGAACAGTATGATATGGAAGTGGAACAATGCTCTGTTGTCGGGAATGGCTAAGTGTAAATATATCTCCCCAAATATCTCGCTTACTGCAAAAAATTATGAAAGAGTTCAGTTCTACACTCAAAATGGTCTCAGAAAAGAAAATAGGCCTTGAAATCTGAAGAAATATAGAGAAAAACACTAATCCAGAAGATGATTGATACTGAAACATGCTGAAGAAGCAGACATGCTCTTTTATGTACCTTACCTTTTCTGTTGTTGAATATTGTAATATATTCAGCAAATATTCCTGATAGGGTTTGATCATCTCTGTCTGATCAATGACTCTTCTCTGAATAATTTATTCAAATATTAATGACAAACCAGATCAAATAAGTTATGGGTTCAGTATTTTTTCAGTGTCGTCACTGGCTCTAAAAGCTATTACAGGCTTTAATTCATAATACATACTGTTCTATATATAACAATTTAACAAGCACCATGAATTATGGAAATACAATTTTATCAAAGGTGACATTGTAAACCTCAAAAATTAGTCTCCAGCAGTTCAGAGAGACACAAATATTACAAAATAGAGTGATAGCCCCATAATTCAAAGCACACTTACATTTTAATTAATACTAAGATTTGGTGTAACAGTAAATCTTCTTTCTTCTTCACTACATAGCCTTATTTGTCCTCTTTCTACTTCAAGCCCTCTCTGCATAATCACTTCTGTTCCTCCCAATCCTGGTGCTTTCCCCAGCTCCCACGGCAACCTCTCAGTAGACATCAGTGTGCGGCAGAGCTAATCTCCATCTAAGACAAATGCTAAAATTCTTGCTTATAAGGCAAGGGAGTTGTCCTGCTGAAGCCAATGGGACAACAGCACAACTTGACCAGTGCTCAAGGACTTGGAGACTGCCCAAGGGGGTGGATGCCAGAGGGATCCTATTTCCCTGACTCTTTCCATGTCTCTTTCACACACTGTGCATGCACTAGATTCCCAACGTTACTTAATCGTATGCTGTTTTTTACAGAAAAGGGAGAGAAACTGTTCTCCCCTACCCTTCACACTGGCAGTTGTTTTTCAGTAAGTCTGTCTTATTTTAACTTTGACTAATAAATATATGATTTGAAAAATAGAAGGTAGCTGGTTTCGCTGCCACAAAAAAGATTATTTTCTTCCCCCTCTAAATAATTGTACTTTTTTGAATACCTGTCATTTTACTTCTTACTGTTCAGGAAACTTTTCCAGCCTCAGGTTTTGAGTGTTTACATTGTCATTGCTGTCACAGAATGGTGAACAAAGATTGGAAAAGAAATCCTGTGTCCTGAAGCATACTAGCTTAAAAGGAGAACTCAGTTCCACCCCCTAAAATACACCCATCTTGAATATATCAAGAAAAGCACTTTGACATTACTGACTTCTGAAAACTTGCATTGAACCCCCTCCTCCCCTCTCCCTGTGTAGATTTTTTCCCCCTGAATTTAGGTTTACCACTATTTTTTTATGGAAATTTTGAGGCACAAAAATGAGAAGGAATGTGCCCAGTTGTGTTTGGTACTCTCTAATTTTTCTCCTCCTTCCCTTTTCCCTGCCCTTTAAGCTCCATGCTTGCTTCAGCCTCTCTTTCTCTGAGGCCAAACACGTTGAGGAATCAGCTTGTGGTCCCTTGACCACAGTTACAGAGTCCCAGGTGCAGGAGAAATTTCTTCCCATACTTAAAGAGTCACTACAATTTTGCTTCAAAAGAAAGGACTGTCTAGAGGTCTAGAACTGCCAGAACATTTAAATTCTGTTTAGAAAATGTGTTCTGTGTACACTGGGTTTAACCACTAGCTGGAGTACTGCAGATACTGTGATGTGACTACCTCTCTTGTTTTTCCCCCAGCTCATGTTATAAAAGACTGTATGTAGTTAGTGCTGTTACTTTGAGAGTGTGTCAAGTAGGCAAAAATAGCATCTCAGGTTTCTGTCCTTTGTAGCTTTCTAGTTAGGAGTATCCCTCTTCTACCAGCAGATTTTAACAGAACTCAAGCTACTCTATGAGTCACAGACTCTTAATATGATTCAGCTTCCAGATTAATAAAATTACTCTCTCTAATGAAGGTTATCTTCTCTTTCATTCATCAGTATTTTGATTTTGCTTCCAAAGTGCACTTTGGAAAGTGTCACACATTTTCTTCTTGCCTCTTCTAAAGAAATTATATATTTTCTTTAAAAAAAAATCTGAGCTCTGCCAAAGCACTGGATATTGTAGGTAAATGTAAAGATAAAACAGTTTAGGTGATGCTGTCTGGATCTGAGAGAAGGTGATATTCTGATCTAAGTTGGACCTACCTTGAATGCTTGGAAACAGGTGACTTCTCAAGGTGTTTCACAAACTGAGCTACTCCATGAGTCTATGATACTCTTCCCTACTGAGAATTCTTCTGAAAATACTGCTTCCCTACTGAAAATACTGCTTCTTCTCAATGATGCCAGTCATCTTGGTGCTGGTTCCTGGGACTCCATGAACTCAGCTTTTTTTCATTCTGGATGAAGTTCACAGCTACAGCATCACTCTGCGTTTGAAATACGTAAAAAGCAGATACTACTTTGTTTAAAGCACATGAAAACAGTTCTTTGTACCACAAGTACGAGAGAATATGAATAAGATTTCTTGCGTTTGTGATGTAAAAGATTAAATGAACAGTGCCTCATTTTCTGAAGAACAAGATCCAGTAAATTGAACAGGAGCAATGCCAACTGAAAGGACAAGAAGATGTGTATGTCTGTTTCAGGGCTCTGGAAGTGTTTTATCAATTCCTCTAGCCTGCCTTTTCTCTGTCACAGCAGGAAGGACTTCAGAGAGGAATACCAGAGCAAACAGATATACAAACCCTTAATGACAGCAGTGGGTCTTATTACTACAATACACTCCAGAAATGTTATTCCCACCTTTAGCTGTTTGTGGTGGTTGACATTTTAAAAAATAGTCAGAAGGAAGGGTGTTGTGCTTTGTGATATCAAAGTTCATCAGCACCAGGCACTGTGAGAGTAGATTCCAGCTGCAAGTGTGTGAACTTTAATTCGTGTGAAGCTGTTTTATCTTCTAAAAGAGGTTTTTCCCCTTCATGTGCCTTTTCTCAACTTTTTAAAAAGCCCCTTTTGTGTCATCTGAAATGCAATTTCACAAATGGACTGCCAGGATACATTGAATCCTAAGACTGTTCCACCCAGAAAAGCAAAATTAGAGAATATTCACCCCTAAAGCACCTATTCTGCCATAGAAAGATTTTTGTGGCAGCTCTCTTTTATCTTACTGTACTTTTAAAATAGAATGCTGAGTTATTTTCTTAAAAGCCTGAGAAAGCTCTCAGGCATTTTAACCTTCTTGACAGGGTAATGTCTGTTGCCATTTCCATATGTTTTGAGTGATGGCTTATGTACCATCCAGTTGTGGGTGGGGCACTTGAGAGAAAGCCAGCACTACAGGACTGTCTGTCCTTGTAAACCTTCACCTCAGCTTCTGGCAAGGCAATCCTACCTGGCTTGCCCAAACACTGAGAACTACAGTGCAGGGGTTGAATTGTAATGTACCTCTTGACAAAAATGAGGGGGCTCCAGTTTTTATGAGAGCCATGAGACATTGCAATGTTACCATCAAATCATATCATTAACATTGTCAGAAAAAGGGCTCACCTCCCTGCCAAAAACCTGAACTCATTGAAGTCCAAACATATACCCCTACCCCACCCTTCTGTTGAAATATTTAAGCCTTAGCAACATTTCAGTTGTTGAAAAGTTCAGGAATGGAAACAAGTACTTTTTTCCAAAAAACGATGCTATTGCAAATAAATAAAGACTTACTGTTAAATTGGGACTATTGAGACCAGAGTATGGTTAGACTCCTCAGAGCCCCTTCTCAAGCAGAGACTTACCAGCCATTTGTGTTTAAAAAGTCTGTGTTGAATGCCTCAGTCCAAGACCCAGAAAGCTCTGAAGGGACAGAGAGGAAGTTTCTTTCAACTTCTTAGAAAGTTTATTAAAATCTTGTATTCACAAGGACAAAATCCAGTTTAGGCAAGTATAAATGTGTTGTCTGCCACAATCAGCAGATTTCTTAAATTGGGCTGTTCTTAAAAGCAATGCAAACACTTTCAGGGTGGGTGTAGGTTAAAAGAACCTGGCCATGGGGTCCTCAAGCTCACATTGCTTCTTTTAAGTGCAGTCACAATTTAGGGATAGAAATCCTTGAAGGCAGTGACTTCAGAGCCAGAATGAGAAAGAAGATATTGGACCTTTACAGACACAAAAGGATTTACTGTAAAGGATTATTGCTTAGAAGTTCATTGTCATAGGCTGTAAACAGGTCCAATAGCATTAGGCTGTGGTCACAGCTGATTCCTCAGATCAGTCTAATGGGAGCAGACAGCAGTAAAGCTATATGGCCATAATGCCCTCTAAGCCTGGATCCAAGTAGAGAGCAAAGAGGAGGAGCAGAAGTGTGATATTTGTATAAACACTAAATTAGAAGAAATGTTAAATATTAAGCTAAATCCATATAAAAAAAGTAAAAAAGTAATTTAGGAGATTTTCAGTTCAGTTAAGAACTCTTCAAATTACTCTATTAATGTTAAATTGGGGTGAAAATAGGTCTAATACATAGTAATGAAGCTGAAATTTAGCCTGCAGAGTTAAATGGGCAAGCCCGTCATTCCGTGTTAGT
Source organism: Molothrus aeneus (assembly GCF_037042795.1). Classification (NCBI taxonomy): domain Eukaryota; kingdom Metazoa; phylum Chordata; class Aves; order Passeriformes; family Icteridae; genus Molothrus; species Molothrus aeneus. Next base: position 89,492,330 of record NC_089647.1, on the reverse strand, counting down.
GTGAGTGGAAATCAGGAGGGACAAAGGGTGGATAGACAAAATGATAGCATTGGCAGACAAAAGCTGTGGCAAGCTGTTCACCAGATATTCAGTCTCTGCTGAGCAAACTCATCACTGGCTTGCTCTGAAAAGCTCACAAATTCCTTGCCTTTCACCTTTTGGACAGAATGAAAGATATGCTGGCTGGCTGCCAACTGCTAATTCAAGTGCTTTATTGGGGAGTACGACAGTAATTCAGCCAGGGACAGACAAGGAGTTTGTGTGGATCCAGAAGAGAGTCTTTATGTTTTTCCTGGAGATTTCTCAGTTGACCCTGACTAATTTCCTCTTACTGGATTTGCACCCCTAGAAACCTTTCTTGGAAGAAGGTTTGCTCACCAGAGGAAACTGTCCATACCATCAGAGGTTGGAGAGACAGTCACTGAGGGGAAGAAAATCAATCTTTGCTGACCAATGGACATTCATGAAAACTTCTCTGAAGCCTTGTAAAAACCTGTCTTTTTAGCACAGCAATGTACACAGTCATCCTCATCCATCCTCATCCTAGAGAACATGGAAGGGTTTTCCGAGCATTTGGCTAGGTTTTTCTTATTCTTCCTCAGCCCCTTGTACTGCCCAATGCCAGCTTTTAATTGAGATAAGAAGAGACAATTTTTCCCATAGGGAATCATCCCCAAAGTTGAATCCAAACAAAGTAGTTCCCGAGTGACAGCCTGGAGCCATGGCAGTGCTGTGTGGCAGAAGGAAGTGCCAGTGATTGGCTGCATGGACCAGCAAGGGAAGCAGAGGGGACAAAAGGATGCAAGCATTGCCTCTTCCTTGTGCCTGAGGACAGAGGGAGGGAGAGAGCTTCAGATCCTCTGAAGAGGCTATGAGGGGCCTGGGACTAAGTGTCTACTGTTTGAAAGTACTTAATTTTGTTCCATGTTTTTAATGCTGGGGGTGCTGGTGGGAGGTGTGCTCTTTGAGTTCTGTTTCTGCTTTGAACACAATGCAAAATTCACATCCCCTGGTATAAAACTCTGCCTTTGCTCTTCCTCCACCTTCCTGTCCTCAGTTACTTGCAGTCCATGGTCTGATCAAATTATAGAACACATAAAAATAAACCTTCTGTTCAAGTGGCAAACCAGCCAGACTTAGTTTTTGATTTAATATAGACTATGTCTTTTGTTAAGAAATTATTTTATGTATTCCTTTTTATGTTGCTATCCTGATTTTGAACAGGTTATTCAAGTTATTAAAATGTTATTTTCCTTCCAAAGTTTATGCCTCCATCCTATACTTGCATCAATATACTGTATTTTCCAGACCATGTATTTAGAAGTGAAAAAATATGACTATTAAATGTGTATGACCTTTACCATCCACAAGCATATTAGGCTCATTTGTGGCATTTGAAATGAGTTATTTGGTCTGCACTGACAACTGTGTAGGGGACTGTTAAGTCAACAGTGCAGTATTGATGGAAAAGAAAGCTTAATAATATTAAAAACCATTTCTGATAGGAAGAGCAGATAGCAACTCAGTCTCATTGAGATCATAGCTTATGCTTTTGTGCTCCCTGAAGTGATGTTTGAGAGCTGCAATCTCCTATCTTTGTTTTCCAATCCAAGAAGGAAGAATAATCAGAGAAAATAACAGGTCAGAAAACAGGAGGAACCTCTCCAGGAACCTTTAAATACCTGTAAGTACATGCATGCACACCTGCACAGTTTTAGATTTGTTTTAATTACCCAAATGCAAATCATTGGGAGTGTGTGTGTGTGTGTGTGTGTGTGTGTGTGTGTGTGTGAATTAAATGTGCTAGGTAAAAAATATCACAATGATAATGCACATTAAAGAAAAAATCTTCTGCTCATATGATCATTAAGGTGATACTTTTAGCAGAACTGTAGGCTGTCACTTCTCTTGAATTGCGTAAATAGTTCTCATGTCAAAGGTGAGTTTCAGAGACAGGCAGTCCTTTTAGTCTGAATTCCTAGGGAAAAAGGTGCAGTTCCTCAAGTACATGTAACAACAGGCTTTTTTTCAAATCCATCATCCCCCATTTCACAGAGGCAGATAGATGTCTCAGACATGATAATTACTGGCAAGGCTGTTCAAGGTGAGGGGCTGCTTAGAAGAGAGGCAGCTCCTGCTGCTTTCACTGAGGGCAGGACAGAGCACTCAGCGCTCCTCCAGGCTGCCCAGCTCAGCAGCCCTGACCCTGCCTGCAGCATTGTCTGGGGGCCCATGGCACACACATATTCCCAGCTGGTGGGTGGCAGAGTTACTCAGGGGATGGAGAGAATGTCTGGGGGTAGCCAAGGGGAATGTGTAGAAGATGTAGAGTGCTTGCCAAGGCAGTTAGAAGGGGTGTGGGGGGCATAGAAGAGTGGGAAGGAAGATCTCTGCTCTAGTGGTCAACTCACACTGTTTGCCTTCTTACCAAATAACATTTCCTCCATTATTCTCACTACCCTACTACTCCATGATAATTTTTTTACTGCTACCTGAGCAGTTCCTTATCTAAGATATATGGTTTATCTTTTGTTCTGACAGAACCCAGCCATTTTTCCTCACCTGATTTTCTAAGCAGAGGATATGGCTGAGCACATTTGTGTTTGCCTTCATCTCCTCTGTAACTGTAAAACTTCATGGCTGACCTCACTTAAGGGTGGAGGAAGAAAGGAAACCTCAAAAATGCTAAATTCTTATATCTTAAATGAAATTAAGCTGCAGGTGAGAAGAGAGATGTCTTTAATACTCTGACCAAGGAAAGGGACTACATGTCACATCCTCAGAAAGGGGAAATCTGTAAGTTAATGAAGGAGACTTTTTCACTGTCTTTGCTGCAGAAAAATTATAGTAGAAACCCCAGTCCAGCCTGAGATACCAACCTCGACTGAACCCTGTATTCTCACCTTCTTCCCAAAAGGTGAGACTGGGGAGACACAGTTTACTACAGAGGAGAATATACATTGTGTTTTCTTTCTCAGAACACTTTTTTTACTTTCTTATTTTTTCTCCCTTTATTTGAAATGAATCATTCAATCTGTGTCACTCTTCCACATTAGATTGTACCAGTTTGATTTTGTTTGATGCAGGGGAGAGGGGAAGCAGTGATGGGATGTGACATGCACTTTATCTTGAGTATTATTTGTCTCTACAAGCCTGCGGTGAGAAAAAACCTCAGAGAGGCCCATCGTAAAGGACAGTCATTACTTTGTAAGTGCTTACGCAAATGTGTTGGAAGATTACATTTGGAAAAAAGCTTTTCAGGCTGTCACAGGCTCCACACACATTTTCTCTTTCAGAGCCAAGTTAATCAGAGCACACTGACAGACGGGTGGGGATGATGCAAATTTACAAGTTAGAGGCTTGGTGACTGATAGACACAACACATAATACATGAGAAGGAGCAATATGTGAGAACACTTTCCCTAGATTTACAGTATTTTGGCTAGAGATAAGAGTATAATTCCAGATTTATTATTAAGTCACCTTGTAGAGTATATTATTTCAGTGTTACTTTATTTTATTGAACAAGTCAGAAAGTATTCCTCACTTTAAGAGAGTAATGAGTTTATAGGTTTGGGCAGAGAGGAGAGAGGGCACTGCTCTTTTCTTAGAATGTGTCAAAATCCCAGGTAGACCACAGGACTCAATATCACCACTCTGCAATGACTGAGAAATTGTCTTGGAGAAACTAGAGGACAAAATCAAATGGGTGCATATTTATGAAAGCATAAAATCTGACATTTCCTATTTAACCACAAATCTGCAACAGAACTAAGCATGGTAGAAGGAAGGGAATCTGTAGGAGTAGCAGAAGTAGATCTGCACTCTAAGAGTTCATGAAAGCCACTTGTAGTGGTATTTATGGTGTGTTACACCATTTGCAGCATTTTATCTGAACATTCATTGTTTTTCTAAAGAACGATGAAAGTGCTTCCTTCTGACTTCAACTCAAAACTATTAAGAACTTGATATCAAGTGCTACATATAATAGCCTTGATGTTTAATGTTGAATAATTTCTAAAAAGTCCTGAAATTCTGGAAGATTGGGCAGTGGTTCAACAATGAGATATACTGAGGCAGATATAAAATGGTAAAACACAGCAGTAAGTTGTTTTTCTTATTTCATGTTATACCTACACTTTGTATTTCAGGCCTTTAATTTCCTAGTGAGTCCCAGTAGCATATTCACTTTTCTCCCTAGGAAGATTTCAGCACTCTAATATTTTTTTTTTCGTATGTTTCCACTTTGCAAAGGACATCTATTTAGTCAAGCAGTAAAAAAAAATTATACCATACAAGAGGGCTGACATCCAACCAGAGAACTCTAAATAACAAACACTTGAAGTACTCACGATACTCAAGCTCAGATATGTTTGGAAAAAGCTCTTCATCAGCCAAAAAATAAAAGCCATGATAAATTCACAGATAATTCTCCAAGAGATAAAGGGTCAAATCTGATGAATGAATTGTTCATGAGGGCCGTTTTGATGAGCTATAATTATGTGAGCAAAATCCCATCATCTTTTGTCTCCTGATTGCATGATAACCACATAAAAGGAAGAGAATAGCAAGGAGATTAAATTCTCGCAGTGAGTAAGAGATGTTGCATTGATTCTAAGTTGTTGCTAGGTAAATAATTAAACCATGATTTCACTGTTGATTTTATTTGTCTGCTGTGTGTAAAAGGTTACTTAGATGCATCAGTGAAAAATTAATTAATATATTTCTGGCACTGCTCAAATAATGGAAATCCATGGAAATAAAATTACTGTAGTGGTTTGAAACCACTCATTAATGATCCGCCTCAGCTTCAAAAATGCCTCGGTAGTCTAATGGTTCTGACAGCTCAAACCATCTTTCTTTTTCTTTTGAAGTCTTCACCACAGTTGCTGCAATAAATAGATACCTATGAATGGATGATGTAGCTTAACCAACCATATTTGATGTGTTGAGGTTTACCAAGGCTGTATACTCACTTTGTGTAGTCTTGGTCTCCCACCTGGCCGAGCCCTTGCCTGTGTAGATACAAAGCATTAGCTGTGCTCATGCAGTGCACCAAGGGAAGGGCAACGCTGAGCAGACTGAGGATGGCACACAGTGGTTATCAGTGAAAGCTTTCCTTTCCCACAGTGAAACTTTGCTGCAATGGGGCATGTACCTACGAACTGCAGGAAAAGACAAAAGGCAGTGAAGGTCTGAATGATGAAGCGTCTGAGTAATTAGCATGGTAAAACCTGAGGCACATTTGTTCGCACCACATCCGTGCTAATTGCCCATTTACCAGGCTAATTTAACATCAGTTATTTCTGGGTTCATTCCATCAGCAGTATATTTCTCTCCTAACTAGGCTACTGTAATTTCAACATCAACAGTGTTTTGACTTACATTCACTTGTAACCCTTAAATATCCACAGGGGAGCTCAATTTGCTGTGAGTTTTACTGTTTAAATATCTTATATATAAAAGCTGGGGAATTTGCATTTTAGATACCAACATGCCCATTTCAAGCACACATGATATAGTAACTCCTGATCACCATGTGGTCACTGAATGCAGTTTTGACAGTTCTGTTTTCTGCAGATTTCATACTATTTCATTTCCCCCAAAATTCAGTCATTCAAAAATGTTGCCCAGTCATTAAAGTGATTCATTTCTTTTGTGCATTTGAATGATTGTGGTAAATAAGAATTAGAAAGGACAAATGATATTGTGTATTGTGAAATAGAACTTGATTTGCAAGGAGATTAACTAATTGATCTGGTTTGTCCTTTCCAATTTTAATGTGTTGGCTTCTGGGATAGTTATAGACACTCATATTTTTCATTATCTACCAATAAAAGCTAAAAAACATATTGTTGTTTCTCTTCCTGTAAAGATTTTGTAGGATACTAAGTTTCGTTTTTACTTTTGGGAAAAGATGAATGTTGCCTTTCATATTTATGAAAGCAAATGAGACATTTGTAGTGGTTTTGACACTAAAACATTATGCTTTTATTTCCAGCTATGAATGGGAATCTTAGCTATCTTGAAAACCTAAAAACAAGTAGACACTGGTGGATTTCCTGGTAGTTGTCTGAGAGAAAAATGACTTACCAAATGGTGTCCAAACTGTTTGGACTCACTTGGCATCATAACTGCTCTGGGGATTTTGGGACATAAGCAAATGTACAGGGTCCCAACATAGTATAAACATGATAGGTTTTTTTATTGATAGTTTTCAGTGTTGGATCTATGCATGATTGCAAAACTTTTTATAGTAATCAGTGATAAGTGAGAAATACCACATGTACATGCTTAATATTATCTACTAAGAATGAGGATGTGTATTTGTCACTTGTATGCTTAAAACTGATGAGGTGAAAAACACAGAAGAGATCAAAAAATGGATCCAGATAGTTTACTTACATGTCAGGCGTGGTATATCCTCCCTCAAGACAAAACTTAGAAATACGCAGTGCAGCTGCTGCCTTTCTCTGGAGACACCAGAAATCCATGGTGTTTGGTGTTCTGCTTGCAGAGAGCTATGAAATCTTAAGCACTCACCAGTAAGGGGACACTGAGCTGTCTGCCTGGAGACCATGGGGAAAAAACGTGCCTGGCTCATCCTAAGGTAGCTTTTCTATCCATGAGGACAAAGGATGGGGGAGTTTGTTGCACCTCCTCTGAAACTTTGGTTGGAGGTAGGTTTTGTCACTCTTTCCCACAAGTCTTGTCTAAGATTTGTCACACCTGGTGGGATTCAGAAGGTACTTATCCCTGCAATTTCCATTTGTAACCGTAGTGGGTTTAAGGGGTTTTACCTATCAAACAGGGTCTTAAAACACAGGTGAGACTGGAATTACAGCCCGAAGCTTCTTCAGAAGAGACCCCAGGCAACTGTGAATGTATTATAGCAAATGGAGTTTTAACAGAAAAAATGGAAGGTACATGCAAAGAAGTCTTTTGCTTGGCAGTGGAGCACTGTCTTGGCAGCTGGAAGTCACTGCTTGTCAGCTGAATTTTTGGAAGTTTTAGGTGTGTAACCAATCCCTGGTACATGCAAGAGGAATGTTCTTAACTCCTCAGCAGAAGAGTACAGAAAGGAAATGCCACAGTTACAATGCCCAGCTGCATTTTATAAAAAATTAATGGGTTTTCTGTCTAGCTCCAGCTTCAAGAGGTGAATCTTGAAGACAAGAAGATGAGTTTTGTTCTGTAGATCTATGTTCATTTATAATTTCCTGGTGGTGGCTCCTCAGCCATCAACATGCTAAGTGTGTTCCCTTGAAGTAAGATATCTGTCAGATATGAGGACAGCGGACAGCCCAGCAGAGAGCAAAGTACTTTGCTGGGAGTCATTCTATTTAGTGGATGGAGAACACTAGCCCAAAATTTCTATGCTTTATGGAAAACAGTGTACATAGATTTCCTTCAAAAAGAGTCAAAACCTGGATAGTTCCCTTTTGTCATTTCCTCAAAAGTTTGAAATAGGAGAGTAAAACATGGAAGCAATTAAAGCCACTGACAGATATTTTTGAACCATAGTCTTACCTGCTTTTTTAATTCCCTGGCCCAAATTTTCCAGAAAATGAGATGTTTAACTATAAAATTAAAAATTGAATATAGAACAGTCTTCAGAAAAACAAACATGGGAGGACCAGTTGGTAATTCCTCCATAAAAAGAGCCTGAAAAGTAGAAACCAAGAAAGCTACAACCTTTTTCCATGTTAACATTATCATCAATACACCACAAAAATGAGAAATGCAAAGCAATTACTGCAGCAGGGAAAAGACACAAAGAGATGTAGCAAAATGCCTTGAATCTATCTCTGCATTTGCATACCACTACCAGAAGTGTCTTGAAATTTGCTGTGAGCATATGGAGGTCTTGATCAAAACCAGAACATACATTTTACACAAGGGGCTTTGTACAGATGCGCTAAATTTACAAAGGCAACTGAAGGACATTTCAGACAGACTTGACAGATTACAGGCTGCTGCTGTTACTGTCACAATCTCTGTGTAAATCTGGTTTAACAACAAAGAACTGACACTACACAAGGACAAAATTGAAAAACAATTCAGAAGTGCTGTAGAACTTTTCCCATTACAAATACCAAGGTAGCCAAATACAGAGGTCCTTAAATATAGGGGTCACAGACTGAAACCAAACTGGAGAGAAGGATGTACCATGTGAAAAGTCTTATTTTGGATTATGTTTTTCATGCATTGAAATGATGATTGATGTAGGGAAATATACAGCAGCTTAGATTTTGTACCTTTGTTTAAAGGACTTGTCATCTCAGAATCATTAGAGTGATTTCAGCTATTTTGACTGAAATTTTATAGTGGTTGAGAAGATGACAGATAGAGTTACATGGCAAAACTATAACCAATTTCAAAGAAGTGTCAAGAATGTGAGGCTAAATTTAGTAGGGACCTAAATATCCCCTTCTTCTCATTGTCTTGGTTTAAAGTAAAAAGGCACATTTAAAAGAGAGTACAGCTCTAGTTACTGGAGGATTCTATCTGTCAGATTGCATGAAGACATGACAGGAGGTGTCTGAAAAAGTCAGATTTTGTAAGAACTTTAAAAGCAAAAGCCCAGTGCTTCTCCTCAGCTAGTGACCTGCACCCACTCACTTTTGCTTTGACACAGTAGCAGTCCTAGGAAGTAGCACTATGCTTCATCTGTAGCTGCTTTCCCTCCAGGTGGTGCCCATGGCTCCTGAAGTCTGTAACTGATCTCTTCTGCCTCCCAGTATCTCTTCTTTCCCTTGGATCCCAGTGCCTTCCTTGAGTGCTCATATTTCCAAGGCACAGCTTCTTGAACTGTGCTTTGCACCCATAGACAGCCACAGCCTGTCATAGTCCTAAGGCTAGGGAAATATCTCTGCCCTCTTAACAAAAATCCTGATTACAAGTTTGACAACAGTGGTGCTGACTAAAAAGATTTGAGATGCAGCACAACTGGAGAACCTCACATATAGTATTGAAGGAACCAAAAAAGCAAGCTTACCTGTATGGGTCACTGGGAGGACTTGAGGCAGCAGCAGAGGAAATGGTAGTGGGATCAGGGAAGTAGCTGATGGCTGAGCTATGGCTGAGAATCTGTTTCAGAATGACAGATGTAAGAAATTTCCAAAAACCTTTGATAATACTGTGGTAGCAGTAAATAGGTACCAGGCACCATACAAATGCCAGCAGCTCCTCAGAGAGCTCGTTTTCCAGGTGATTTTTCTGTTTGGCACAATTGCACATGGATTACCGTGAACTCCTAGGATGAATTGACCCTGTTCCCTGCTGTTCCAGGGAATGCCATCAGCACACCTGCACTGCCTGCAGGTGAAGCAGTAACTTTTGTGGAACTAGTCCTGTTTATAGCTAAAGAGTGGCCAGTAATGTATAAAACCACTGTATTTATGGTCTAAGGAAACTCAAAAGTGTTTGTTTTTCCCTCTTTCCCTCATCTCTGCTTCTTCAGAGTGCTTTAGTTGTATTCAGACACATATTGTGAGCACGGAGCAAGTAAAGGATTTTCTGTTTATTTATTTAAGGTATTTATTTTCTATCCATTATTGAAAAATGTATCTGAAGATAATCTATACACTTTCTCCTAGGAATTATATTCTTCACAGGTAATTTTCACAACAAAAGGCCCTCGTCCTTACAGTCTCAATCCTCAATGCAGGCACTTCTTAAGGTTATGATATTTTTCACATTCAATATGGATAAACCTATTAAAATTAAATGACAGTTATTAAAAATATTAACATATTTCTAGACACAGTAGCAATAAAAATGTGTGAAAAAAAATTAGGCACCATTTTCTATTAGTTCTGCAAGACAAAAAGCATACCAAAAATGTCAAAGTCTTCTTAGAGGCATTTAATTAGAGTAATTTTGCACCATGCTGTTGTTACTGTGTGTGACTCACCAGTACAGAGTACAACAGGCCATTTAGATCCTAGTGCAGTTTGGCAAGTATTTGTTACAAGTTTTTAATTTTCCAAATTACTTTCCTGAGTGAAGAAATGGGAAAGTGTTCTAAAGGGAGGTTATGAAACCTCTTCTGCCAGTTTACCACTTTATGATATTATGCAGGTTTCAGTTTTCCATGGATCTGTCTGACACTAATCCTGACATATTTTGGGCCTGTACCAAGATTGTTCCTGTGACAAACACTTTGCAAATAAAAAAAATTACCCTTCTTTAAGTAGTGTCTACTTCTCTAAATTTAGGACAGTTTCAGTCTAACATAAAGGCTTAAATTTCATATTTCACTATTTTCTTAGCCAAGAAATCACACTAACAATTAATGAGATGTAGGATAATTGTAACACTGGGCTTCACTGACACTAAAAATTATAGAAACAAGGATCATATCAATTTGTCTGTAGTTCCACTGAGGTAGGTCAAGAAAATACTTTCAATACAAAACAAGCAAATGCTCAGAAGTCAGTCAACACTTTTCCCTCCAGCACAACTGTTTGTTGGAATGGATTTTTATTTTTTCATTCCCATATTGCTGAAAATTAATGCTGAAGCAGCATCACTTTTGTTCCCTCACTTTGATCATAAAAAGTTCTTTATGAGTTTGAGAGTGAAAATTGAGTCTCTACCATGTAGTGCTCAGCCACTCCACACCTTATGAAACAGACACACAGCATCTCCCTGTGAACTTGTCTTAGATTTTTCCTGTGCTGCTTTAATCTCACTCAGCTTGTTGAAAAAGAGATTTTTCAGTGCGAAACTTTTCCATGTTTTTACATGGTGCAGTGGAATGTCTCAGGAGATCTGAGGAACAGAATTGCTCTGTTGTTTCCATTGATGCATCTCTACCATGTTCAGTTTCAGCTCTGGCTCAGAAGGGTTCCACACTCCTTCCTGTGAAGGGACAACACTTATTTTTATGTCATAAGTAGCAAGCACTAAAAACATCAGCATCCATGAAGTTCCTTATGCCATCTTGGACATGTAGGTGCAAAGAAAGAGGGAAGAACATGGAAGGGAAGGAGGCTGAAGATAGCTATCTTTTCCCTGTAGAGATCACATGGGTTGTAGGATAAAGATTGTACTTCTGAGCAGTCTGCATTTCCAAAGCAATCCTTTCTCCCTAGTTAACTCTCTAACATTCACTTCTAGACAAATATCTTTAAAGCATGCCTATCCTGGAAAGCTGGAAGACTGTGCTGTAACATTTTAGATAGTGGAGTTCACAGCAGCTTGGGAACATGCAGTGATGAACAGACTGGCAGGATTTATCAGGCTGGGAACCATGGTCTTGTGCTGCTGCCTAGACCGCTGTCAGAACCAAGTGTTTTTCTCCTGCTGCTGCCTAGACCAGTGTCAGGTATCCACCTGGGATACCTCTCAGCAGGGCATCCATTACACAGGGCGCATATTCTCACACTTCCAGTCACTTCCTTTATCTTCCCCCACTGTCCTGTATTATTGCATCCACCAAGAGATTACACAACCACACACTTCTTCCTCAGTTCGTGTTCCACATCCTACTTCTTAGCATCCCTGCTAGCTCTATTTTTAAGAGCTTTTCAGTGTTAGTAACTCTTTGGTCCAGCTAAGAGTGAGAAAAGATAACGCCTGACTAGAGGCTGGGTGGAGAAATAACCTGTTGACATTCTTCATGTGGTAGAAAGTGCCTGAGTAATTTATATGCATGGAAAATTTAAAAAAATACATAGACACATTTCTAGTGTTATTAAGCTTTAAAGACTAGACTTTCAGCTGGGCTGAATTTGAGATTTAAATCCATTGAGTTATTAGGGATTTCTGGAATGTGTGAGTAGCTTCTAAGCAGTGATAGATCTCTACTGCTTCCCTTCTTCCCACCTATGAAGAGTGTATATTTTTGGTAACTCTGGTTAATGATTAATGAGACCAATTTCTCAAACATAGCTCATGTAATTATCTTTGCAGTGGTTCAGTTTGCATGCCAATTACCAAATTCCAAAGTGAAGATGCACTTGAAAGGTCCTCAGTTTCTTTTTATTCCAATGACTTCAGTGGTCCAGTAAAATCGATTACCTCTCTCTGTAAACCTAGTATGGCTTAGATGCCTAGACTGTCACTATTATAATAACATTATTACAGTATATGTTATTTATATCATGTGCTTACTTCAACAAGAATAATTTTCTTTTGCCAAAAATTTCCTCTCAAACTTCCATTTTCCTTTGTTTTAGTACCCAAATGGGGACTGTGCTCCTGAGATAAATTCTGAAGTGGGTTCACCAGTATTAGCACTGCTTTGTGGTCACTACACCAGGGTAAATGAATTATCAGATCTGAGGCCATGTGGCAAACCTCTTGTGCTGGTAGCACTTTGCTCCTTCAGTGTCTGCAAGTCTCAAAGCATGCAATGGAGGAATTAAAGGGGGAGGGTGATCAGCTGATTGACTCCTCGGATGCTGAGAGCTGGGAGCAGATGTTTAACCTTGTGCCTGCCACCAGATCATGAGGCCTCACGCTGCCTCAGAATGCCCCCTCACACCCCAGCCAGTGCAGCGTGGGACTCAATTTCCATTTTAATTACACAATCACTTATCAGTACTTGCCCATAATAAGCAGATAAAGTCCTTCTGTTTAGTGGATAATTCACTTCATCTCTGTTTAGCAGTGGATAATTCACTCACGTCTGCTAGTACTGATACTGTCTTTTCCAGGGGCCATACCTCAAGGTTTTTATTCAAGTTCCAACTTAGTTCCCACATTGACATATTTCCTGTGAAAATAAAAAAGGAAAGTAGTGAGTCTAAGGCAATCAGAGGCTGCTAGTATTGTCCCAAGTCACCATTAAAGAAATATTTTTTTCTCCTGTTTTAATATCTGCTCTGAAGTCTATGGTCTTCCACTGTTACAGTTTTCATAGCCACTTTTTAGTCAGCTTATTATTTTTAAGGCAGATTGTCTGCTTGGGTATTTTCCACATGTGCTATTTTTGTGCAGTCCTGGTTTTGCCAGATCACTGTACTGATTTCCACCCATGGAGCTGGAATGTCAGAATACCATTGCACTCCTGTAAGATTGAATTAATCCCACTTACTTCATCTTTCAATCTAGGACATATAAACACTATCATTTGAGAACTACTGGTACAATTTCAAATTTCAACTGTATCTGAGTTAGTTTAAATTTAATTAGCTAGCACATCAGTATATTCCTAGGTTTTAATATCACTAACACCACAGCCCAAGCAGTTTTTCACAGGGACTGTGCACGGTCTCTCAGGGCTGCAGACAGGCACAGGCAGTAAAGTCCATTTTCTGCAATTTCTTATGCTTGAAAAATGACACTGTATAGATCATGCTCACTTCTTTGTGATGAGTTTTTTTGCCTAAGTTCTCCTTTTTGAAGTTTTATTTTCAGTTGTCATAAAAATGTTGTCTATTCCACAAAGTTTGTTTTCTTTTATTTATTAAAAAAAAAACCAAACCATCTTAGGTTTAAGAGTAGAGGGATTTTTGTCAAAATTTGATAGCAGTTTCCCTATATCATGGACTAGAATGAAAAAAAAAGACCAAACTGGAATCCTGCAATGCCACCTGTGTTGTCACCCTAACTATTCCTGGGTCAATGTGTTAAGAAGAATATTTAAAGCTCTAATCTTCTTAACAGAGGAAAGATCTTCCTATATTACTCTAAAAAAATCTTATGAAGATTGTAAAATGATGAATATTTTAATAATAATAATAATAATAATAATAATAATAATAATAATAATAATAATAATAATGTATTACTGCTATTTGACTATGACTCCTCCCAATTATTTTTCTTAAGTTATTACTGAAAAGCGCAATGCATTTGATGGTGTTGAGGACTGAGAGAAATATTCCTCCCTTTTTTTCCACAATCTGTTTAAAACCTGAAAGGTGTCAACACTATAATGAAAGTTATACAGATGGATTTTCAAAGACTTCAACAAAAAAAGACTAAGTCACCCATGATTGATCAAGGGGATTAGTGGATTTTCCCTATTAAATCTTGAAAGACAAAAGCTTGATATTCAGTGTCTAACTGAAGCATCGATTTTAAGGGAACGATTTTCGTATGGTTAGGTGGTAAAATACTCTAAATATGATGATTAGACTGATGAAAACTCTAAATCAATATGATGTAACTATTTTTTATATCTGGCATTAGTCTTCCCACAACATGTAGCTACTAGCAGAGTGAAATAAAAGCAATGCCCTTTCATTAAATGGATGCACTCTTCAGCTCACACCAAGATTTCTTATTCATCACCTGCTGTTGTGAAACTTTCTTGGGTCATGATCATTGTGTAAGGAAGTACATTTAGTATTTTAATGTGTTTCATGTGTAGGAAATCTTGTAATTTTGGATAATTTTCTTTTGGTTGTTAAAAAAATTCCTGCTATAAAGTGATGACGTTTTCAGAACCACCCACAATGCTGTACTAACACAACCAGAGGAGAAAAACATTTGCCTTTGTTCCATAAGGTAAAACTTTTGAGTTGACTTCAGATCATATTCAAATTTTTGATACTGTGCCAAATTGCAAGAATGGTTGGTCTGCTTTGTGCTTTCTCTTCAGCCTGGAATACTAAGTTGTTTTGCTAATTTTAAAAAATCATGGCCAGTTGCCACAAATTTTGTCAGCTACGGCAGAGACTCTAATCTTGTTGTTGGGGAAGGTTTTATTTAGTGGCACTTTAATTTGCCATTTGATTTAAAAGGAATGTCTCTTTTTTAGAACATTTTGGTGATGATCATGGGAGAGTGAGTGATTTTTTATTTTTTATCTTTTTTTGAGCTTGCAGAAACTGAGGGAATAGAAAGCTCGTCCTAGTTCAGACAATTTAAGGGCAGGACTCACTAAATACAAAGCTTTCAAAAATCTGAATGCTGAGTAATCTGTTGACTGGGCAACAACTATGAGTTTACTTATGAGTTAGGAGAGTCAGAGAGAGGGGGAGAGAGAGAGAGAGAGAGACATAGGATTTGGGTTTTCTACTGTTTTAGGAAATGTTAAGGTGGATGGAGAAGGCTGCTATAGCACTAGCAAGGAAAATAGCAAATATGGCATAGACCATGAAGGTGGCTGAAGTTGGGTCTGTAAGATTAGCATCATTATAGAGCTCATTCTTTATTAAAGATATTTCCTGACAGAACTTCTGGAGAGGTTTCAGGCCCTAAACATATAAGTGAAGTCAACAACAGACCTTAAAAAAATTTTTAGGGATGTGATAGAAAGCTGAGATGATTTGCAGATACCTAGCAACTGAAAAGAAATTCTGTTTAAAAGAAAGGGGACCATTGGCATCATGCATCTTCCAAGAAAAGGAATATTTCCTGGAAATCAGAAGCCTGGCTATGTGCAAGAGAAATCAACCACTGGAGCAGTCTCATTCTGTTAAGGAAAAAAAACAGCAGTCTGATAAATTGGGATAGCAAGAATCATAGGATCATAGAACAACCTGAGTTGAAAGAAACTCAAAAAGATCATCAAGTCAAATTCCTGGCCATGCACAGCAGCATCCCCAAGAATCACACCCTGCACCTGAGAGTGCTGTCTAAATGCTTCTGGAGCTCTGTCAGGCTTGGTGCTGAGACCACATCCCTGGGGAGCTGTTCCAGTGCCCAGTCATCCCCTGGGTGAAGAAACTTTTCCTGATATTCAACCTAAATCTCTCCCGATTCAGTTCCATGGTGTTCACTTGGGTCCTGTCGCTGGTCATCAGATAGATCAGTGCCTGCCCCTGCACTGCCCCTTATGAGGAGACTGTAGACTGTGATAAGGCCTTCTCTCAGTCTCCTCTTCTCCAGCCTGAACAAAACAAGTGTCCTCATCTGCTCTGTGTATGGCTTCTCTTCAAGCCCCTCCACCATCCTTGTTGGTCTACTTAGGACACTCTCTAATAGTTCAATATCTTTTTTATACTGTGACACTCAAAACTGCCCCCAGCACTTGAGGTGAGACTGCCCCAG
Organism: Molothrus aeneus; assembly: GCF_037042795.1. Classification (NCBI taxonomy): domain Eukaryota; kingdom Metazoa; phylum Chordata; class Aves; order Passeriformes; family Icteridae; genus Molothrus; species Molothrus aeneus. The sequence goes on along the minus strand of NC_089647.1, from coordinate 89,476,379 downwards.
CGCAGGACAATCCCCTCCCTTGCCCAGCTGGCAATGCCATCCCTGATGCCCCCCAGGACAGGGTTGGCCCTCCTGGCTGCCAGGGCACTGCTGGCTCATGTTCGATTTACCACTGACCCCTGGGTCCCTTTCCATGGCACTGCTCTCCAGCCTCTCGTTCCCCAGTCTCTCCATACATCCAGGGTTGTCCCATTGCAGGTGCAGAATCTGGCACTTGCCCTTATAAAATTTACACAACTAGTGATTTCCCAGCTCTCTAATTTGTCTGGATATTTCTGCAGGGTCTCTGCTTTCAACAGAGATGAAGCAAGAACTAGTCTACAGTGAACAGACAATGAGATGATAAAATCCTTCAGAGACAGTATCCAGGAACAATAGGAGAGTGATCCAGAGAGCAGAGATAGCCAAAGGCAGGATGCAGTGCAGGAAGAAAAATGAGCAAAAAAATAATACCAAGAGAAACAGACATGTCTGTTGCTAGCGCCAGAGCATCAGCAGAGGCTCATTACTGAGAGGAGTGAGAAGGCATGTTATGAAAGAGAACCAAACAGTGCTTGGAGAGCAAACTGATTTAAGGAGAAAAAGACCACTGGTTGCTCTTCACATCAGAGCAGGCAGCCAGGTATTTGCCATAGAAAACAAACTGTTTAATGCCATGAGAAAACCTAGTCCAAGAATGAAAAAATGGGAATTATTTCTGTCCTGAAAAATGGATTAAAAAGATTAAAGAGTTTGAAAAGTAATAACATACTTATTGATGATTATAGTATATTAAACCATACACCAGTACACTACCTATTCACGAAGTTTGACATTACTTTTTCAAAAGGGTATTGTCAGAGTCAGGTAATTGCCAAAAAAAAGTTGAGTCTCAGGTAACCTCTACTCCCTGCAAAACACCATAACCACTTGAAACTGTCTCTATGCTGTGATTGTATGGCTTTATATCAAAGACACAGCTGCAAATTAAGGAATACACATAAACATGCATATTCTGTGTGGGAACTCAGTTCATAGTTGGTGAAAACAACTGAAATGTTTATATTATGCTTGTGAGGAGACAAATTCTTGGGAAGGTTATGAAACTAGGCATTTCAGGAAAAGTGAGAAAATGTAGGAAAGGTAGGGTTAAACAGAGTGAAAGCATTCTTACATTCAGAAAAGAGAAATGAGGGAGTTGGTTGTGCTGCGTACCCATTAAGTAGCTGATGGAATGAATTGTACTGTGGCAGCAAGAATAAAATGAAATCCTTTCTTATAAAGATTACCCCTAAGAAGGATGATAAAAGCAGAATTACAGACTTTTCAGAGCTGGATATGGATCTAGCTAATAATGAGAGAAATACATACAAAGAAATGGTGGAGATGGGGGCAGGAGAGAGATAAAGAGAGGAAATGTCAGTTTCTCAAATACATGCTGGAAGGATAAAAAACCCCACCAAAAAAACCCAAACCACACAAAATACCAAACATGGTAAGACCCAGACATCTGGGATATTATATTTAGCAAAAATTTTGGCAAATAGTCAGTGAAACAGTGATGCTATTTTAGATTTGGATTACATGAGAAGCAAAAAACATAGAGTAAACACTCATAGAAAATAATCCTGGATTGGGTAGATGTGACAGATTTTGACTTTTTTAAAGTGGGAGATTGAAACATTAGGATAAAACACTGTATGACTTTCTAGGTATAAATGTAAAGAAACAGAGAAAGTTAGTTTGCAAAGCTAATGGGAATTAAACTCAGAGTTCTCACTAGGTATGGGTAGAACTGCTTTGGATCTGCAGTGCAATACTCTGGGTTTTTATTAAGAAGGATGAAATAGTAAAGAAGAAATACAGTTCCCCTGGAAAAATATAAAAGAGAAGTGGATTAGCAAGGAAATTGTATTTTTGTAGTTAAAATGTACAGAAAAGGAAACATAAATGAAACTAAGGTGGGACTTAAAAAGAAAATTAAAATAAATTGCTATGAGTTAGAGAATATGGAACAAACTTGAGGCATTCACTTTTGCATTAAGTATCTTCTGTAAAGCAACTTTGGAGGCCAAGCCTCTGAGACAGATGGTCCCTTCAAACTCTCCCTCTCCTTTCCATTCAATTTCTACATTTTCTGTCTGGCAACGTGAGGAGGAAAATAGTGGAAAATTAATTCTAACATTAGCTAGCTTTTGTCTCTGTGTCTGGCCCCATTAAGTCAGACTGCAGACATGAATGTACCAGCCTAGAATAATGTTGCTAGTAGCATTGCCAGGAAATACTCTCGCATTTAGGGCCATAAGGTTCATTCTGATGCTGATGAATCCACTCAGTATTCAGCAGAATTATCTGCATGATACCAACAGCTCAGGTGTACAGCCAAGCAGACACATGATTGTTGCCATCCCTTTCCTTATGACAGATTGAAAAAGCCCATCCATGATGGTCAAAAGGCACATTTGAGGTGCTTCTGAGTGCGCAAAAGTTTCACAAAGCTTAGCTCTATGTCTTTTCTTCTTCAGGATGCACAGTATCTCTGTCAGTGATATGCACAGTCCCTGCTTGTGTGTCCACCAAGTAGTGTCCATCCTCATGTCATCAATTGACTGAGGGTCTTGCCCACCTGCTGCCATTCTAAAAAGGAATACTTTCTTACCAGCACACAATTCAGCCCAGTGTATACCAAGATTTTCTCTGTAACAATTAAGAGAGAGACTTTTAAAAGTTAGCAGTTTTGAGGGCTCCCACAGAATATTGAAACCAGGCATAATTCTCTTTGGTTTGTGATTGAGAATTAGCAAGTGGCCAGAAACAGCCAGATTTCACTTTTGATTGACGAAAGGACTATGCATGTTCCCCTTACTGAAATAAGCACATTTTATCTGTTACTCATCAGCTGGGAAACCGCTCCCTACAGCTACTGTAAATTTATGCATGTATATATTATTTTTTCTTACAGTTACTGTGATCAGGAGCATAACATCAATTTTCTGGAATTAATACTGTTTCCACATACAATCTGGATGTACCATATGGTCATAATCCTCTTCATTAGTAGACCAAACCGTAGCTGCTAGAATGGATTTATTTCAAGCACCCTTCTGTATTTCACCAAAGATACAGTGGTCAGTAAGATGGGTACTTTTCAGAGAGATTTCAGTGGAATTAGTTTTAGGTGAGATAGGATTTTTTGAGTGGACACAGGCCTCATGCAGTCCCAAAACACACTAGGAGAAGTTTATTGAAAAATATAGGTGGTAATTGAGGAAATGTGTCATTCTGCCTTGGAGAGTTTAAGGAAACACATTCTAATTGAACACCCCTCCCCCCAGCTTCTATTTTTGTAGACTCAGCAAGTTTCCTGACTGTAATGGTGAATCCATTACAGTCTTTATTCTTCATTACTTTAATTATTATGCCTATTTAAACATATGCTAGATAAAAACCTCTTGTAAAACTGTAATTCAAAAGCTGATGTTCTGTTGTGTTATTTATCCTCAACACAGAGTCTAAAACTAAAACTGCATTTTGAGTTGTAATGTAGCCAGACAGCACAGATCAGCAAGATCATCTTCATTAGGAACTGTATCCTAGATTAGTCTCATCTGTGGAAGAATTGGTCATGACATTTACAAGTGAATAAAGGCACTAGCTGGATAACAGAACAAATAAAAATAAAAACATTCTGCTCTCCTTGTGCCTAGACAGAAAACAAACAAATTTAGGATAAAAAGTCACAAACATTTTAAAAAATTGATTGACTTGCTTTATGGGATAGTTGCAGTGACAATCGCTCCAGACAAAGAATATCACCTCAGCTGAAATCTGCCACCTCCATACAAAATGGATAAGAAGTGAGACTATATATGGCAGAAAACACTCCCAGTAAGTGGAAGTGTTTATGCTGCCCTTTGACCTTTATATGTGCCTTGGAGAAACTGAACCAAACAACTCTGTGCAACTGCACTCACTGCAAACTAATTTCCACTGTTTTACATAGCTTGGCCAGTTTATTTTAATGCATTATCATTATAATAACTTTCATTTCTGGGCTGTCTCAGAGGCAATGGATAATGATGTACTATGATGCCAAAAGTCATGCCTTAATGTTGACAGCTGATGTTTCCAATATCTTACTTCCCAGAATACTTATCCAGTTATTCAAATCTCCTGGGTCAAGGTTTGCTCTGTTAGCATATGTGTCTCACTCATTTTCAGATTCTTTCCTCCACTAGGAAATTGAATTTTATTAATAATATTTTACAGGATTTCTGTGAGCTTCTATTTTAACTCACAGTTGAAAATGCTTAGAGTAGAAATGCTCAGGAAAAAAATACTCCACCCTTAATAATTCCCCTCCATGTTTTGTCAACAGTTGAATGCAACTGAAATCTTTCTATGTTTGAAAATTTGGGATTAATTCTAATAATATTCTCTGGTGGCGTACTTTAGCAATCCCTTTGCTTTTTACTCTTTACAAGATATGAAGAAAAGTTTTCAGGAGAAAAATTTAGCATCTTTCATATATCCCCACACTTGTACATGTCTCACAATGTCGGGAAGAAAATGCTTTCTCTTCTCTCATACTATTAAGCAGGGTGACTTTTCTGATTTATTTTTCTCCTACCATTGAATTGTGCCCTTTGAAACCAAAACACAACATGGAATTTTGAATGTATGAATTCTGACTTGTTAATTGTTTGCCATCAAATCCAGGCTTGCTGACAAAGGTTTGGTATTATTCATGTCTGGGATTGTGCACTAGAATAGTTATTTCATATTAAGTGTAAATTTCTGAATGGCTCTTCCCTGCAAACCTCTTGCTGCTGTGTTGCTAATGCTCACTAGAAGCCAGCTGAATTAATCTCAAGCACAGCAGAACCTTCTGTAATGCCACATCAAGAATTTGCCGCAGTGACATTCCTGATTCTTTCCGACAGTTGAATGACACACAGCATTGCGAATTCACAAAGTAATGCTGGGCACTTTTATGCAATGTGACTTTTCATCTTCCCCACAACTGCTTGCTCACATATTTTTTTCCATATTAAATTACTCATATGCATAACTGATATAATCTCTTTTCTGCATTCACATGTGTCTACAAGAATTAGTTATTATCCTGTCTGGAATTAAATCTGGACTTCTTTCTTACAATTAAATAATTATTCTTGCATTTTATATCTCCTTACATTAGGTGGAAAGGAACACATTATCAAAATTGCTCTAGCCTAAGTTAAGGGAGCTTTCCTAATTTCCATTCCACTACCCTTATATACTGGATGAAAGATGGATGTCTTGGTCTGCATCCAAGTGAAACTGTGGTGGCAATTACTGGCAGGTGCATATATATGACAGAATCAATATACTTTATTAAAGTTTTCCCTTAACTTGATTTTATGAAGGTAAAGTTTTAGCCATTTTTAGCATATGATGCAAGATCCGTTTTGTCCTTCTTTACTGAGCCTAGGGTCTGGGACCTCCCTGGTGACTAATCTTTAAATACTCACTCACAACCTTAGTGGTGCAGCTTATTGGATGGCAGAGCAGGTGCATGATCCATGTGATATGGAGAGAAGGCTTATAGCCACATCTGAATGGAAATTTGTGACACTTGAGACTTCACACTTCCCGTGAAGGTTTGCTTAGCTTTCAAGGCAGGTCCACTTCCATTACAATTGTAGGATGTGTTTGCATGCCTCTCAGCTATGACAGCAATTAAGATTAATGACAGAAGTTAGTCCAGAACCATAATGTTCTAAGTGAATCTTGTAGACTAATAAAGGAAAAAGGGCTATGTATTAAACAGTTCTGGTGCAGGCAAAGTGCTTCAAAGAGCCCTGCTTAACCAACCAAGGGTCAGAAGATATGAAGCCATCAGTGGACCTAAATATGAAATAAAAAGGGGTTGGATTTAGACCATTCCTTATGAACTTGGAAATCAGACACAGAGTGCTCACACAGACTGCCTTGCTGCTTTTCAATGACAGTGTACTGAGAAAAATCATAGTGCGTGCTTTCAGTAGCCTCCAGCCTGCAGGGGAAGTATCTTCCAGGTACCTTCACAGCAGACATTTGTGACAAATGATGTGTCCATTTAAAATCCCTTGCTCATTGGGAGAGTCAGGCACATGGAAAATTGTAGTTTTGATTGCAGAGCAGTGGGCTTGGTGCTGTGGGAGAGGGTCTTGTGTATAGACTGGAGGGTCTCTGCTGTAGTGGAATATAGGCTGGACTATGGCTATCAACATACTCTGGGACCAAGAAGCATTTTTCATCTCTCTTTCCATTTCTACAATGAAAAAAGAATCCTGGTGACCTGTCAGGAAAAACTCTTCATGTGTGCTATTTCTCCACCTCCAACCTCTCTCCATACACCTACCACTCCTTTAGAGGGGAATATTTTAAAATGGACATTTCTATCAACTTCTTAGTCAATTCCTGCCCCACAGTGAGTGAGGTGGCACATAAGTTTTGTCTAATCAAGGTTTAAATTGAAGTTTTACGATGTACATTACTGTAATATCTCCCTAATGCATTCATATTGATGGTTTCTTTTAGTTAATAATTTTAATCCATCTCTCCTTTTGGAGAAAAAACGCCAACAGAATCTAATCCAAGACCTAAAATATCTGGTCTCTGATGGACTGACTGAAGGACTCTGAAGGACTCTGATGCTGCCTGATAAATTCTTTAGTAACTGTGCATTAGGAGTCCCAGCAAAGCATGCTCAAGCTGCACCATATTACCCTCTGATGCAAGCCCCAGAACTGCTGCCTGGTCTGTCTTGGCTGCCTCAGCATTTGTACTTGACAGGAATTTCTGACTGACTGAAAATCAGCTATTGCAAAACACATGGGTCCCACAGATGGGTCAGTAAAGGCAAAGTATTTTCTTTCTTTTAGAGTTTCCATCAGTCCCACCAAGGCTGTGTGTGACATCTGCAGTTGCAGATGAGATACTTTTTAGCGGTTACTATTGATGCCGAATTTTGCCCCAAAAGGCGAGAATAAGCTGCCCAGAGACTGGATTTGAGGTCTATAGGCAGGAGGTATTTATTGGCAACGCGTTGGAGAAATCACTAAATGGATTTCCAAATTGTGTACAGCAAAAGCAGGTTTTTATACAATTTTGAAAAAGGATTACATCATTATTACATGCATATTCATAGGTAGGCAGGAGTACAGTCGGAGTCTTCCAGGAATTCTTGGTCTTCCTTAGTTAAATTTTAAGCTTTTCCTAATTTGGGCAGTTTCCTGTTATTCTTGGCATGTCTTTCCATGGCTTGGCAGAAGTTATTGTTGTAGTTGGCTTGATTCTATGGCTTGGCAGGTCACTTTAACTTATTGGCTTCCATTTCTGCTTTTCTCTTCAAATATTCTAATTCCAATGTTTCCTCTTCAAATATTCTGATTCCAAAGTTTCTTCTGTGTGTGTTTTTTGGTTAACTTATCTAGATATATGATCGAAGTTAGGGCTCCCTAACAGTGTATTTTAGGTTATTTATTAACTTATCCAAATATCTGATCAAAGCTCTTCCTAATAGTGTATTTTAGGTTATTTATTAACTTCTGCGATTCCCTTGATATACCTTTAAGTGTCTTTTAATTCTTTTATTTCTCAAAAAAAAAAAAAAAAACCTTATTGTTCAATATAATGAATGGCTTCATTCCCCCCTTTTCTTATAACTTACGAATTCTTTCGTCAAATCCTATAGGGCGCTGATACGCTCGTACCATAGCCCAAATCATTTGGGTCCTTCTCATTATGATTCTTAGTCTCCACCACATACAAATATTTGTGAGAGTTAATAGTAACAGAATTACAATTACTATTAGCATTGGGTGTACCAGGTAGTTGAAGACTTGTGTAGCTGTTGGGGAGTATCCTGTAAAGATATCCCACCAATGATGCTGGCCAACTTGTTCCACCTCGGTCAGGACATTCTTTATTTTTTCTGAATTATGTTCTACCTGCCATACCATTCGTTTAGTTGTTTGATTCACCTTTTGCACCAATTTCTTTACTTTAGGATGTGCGAGCATTGCTTTAAGAACTTTGACGTCCATCCCTATTTGTAATTTCGGTATCTCTTGATATAGGTTAAAATCTGCGTTAATTAGCTGTTGAGTAGTTATTGGGACAGTATAATGAAAATCACAACCTACTATCTTGGTGAAGTTGCATACACAGAAGTTAGTATTGTTAGTCTCCATTTGGCAATTATCTATAGTGACGTTGTCACAAGCTGTCCTTACGCAAGCGCACCCATTCCCTATATAGTAAACTTGTGATTGTGTTTTATTTTGCGGAAGCATTTCAAATGTACATACACTATTTTCAGCATCTAAGCATAAATCTTCTGCTTCTACTACAGCGTTTTCGCAGACATAGCCTAATTGTCCTCTAGGAATGCATGCTTCTGTGCTAACCGATTGCCACCTATTTTTGGTATTATCATAACTGGCCCAGACATTATGGTCTATTGGCCTGACAATGACATTTTGATGTATTGTCCCAAGAGTGAGGATAGGAAAGATAGCTCTTTCCTCTGCTGCACTAATGGTGAGGACATAGGCTTCAATGTGTTCTTGTTGAGGCTCATAAGTGAAATTTACTAATTGCCACCAGGCTTGGTGGTCCTTTTCAAATTGTGTAGTATGATTGTCCTTTAATATTGTTTCTCTTATCTCTTGAGGTAATATACCTGATGTTCCTTCTCTCATTATTCCTGCCGCTACTGATTGTACCCATTGTTGCGTCTGAGGGCATTGGATAGCTAGTGCAACTTCTTTGCTAAGTTCCCCTGTATAGTCAGCAAACTTTGCGAAATCCTCTGCAGTGTTGTTTGCTACCATGGTTAGCAATTTTACTACTAGTGATTGTGTTTCTGCTAATGTGATCATGGATGAACTGAGAGGCATTTTAAGCTTCCCCAAGTTCGACGTGACAGTACTCAATTTGTTTACTAACACCTCTTGATCTATCGTGTTTAATATACCAAATCCGGTGCCAATCCACCCACTTATATCTCTTTGTGCTCTTCTGTGATGAGATCTTGTTGCTAACCATGCATTCCATCCCTTAAGGCTTTGCTGTATAAATGGTTGGCAATCCTTCTGCAAATATGTAATATCGGTGTGAATGTTCATCTGGACCTTTTTCAGGGAATAAGTGGGGTCTAACAATAATTTTTGTTCATTGGATTTTCGTATCACCTGAGGCCCTATAAAGGTTAGGTTATGTACTGCTATACATTCCACCAGTGGAGTGGTTTCTTGGGGCAAGTCTAGACCTGGGTACAATGGGATCACGTCCTCTGGTAATGCCACCTTATATCCGACAGCACGCTTAGGGAAGCCAGAACCCACTTCCAGCATTTTCAACTCTCTTTCACATGTGAAGGTCATCGACTGATCCAATCTAAATGCCATCTCGCACTGTGCTTTCCCTTCCTCAGGACCACTAGATGCTACAATCTTTCCTGCAGAAAAGAGAAGAGGGTGAAGGTCAAGGGTTATGTTTTGAGGATGTAGTTCCCCAAGCGGATCTTCTGTATAAATTACTGAGTCTCGGGGTTGTGATCCGGATGGATCTTCCCTGAAGTCACTCCACTGACATGAAATTGGGCCCTTTTGCTGAATCCAGGCGGTGGGCTTGCCCATTTTCACTGGACTAAAAGTAATTAGGTTATGTTCAGAGGCTGCCATCAAGGGATGAATTGTTAATACTAGCCGCCTTGTTTTTCCTTCTACTAGGTCAAGTTCTCGACACCCAATTTGGATTAGGTCTCCCTTGTATGCTACCATGGTGGGCTGATTCCACGCTTTACTCGCGTATGGCTGATTGTTACGTAAGGCATAAACCTCAAAATAGGATCCCTTTGGTTCCGTTTCCATCTCCGGGTGGATACACTGGTGTGCATTAGACCATGGGTCTATTGGGGCAGAGTCTTGGGGAAGAACTATACTTATCGAGAGTCCAATGATCAAGGTTGTGAAGGTCTGAAGTGGAGTCAGGATCATGATGTCTGTTCCTCTTGTTTATTCTCCGGAGCCTTCTTGACCCGAGAGTAATGAATCCACGTGGGTCGCTCCTTGATCCGAACCGCGGTGAAAGTGGTCAGCAGCACTTGGAAAGGTCCCTCCCACTTCTCTTGTAGGGGTTTTCCTAAAAGATTCTTAACATACACCCAATCACCGGGATTAAACGGATGCAGTTTGCAATCAGGTTGTTTAGGTTGGTGCTCTATCACCACAGCAGCATTCTTATCGAACTGTTTCCCCACCGTAATTACATAATCATAAATGTACTGGTTACCGATTTGGTCTATAGCGTCCCCATTTACAATTTGCATAGCATAAGGTCTACCATACAAAATTTCAAATGGGCTTAACTTTTCTTTTGATCTTGGTTTGACTCTCAGCCTAAGCAGAGCAATAGGCAAAGCTTGATACCACTGCAAATTAGTCTCCTGGCATATTTTGGCAATTTGCTGTTTGATGAGATGATTCATCTTTTCCACTTGCCCACTGGCCTGTGGACGGTAAGGCGTGTGTAATTGCCATTTGATTTGTAATGCTTTGCTTATTGCTCTCACCACTTTTGCACAGAAATGTGTACCCCTATCCGAAGAAATGCTCTTCGGTACCCCAAACCGTGGAATAATTTCATTCAACAGTACTTTAGTTACTTCCCTTTCCTTATTTGTCCTACAAGGGAATGCTTCAGGCCACCCAGAAAATGTATCAGTTAATACCAACAAATACCGAAACCCCCCTTTTCTTGGGAGTTCAGAAAAATCAATTTGCCATACTTCACCTGGGAATTTACCTCGATTTATAGCTCCTTGGTGTACCTTGGTTCCCGTATTTGGGTTGTTTTTCAGACACCGCTCGCACTGGGATGTAACGTGCTTTACAGTAGTAAATAATTTCGGTCCTGCTATCCTGGCTTGCAAATATTGGTAAAGCGGATCTAGACCCCAATGGGCCTTTTCATGCTCCGTCTTTACAATCTGCCACATTAGGTTCCCTGGTATTATCAACTGTCCTGTCTCCAATTGTGCCCATCCACTGTCTAACAATTTACCTTTATTCCTTTGAATCCATCTATGATCTGATTCCTGATAATTTGGTTGGAGGTTTACATCCAGCTCTCCTGGTATTAGAGCTGTTATATTTACCTCTCCGGTTCTTGCAGCAGCTAATTTAGCTTCTGCATCTGCCTTTCTATTCCCAACTTCTGGAGTAGTGTTACCTTTTAGGTGTCCTTTACAATGCATTATGGCCACTTGTGCTGGGAGTTGGACTGCTTCTAGCAATCGTAGGATTTCCTCTGCATGTTTGACTGTTTTCCCTTGAGTAGTCAACAGTCCTCTTTCTTTCCAGATGGCTCCATGAGCGTGCACAACAGAAAAGGCATATTTAGAGTCTGTCCAAATATTTATTCGCATGTTCTCTGCCAATTCCAGAGCTCGAGTCAAAGCTATCAATTCTGCCTTCTGGGCTGAGGTCCCTGCAGGCAAAGGGTTTGACTCGATTACCTCTTCTGTGGTAGTTACTGCATAACCAGCCATTCTTACTCCTTGTTTTACGAAGCTGCTACCATCCGAGAACCAGTCATCTGCATCTTCGAATGGCTCTTCTTTGAGATCCGGGCGACTGGAGTAAACGGCTTCGATTGTTTCCAAGCAATCGTGCTCGATGGGTTCTGCTGAAGTCTTCCCTTCTAGGAATGAAGCTGGGTTCACAACGTTAGTTACCTGGATAGTAACATCATCTGACTCAGCCAAGATAGCTTGGTACTTTAGGAATCTGGAAGGTGACAGCCAGTGATTTCCTTTCTGCTCTAACACAGCAGATACAGTGTGAGCTACTAACACAGTCATTTTCTGGCCCAGAGTGAGCTTTCTGGCTTCTTCAATGTTGATTATCACTGCGGCTACTGCTCTTAGACAGCCAGGCCATCCTTTACTCACTTCATCCAACTGTTTGGAGAAGTAGGCCACAGCCCTTTTGTGTGGTCCTAACTGTTGTGCTAGGACTCCTAGGGCCATTCCTTGTCGCTCATGAGAAAACAGCCAGAATGGTTTTGTCACGTCTGGAAGACCCAAAGCTGGTGCTCTCATGAGTTCCTGTTTCAGTCTCTTATAGGCTCCCTTTGCCTCGGGAGTCCAAACTAGAACACCCTTACTTTCCTTTAGTAAGTCATAGAGTGGTTTGGCGAGTATCCCGTATTGATAGATCCATAGCCGACACCAACCGGTCATCCCCAGGAAGGCACGCAAATCTCTTACCGTCTCTGGTCTAGGCATTTGGCAGATGGCTTCTTTCCTGGCTGCTCCCAGGGATCGCTGTCCTCTGGAAACTTCATATCCCAGATACACCACTTCTTCTTGTACCAGCTGTGCTTTCTGTTGAGAAACTCGATATCCATTTAAACCCAGAAAGTTTAACAGGGAAATAGTCCATTCAATGCATTCTTCTTCTGTTTCTGTTGCTATTAGGAGGTCATCTACATATTGCAAAAGAGTACCATCTCCCAGCGGCCTTTCCCATTGTTCTAGTTCTTTGGCTAGTTGATTCCCAAAAATTGTAGGGCTGTTTTTGTACCCTTGTGGCAACACCGTCCAGGTAAGTTGGGTTTTTCTTCCCCTATCTACAGATTCCCATTCAAATGCAAAGATCTTTTGGCTCTCTGGAGCTAAAGGAAGGCAGAAGAATGCGTCTTTTAAATCTAACACAGTGAACCATGTCAAATTATCTTTTAATTTAGTTAAGAGTGTGTAAGGGTTAGCAACTACTGGATGTAGTGTCTTGGTTATTTCATTTATTGCCCTCAGGTCTTGGACCAATCTATAAGTTCCATTAGGTTTCTTTACTGGCAGGATTGGGGTGTTAAAATCCGATTCACATTCTATCAATAACCCCAATTCTAAAAACCTTGTGATTATGGGCTCAATTCCCTTTCTATCTTCTAACCTCAGTGGGTATTGTTTCCTACTTACCGGCCTCGCTCCAGGTATAAGTTCAATAATGATAGGTGTTGCTTGTTGTGATTTCCCAGGTATATCAGTAGCCCATACTAATGGATATGTTTCACTCAGGATACGCTCAATATTGTGACTTTCAGGCTTCGGTTCTATACAACTGATTGTTAGGCTTAGGGCTGTAATCAGTTGCTCTTCCCTTACTTGAAATTCCAATTTGTCTTTGTTGAATTTTATTACGGCTCCCAAGTTCTCCAGTAAGTCTCTTCCTAATAGAGGCTTTGGTGAATTTGGCAAATACAGAAACTGGTGAATCCCCATTTGTTTCCCAATTTTGTATTTGATAGGTCTCAAAAAGTAAGCTTTTTCTGGTTGGCCTGTTGCTCCCACAACTTGTACAAATTCATCACTCTTAGGTACCAATTCTTGATTTAAAACCGAAAATGTTGCTCCTGTATCAATCAAAAAATCCAATTCCTTTTTACCTTCCCCTAGCTCCATTTTAACCAGTGGGTCTGCTAGGGTACGGCCCACCGGTCCCCCTCATTCACTGCCCTGATGTGCGATAGCAGTAGTGTCCATTGATCTTAGTTGAGGGCACTCACGTTTCCAGTGTCCCGTTTGGAAGCAATAGGCACACTGGTTTGGCCCTATTCTAGCTGGGTGGGGTTGGAACCTCCCTCCCCCTCCCACTGGGTAGCCCCTTCCCCTACCCCTGGTATTAGGTCCCAAATGGTTTGTATTTTGAGCTGTTATTGCTGCAGCCACTATTCGACCAAGCCTCTTATCTTCCTTTTTCTTTTCCTCTATTTCTCTATTATTATACACTTTCCACGCCTCATTCAGCAACGCCTCCAGGTTTTTGTTTGCTGGATGCTCAAGCTTTTGTAATCTCTTCCTAATGTCCGGGTTACTTTGTCCCATCATTAATCCCAACAGGTGTTGTTTACCTTCTTCCGTTGCTGGGTCCAGGGGTGTGTATTGTCTCATGGCTGCCCGAAGTCTATCCAAAAACTCTGATGGGGTCTCATCTTTTCCCTGCCTGATGTCATATAGCATCGACCAATTGATAGCCTTAGGGATCGCATTACGCAAGCCCATCGCTATCAGTTTTCTATACTGCACCAGCCTCCGATAATGCTCTTCATTGCCCGGGTCCCATTCTGGTTTACTGCTGGGGAAATTATCTTCTAGTCTCCCCGATAACACTTGAGCATGTCGTTTTCCGGTTTCCAATACGAGTTCCCTTTCTGTATCTGTCAACTCTGACAGCATCACCTCTATATCTTCCCAATCAATATCCAAATTCTTTGCCATTAATTCAAACCTCTTCGCTACTCCCTCTGGATTCCTCCTGAAGTTCCTTGCCTCATCCCTCCAATTGTTCAGATCACTCGTTGAGAACGGCACCTTTATTCTAGTCCTCTCCCCTACCATTGGCATAAGTTGTCGGAGAGGAGCTATCGTATGGTTCCCCTCCTCTCTTTGCTCTGCTTCCCTCCGTGCCACAGATCTGGTATAATACGAGTGACCAATCCCCTCCCCGGGATCTTCCAACCACCTCTCACTCTGCATCTGTCGCCTTTCTTCCCGCATCTGCCGGTGCCTATCCTGTTCCGGGCTACCGTCCTCCTCATCTTCTGTTCCCCTTCCATCCCTCTTATCCTCTATACGAATTACTATATTCAGCTTCTGTGAGTCGTTCTCCACCCCCCTTTCGCATGTCTCATTGTCATTCTTTTCACTATATTTCAACTTAGAGACGTCGCCCCCCAGTAAGTCACCTTTGTCTCCAGTCCTCAGTGTGCTGGTGTCCATTCTACAGGTACCTGATTTCCTTAAACTTCCATTCCCAGGTGTGCCACCATCCCCACATGGACTTAGTTCGGGCAGGCTGCATGTCTCCCCTCGGCTCTCTTCCCCATGTGGGCTGCCCCCTTCCCTCTCAACTTCTAGTCTGGGTGGGCTGCCAACGTCCCTGTAGCTCCCCGACCCCTGTGGACTGTCCAGTCCCCGTGGGCTGCTTTCCCCCTTGTTAGTCCCCGATTTTAATGGGCCACCCCCCTCCCAACTGTTGTCGAGCTTCTGAGGGCTGTGCCCAAACTTAGATTTCCACCATCGTTCCAGTTCCTTTAATGGGCTAGGATCCCCTTGTTCCTCTTTTGGCCTGGGAAGAGGCCCTTCCCGTCCTGGGGCGAATGGATGGTATTCCCACAGGCTTATTTCGCTCTCCTTCCCACTGTCCCTTCTTGTTAACTTAAGACATTGTTGCCCAATGCTACATGCATCACAGCAACGTTCTTTAGGCTTTAAGCCTTTCTTATCTTTTTCGAGGGCTAGTACTAGGGGGTCTTGAGGTGCTACGTTTACCCCGCACTCTTTTTGCCACTCCGGTTTATTTCTTAAGGTAAAGAACATATCAGCATACATCACTTCGTCCCATTTATTAAGTCGACGAAGGAAAAGCATCAGTTGTAAGATAGTGTTATAATTAGTTGTTCCCTCCGGTGGCCATTTCTCATCGTCATCTAACTTATACAATGGCCACCATTGTGTGCAATATTTAAGGAGTGTCTTTTTACTTATGTTTCCCCCCGGAATCCCTCCCAAGTCCTTCCAGTGCTTTAGGATACATCCTAAGGGGGTTTTCATATTTACGTCCTTACTCTGTTGACCTCCCATTACTATTCCCTGTGGCTGTATTTACTGTTTAACCGGATCAATCCCTTTCCCACAAGTACTGTTTGCCAATTTATTGCAACACTCCACACACACAATTTCCAATCGCTTCGTCCGTTTCCGACCTGGCTTCTCGCGAAGAACAGGAACTGCGGAGCGGGACTCCCTCTCGCTTCGCAGCGATGCTGCGTCTCATTCACTCTCATCCATACCCACACACCTTTATCTACAAGATTACATAGAGTGACAAAATGTCTCCTGTAAGATTTGCAACAGACACATAGAACACCACAAACTGACCGAAAATGTCTCCTGTAAGATTTACAACAGACACTTAGAACACCACAAACTGACCGAAAATGTCTCCTGTAAAATTTGCAACAGACACATAGAACACCACAAACTGACCGACCTCTCTCCCGGTCTCAGAGAGCAATTAATTCACAGTAAATATAACATTAAACACAATATTAAAACAGTTTCCCACACAACAAGAAGAACCCAAAAGTTCTTGACCCTTAATTCACAGTAAATATAACATTAAACACAATATTAAAACAGTTTCCCACACAATATGAAGAACCCAAAAATACCAAGATAAATGAAAAACAAATATTCCTTCCAGCAGGACTCTAACCTGCGTTTCTATTACCAGCAGGACTCTAACCTGCGTTTCTATTACCGGGACTCTAACCCAGCTGGGATATTTTTACCAGGGCGTCCCCCGGAATCCCTTCGAGCGGTCACGTCTGACCCTCGTTTCCCATTAAAGCGCTTTACCATAAAACCTATAAGCAAAGATAAATACCTCTTAATTTGGAGCAGGAGATGCAGAAAGTCCTTGTCCACCGATGCGCGTTGGCTGGGGGATGGGGGTCTCTTCTGACAGAATTCCGTCAGGGGCCCTGAAGAGGTCCCGGTCCCCCGAGTCAAGGCTCGGACGGACCCTTTTCTGTCCTGCCGCGGTCGCCAAAAATGATGCCGAATTTTGCCCCAAAAGGCGAGAATAAGCTGCCCAGAGACTGGATTTGAGGTCTATAGGCAGGAGGTATTTATTGGCAACGCGTTGGAGAAATCACTAAATGGATTTCCAAATTGTGTACAGCAAAAGCAGGTTTTTATACAATTTTGAAAAAGGATTACATCATTATTACATGCATATTCATAGGTAGGCAGGAGTACAGTCGGAGTCTTCCAGGAATTCTTGGTCTTCCTTAGTTAAATTTTAAGCTTTTCCTAATTTGGGCAGTTTCCTGTTATTCTTGGCATGTCTTTCCATGGCTTGGCAGAAGTTATTGTTGTAGTTGGCTTGATTCTATGGCTTGGCAGGTCACTTTAACTTATTGGCTTCCATTTCTGCTTTTCTCTTCAAATATTCTAATTCCAATGTTTCCTCTTCAAATATTCTGATTCCAAAGTTTCTTCTGTGTGTGTTTTTTGGTTAACTTATCTAGATATATGATCGAAGTTAGGGCTCCCTAACAGTGTATTTTAGGTTATTTATTAACTTATCCAAATATCTGATCAAAGCTCTTCCTAATAGTGTATTTTAGGTTATTTATTAACTTCTGCGATTCCCTTGATATACCTTTAAGTGTCTTTTAATTCTTTTATTTCTCAAAAAAAAAAAAAAAAACCTTATTGTTCAATATAATGAATGGCTTCACTATATTTTCACTGTCGGTACCAGTCCCTACTGTGCTGCCACATGTAACTTTTCAGCGGCTCCCTTTGTACAGTGTGGGGTTTATCAAAGGCAAAGCCATGTTGTCATGAATGAATGATGTCCTCATGGCACATGTTATTCTGTAATTTGTTTTGGTTCTCTATGAGTAACTCCTGTAAAGGGATTTTTGTAATGTTCTGTATTTGTATAATAGGTTTCTCATGGCAGTTTTGAACACATGTAGTCAATTTAATTGATTATGCCTCTATTAAAAATAGTCATAGAGCAGTGACAGTCTTGACAGCCCATCTGTAAACAACAGAAGCTATTTAAACCCAGCACTATAATGTTAATTAGTAAAACATTATTTGTGGCTGCATATGAATCTCTTGAGTGAAATCCTCATACTTTGATTATGGGATGTACTGGGGAATGGACATGAGGTTCTCCTTTAGAAATCCTCCAGGCATGAGGAGCACCTTTGCAAGGCAGGAGCCTCTGGCAGAGGAGCTTTGATTTTGTTTTGTTGGCTGGAAGCCTTATGCTTATGGAAGCACAGGCTGGTGATTTCTGCAGCATATGCCCCATCCAAGCATTGGCCTCTCCCTTTGGCCATTTCCTACCCCAAATGCCAGTAGAGAGCAGAAGGGCAGGAATACGGGCACTTCCAATTCTGTTGAAATGCCACATTTCCCCTTTACATTATGGTGACATTTCTAGGCCAAATAAACTGATTTATATGGGAGATTTGACTGGGATGTAGCACAGAGTAGGTATGTTGTAACAGTAAAACACAAGCATTATCCCTGCAGCTCTTTCAGGTGCAATATCATTCTTTTGAAGGAGAAAAGATGCTACAAAAAGAAAGGGTAGGACTGTGAACAGCTTTAATTTGACAGCTCCCTTGTCACTGGAACAACAATGATTTATGCTGGTTGAGAGTGTAGGCCACTGAATTCTTTCTTGCATAACTAACAAAAGATTTCCTTCTTAATCTAATTGCTTCTTCCCTCTTAACTCTCCCTTTGCTCTAGAACTTGTGCTTTGAGTGGGTTTTAAGGCTTATTGCAGATAAAATGCAAGTGCACAGAGAGCATGTTAAAAAGAAAAGCTGATGTCAAGTACCGAGCACAAGCAAGCACTCCTGGAAAGCTATTGCTTTGTTTCCTGAGCATAAGCTAAGGGACCAAACACACTTTTGGGTACAAGCCTCAGAGGTGATAATTATCTGTGAAATCCACTGAAACATGATAAGTCAACAGTAACTTTCAGGATCTAGCCTTTATATCCAAAATAGCTGTTTGAGGGAATGCCTTCTTTTTTCTCCAAGATACTTTTCAGTGTTGAAGAAAGTCATAGTTCAGTGACATTCTCTAAATTACCAATTTTCTATTTAATTTTGGTTCTTTGAAAATATTTTTGACAGAATTCCTGTGCATGATTCATCTGAACTAGATGACGGGGGACATACCTCATATCTAAAGGAAATTTCCCTCAACCTCTGCTGTGATGTACTGATTGATACTATGATATGGATCAATACTTCTATTACCAGTACAGTAGGAAGTGATCAGAGATTTTCTTATTATTTTTAACATTTATCTTCCTTTTGAATACTATGAAGCTGTCATATTACTATTAAAGTCACCAGTTATGATATATATTTGTGTAGATGCATTCTTGGGTTTTTTGGTCACATACACAAGCCAGGATAATCCAGTAAAACCTTATTTTTTTTCTTTTGTGTTTTTTTTTTTTTTTTAATTGGAGCCTATCTTACTTCTTTTGACTTATTAATTTAAAAGCATCAGAAAATTTATCACAGATCACCACTATGACATACCATAACACTTAAATCCACTTTAGCCATCCCAGGGATTGTTTGTCCATTAATGGCTGACAGCAATGAGTGTGCATCCGGCACTTACAGTTTCTGCTTGCTTCTCACTTTCAGCGATGACTTCATTCTGAACATTTTGACAGTGTAGAATTATTCAGTGTAAAAAACACTTTCCAGTACTTGTCCAGCAGTTGCTGCAGTCTATCATCACAGCATATGTGAACTATTGCATTTTAAAATGTTTATAGACACAAGTGGTCTAAATTTGTGCTTCCCAAGTGCCTAAACAACAGTGAAACTTTGTGCCCTAAAATCCTTGTGGTTGCAACAAATATCCAAAATGCAGTGTACTGCATTATATTTGGTGTTATACCTATTGGTTTAACCATTTTGCTGAGACATGCCAAGAACTCTAATGCTTCTTCTTATTTCTTTTACTTCTTAGAAGCAAAACTATTCTCTGTAACATTAGACTTTTACTACAGAATATTTTTTGGTTGGTTGTTTTCTGTTTTGCCAATGGGCTCTCACTGCTATAATGCATGAGGTACACACTGACAGGGCAAAGAGTATTTTTGCTTCATCCATCTAGAAGCCTTACTCAACACAACATTCATTTAAACTTATGTGTTACCGGCATTTTGCCATTTAGATTTCTATTTATTTTTGGGCACTTTGCCCCCACCCTTCCACTTTAGGCCCCTGTCACTTTTAATTACCCAGCTCATCTGTCAAAGGGCTGCAGTTTCTACTTTTTTAGTCAAAGGCTTTTTAACAACTTTTCCTGAGATCATGTGTATTGCAAACTAAGCCAGTATTTTATACAAACAGCTTTGGCAGAGGTGTTCCTTGAAGGTTGCTGCCCAAGCAGTGGAGCAGCTGATCAGGCAGCTGGCCAGGGCTGGCTGCACTGAGGTGAAGGTTTTCAAAAGCACCCTAGAGCTGGACACTCAGATCCCAATTAAAAGTAATGTTTGGGGCATATATTTACTTTTTTTACTGTTTTGAAACTCTAGTCTACCTCATGTATTTAGCCAAAGTTAATTTTGAAGGCTTCTGTACACATAAATAATATCAGCATATTTAAATGAATTTGTAAGGATGATAACAGCATGATATTTTTGTACATCCAGCCCCATCAACAGAGAGGGTTGCTCCTTATTACTCCTGTGTGTCAGTCAGGAAAGCTGTGTCTGTGCTAGCTGTATTTCATGTTCCTATGTCAGAAGGATTCCTCTCCTCTCCTCTCCATCTTCTCCCAAAAACATCTGAAGTGCCACCAGGCTTGTGTGATGCTGGGAAGACTTTCAATGCACTGGGTAGTTTTTTACAATATTAAAAAGACTATTGTGGGCTCCAACAGACAATGGGCCACCAGGACAGCTGAGGCTGGGATGACAGTTGGGGTCATCTCCCTGCAGGTGCCTGCCCTCTATTGAGGCATGAAAGTCAGAGCTACTAGTCAGTATCTCTGTGCTCTAAGCTTGAAGTTTTCAAAAGCTGACTGACAAGCAGAGAAAGTGGGACAGGTAGCTAGGTGTTGGTAACCTCAACAACTGAGAAACTGGCTACAATAGAGGGGCTGGACCCCAAAGAAAGCCAGCAGCAGTTAAACAGGGCAAACAAGCCCGTTACAGTCTTGCCTCTCTGTTTAGTTGAGTCAAAGGGATTTCCTGCAGGCTGCAGTCACCTCTAACAGCCCATTTCCACAGCACACAGGAAGATCTCCTTGGGTTTCTGTGTGCTCCATGGCAGGTGGGCAGGTGGTGCAAGAGGCTTTGCTGAATTGCCCTGAGAAGGAAGAAGAGAACAGGAAGAAGAGATAGGGAAGCCCTGAATAATCTCATACATAGCTGCCCATGCCCAGGGGCACAGCTTTGTGTGCTGTTGCCCATATGCACAGGTTTTGCAATGCTAAGCTGCTTGTTTGGTGTGTCAGGCTTAGCAGAAAGCTGATTTGGATCCCAGAATCACTGTATAGGTCTCTTGGCTGAGGAGAAGCTGGGAAGGGAAAAACTGGAAGGGATGATATAGTCCAGATTAAGCTGCAGGCAGTGTGACCAATGTATTTCTCCCTTTCACATTCAAAATCTTACTTCTTTGACTAGCAAGTCTTCACTTCTCTATCTCCTGAATGGAGTAAAACTTCATTTATTACCCGTCTCTGAAAAAGTGAGGTCTGTATGGGAAACTGATTCATGCAGGACATTGTCCCTGTGGGGACAGCTAATCCATGCAGCAGGGTGGTCCAGGAGGGGTCTGTCATCCTGCCTGGATTGCAGGTTTGAAGCTTACACTCTGCATTTGCCATTGCATCATGCTATTATTCATACGAGGCAGTAATCCTCCTTAGAGTATAATTATGCACAGTCTGCTGAGCTCCCAAAACATTATTACCTCTCTATGGGGCTGGGTTATGTTCACAGGCTAAGCCAGGGCATGACTCTGCCTTTCAGGGCCTGGGTGCTACACATTCTCCCAAGAATGTTTTTTCTGTTCTTTCTTGACAGGTAAATGGAGGAGTGAAAAATAAGCATTTTCTTGACACAGGCGTCAGCTGTACTAAGATGACTGTGGTGTGGAGCTGAATAATGTGATCTTCTGCCCCTTACAGGCTCAATAAACTGCAAAAAATGTGTCATGGTTTAAAACATAGAAAAAAGATGCCTACATAAATTTAACTGGCCTCATCAAATTGAGAAATGGGGCTTGGGCTGTTCCAGAGACCTCAGACAACTTTCCCTTTCCAAGGTATGGTGTGGAAAGCACTGTCTGCAGGGCCTAAGAAAAGCATTTTGGTAAATCTCATGGGAGCAATCTAGAAAGTGTCTGAAAAATAACAGGGATTCTCATCACTTGTTTTTTGGCAGGTTTTTTTCCTCCTGCTGCTTATCTGTGCCCCTGAACTCTACCCATTTTATTTAGCTAATAAAGGAGGTATATCTATCAAGTTTCCAAAAAGACAGAGGTCATTGTGAAGGGTTTTTGCCAATATCTTCTAATAACTTGTCCCTCTGTGCATACACCATTCTTGGCTATGGGCCAGGAAAACCCAGTGTGTTTCCAGGGAGATTTCAGCTCTGCTGAGTGCCATATATTACAGTAGGCTCACAAAGAGTAAATTTCTATGGAACAGTTTAGATACAGGAACAGGTAAATTGCCACACTAACACATTCTATGTCTCTGAAGGGAGGCAAGAGAAATATTCATACAGCCTTTCATGAGCTTCCTATTCTGCATCATTGTATAAACCTTTCAGTCAAGAAAATCTTCATGGTATTGGATCTTAGCTGCTCACCTCTTTTGTTCCTCAGCAGGGAAGAGCAGGCTCTGCTGGATGCATCCAGGGCTGTTTTAAGGCCATTTCCCCAAGCAGATTAGCCAAATGTCTCATCAGTTGCTTGACTGCTTTGGAGATGCAGATTTGTGATACCATTATCCCTAGAGATGAGAGAACACCCTGGGCAGCGCTGAGCTGAGGAAGGCAGCTACCTCTTGTTACTCAGATTGATTGCTTCAGATGATGCAGAGGGCCTCACTTGCTTTAGGGGGAGATGACTGTTTTGGCAATAACTAGAGCATGAATTTTTGCCCCTCCACAAGACTGCTATAGATCAACATCTCATTAACACAAAGTTGGACTTTTGCATTTCACCTATGCTGGGAGAAAAAGATGCCTGTAGAAGAAAACCCCCACTTTTTATGCTCTATATGATTTTGTTATTTTTGTTTCACCTCATGTTACAATCTCTATGGTGAAAGATCTGTTTTGTTAGTCAAAGTGTGACTTACACAGCTAATGAGCACTCCACAGATAATGCAGTGGCTGCTGGCTCTCCTGGTGAAGCTGTGTTCTGCACCTGCATGCTCCCCAGTGCACAGCAGACATGATTGGTCTTCAAGGCCCCTTCCCAAAAGTCAACATGGACATGGTCTTCCAGCCTTGCACATTTCTCCTCCTTCAACCACCATTCCTAAAACTCATCTTGTTGTAAGGTTTAGCTTTCATATTTTCCAGATTCTGTACTGCATTAATATATAACTCTGAACTTCATATGAAGTGTTAGCAAGTTCTCCTCACAGTTTAGTTAGACAAAACAATCCTTTTCCAGCCTGAGAACCAGGGACACGTTGCAGCTTCAGGCCCAATAAGTATGAATAACAGCAAATTGAGGAGAGCAATCTGGGAGGATGGGACTTCATAACCTGAAGCTGTAATTGGACAATTAACCCCAATATGTAATTGGACCAAAACTTATAAAAGTGTGAAAACTCGTGACTCATTGTCCATCTTGGGTGTAGCCTTTTCCAGGCTCTTGTACTGCCCAGGGTGAGTCCTTTGAAGCCTTTTTAATAAATACTTACTTTATTCCTTTAACACTGTCTAACACTGTTCTAGGTAGCCTCTCAAGGCATCACTCTTCCTCCAGACAGCTGAGGCCAAACTGAGGACATATATTCTGCTGCTATATTCCACATAAGGTTGTGTAAAAAAACTGTGGTTAAAATGAAATAATACTTGAAATGGAAAATTTTCAGGTCCTGTGTTTTAAAAGTTTACAAAGCTCCAACTTTGAAGCTCAACCAAAATGAGGGGTTTTTTTAAGTCTTTGTTCCAGAAACATCTTTTGAGCAGTCCTGACAGCTTTCAGAAACAAAAGAGCCTTCCAAGAGAATTTTAAAGATTTTTTCAAAAACACTTGCCTTTGTATTTGAGAGAGGCTTTGGCAGCACTGTAAAACATCATTACTTCTCTTCACTCCCTCTTCTCTTTGTCAATCATCTGAACTTACACTGCATTTAGAGTTTGTCACATAAAATACTGGAGATCTTAAAACCATTCCTTCTAAACGGGTAATTTTTGCATGGAAAATCTTGCAGCAAGGCTATGTGAAATGGACTCAAACAAATGAATAATTAGAAGAATGATGAAATTCCAAATGTAAATATGTTAAAGAGCAACCATTTTCCCTATTGTTGTTTCTACAACAGACTTTTTGTTCTTTAACTAGGAGGAATACAACTGGTAGGCATTCTGAAAGGAACTGCTGCTGGGCAACTCCACATGGTTTTTTCAAAAATGGATTTTGTTGTAAAGGATCTGATTGAAACACCCATGTGAAAGCAAGAACAGAATTCCCGAATGATTTTTGTTTGTAGCTGCACAAACTAATTTGGAATGCACAAGAGTCAACGTTATGTATGTATGAGAAGGCCAAGAGAGGCAGTGCAATCTTAATGTGAGTGGTGTATTAGTAAATTGCAATATATTGGTTAGAAAGCCTATTTTAAAGCCCAGTAAGGAGAACACACCTCTTCCAGCAACAAATCAGTCTTTCCCTGTTTGCTTTGTTTCCTGTAAGTATGGGACATTTCTGTACCAAATCTGTAGAAAACAGAAGTGTGGGTTGGCTAGCCAAGCACAAGTCTACTGTGACTTCATATTTATTTTGAAGCAAAGATTACTTTTCTGTCTTTATTAATCTTTACAGTTTTTATCCAGTATACATTTAGCAGAACTTTAAAGTCCTTTACAACATAAAATGATTCATGGAAAAATTACAGTTAACTAGGTCTATGAAACAGACATTCAAGATATGGCATGGAAAATGGAATAACCATGAATACATACCCTCAAATCAGCAATATGTTAATATTTCTAGTTTAGTGTTTACAGATATTCCCACAACTTTGAACAGTTCTGTGTTACTGTATTTGTTTGTTGAATGCACACTGTATTAATTATATGACCATATAATTATTGAACATAATTATATATGCAGAATTAGTAAAACACATGAAAAAATTTCCACATACTTTTAGTGATTAGTAAGATAAAATAAGAATATTGCACCAAAATATATGTATTTGCCAAATAAAAAAAATATAAATTAGTTTGACCAAAATTTCCTTTACTGCATGCTCAGAGTAAGAAAACAGGAAATAGATTGTGACAAGCACTCTGGGACTGGATTCATCTGGTTGCATGCAGATGCTAGGAATTTATATTCTTTTGATTTTAAGTGTGAAGAAATTGAAAAAAAGTCTGGGATATGAATAATCCTTTTTAAAGACAGTCATCTAAAAAATAGACATCTGAAATAGATCATATTGATTTCACCCTAGAAATGCTTACTTTTAAGAATAGATGGAATTTTTCTCAAACATAAATATTGGTTAGGAATGAAGATTCTCACCCTTTTGAAGCCTATGTGTTGCTGAAGAATAGAAAGGATGAAGTCCTTCCTTCCTTGAAGTCAAAGGCAAAAATCCTTTCATTTTATGAAAGCAAATATTTAATCCAAAATTAATAAAACTGCATCAATAAACCCTTACTCACTACTATTTTTTCCCTACTACTCTTCGTACTTTCTTTAAAAGTGTTTTAGGATCAATACATGTATTTTCATTCTATCTCTTTCTCTCTCTATCAGGAATCTGCATCTTGGGTTTTATCAGAACTCGGTTCTTGAAGCCTGATGACTTTTTGTTACCATGTTTAAAGAGTCACTATAATGGGGCCAGCATGTTCACATTAGCTGTCTTCTGGAAGGGGGGAAGGGTAGGGAGGAATAAGATTTGTAAAACCAGTAAATTAATTCTGCCATCTTCACTGAAGCCCATACACTTACATTGGTTACTGTTTGATTTATTAGATATCTGAAGAAAGTACTGCAATGCAGGACTAAATGCAGGTTTTCTGGGACATTTCTTTTGAACCCCACATTGGGATGGGCAGGAAGGCCTGGGTCCTCTCTTCTCTAGAGCTGGCTGGCCTCAGTCACCCACCTCATTACATAACATTCAACCCTGTGTTTCCTTCACAACCTTTATTTGCCATCAAAAAATAAAAATATTACTCTTTCAGCTGATAATGTGAGGAATGCATTGCAACCCAACAGACAAGAAGGTTTTGGCATGAACCTGCTTTACACACTCTGACATGACTGAGATAATGAAACACAGTTGATTAACACTGTCCCACACCTGTACTTTGGTGTGCATATGGTGAACTTTTCAAGTAGCCTTTAGTGTTGTCTGGGGCAGCTTTGCTGTGCTAGAAAATACTACAGTGATTACTGGTGACCAGCTAGCACAGAACGAAGGGAAGCTCAGCCCAGCTGTCCTGTGTTTCTGCAGTTTGTTCTTTCTCTTGTAGACTCCAGCTAAGCAAAAAGTGATGAAGGATTTGCAGTGGAGGGGAGGGCTCCCTTTTATTAAATGGTTTTATGTATGTGTCTCAGTTTTGTCCATTTTCAAGTCACAGCATTAAAGGCTGTAAATACCAAATTTCAGTATCATCTTTATTTCAGGAGATGCAATTTTTTCTTATGAAAATAATACATTTTCCCAACAAACCTTACCATTTCAGACCACCACTAATCAGCAAGAGGTAAAAGCAAGTCATTTAGCAAGAATGCTTTTTCAAACAACCTCAGAATTGTTATTATGGTGTTAAGTGACAAATCAGAAACATTACTTGTAAGGAACCCTTGAGTACTGGTAACAGGCAGGAGTGAGCTCGTTACTGATCCTTCTGTTTCTGCTGCAGAGAGTGAAATCAGTTCTTAGAGAAGCAAAGTGAGTGACTTGCCAGGAGAGTGAGACACAAAAGGCATCACAAAGACCAAGTAATTAGAGACTGTTCCAATATGTAGAATTACTGCCACCATTAATCAGCACCCATTGCTTTTAATTATCACTGGGCTTAAACAGCATCCCCAAACAATGTCCCATTAAATGATTTTTCTGATTAAGCACATCCCAATTAAGTAGAGTGCACTGTTTGGCACTTGAAAAATGGCACCATTTATGTACAGATCGAATACAGATAGAGTGCTTATCAGATCCCCATTAAGGAATCATTTGCTGACATCAGAATATTCTCCTACTGGCACTCTGCAGTGATATATGTGTAAAAAAGGAGAATGATCTGACTGAGATATTAAAGATGAGACAAAGCAGCCTGTGTTTTTATTTCTCTTGTCACCTGCTATGGAACAGGGTAATTTGCAAGGAGCTGGTATTCAGGGAGCCCTTTATGGCTCTTTCAGTTGATGAAACAGAGATTGAAAACACTAGATAATCACTCAGAGAGATGAGCTTGTGCAGAACACTAGAACTTTTACTTTTGATTGTTTAGTTTTAGGTATTTAGTAACATTTTATCAGAAACTTGCAAGTAAGTTGAAGATGTTTCTTAAAATGTTTTGTCATAGTTTCTTCTGCCTTTCTAACAGGTACTTTTAAAATGGCTGTAACAGCTAACCTGTTATTATTTTCATATTACATTAATAATGGCTGTAATAGGAGGTAATGAGCTTTTCTCCTAAAAGAGGTACATTGATGCATATTATCAGACTCTGCATGCAAAGACTGTTCAAGTTCCACATTATTTCCCAAAAAAAATCTTGGTGACATGATTCAGATTTTGAAAAAAACTGTTTACAGAAATTTACTTGCCTTTGTGATGTAAGGTGCAACTGGTACAATACTACATGATTTCTTTACCAAAAAAAGTCCCAAGTGTATCTATATGTGTGTGTGTGTGTGTGTATCTATATTTCTGTGGTTAATTGTATCAATGAAGAAATAATTAAAATGAAATTTGACCCGCTTCCTAGATTCCTACATATATCCTATTCCAATCACCATTCAAAGTACTATTTCTTTCTTTAGGCTTTTGAATTACTGCACAACCTATATTGTTAATGTTTTGTTGTGTTGTGTTTTTTTTTCTTTGGGAAATTCTCTAACAGATGTGTTTTCAGTTAATTTTGGCTGTGGTCAATAGATTTGGAAAGACAGTAATGCCACAGTTCTGTGCAGATGTATCAGAGGAAGCCTTTGGCATGGAGTGCATTTGGCATTTTCTAAGGGGAAAATATTTGCACATATGCAAAATCTGGAGTTTTAGCAAATCCTCTGCATGCTGCTGGTGTGTGCCTGCCCTCAGGAAACTGAGGGCATGACTAAATTGGGGCTCTCAGAGTGGTATTTATATGGGAACCAAAGAAACTCAGAGAAGAGCCCTCACTTTTTACTTTTTTTTTTTTTGTCCTGATTTACATTCTTCTTTGGCTTCTTCTAGTCCAAAGATGTAGATAAATACAGTGATATTTTTTAATCCTCCATCCAGCCATTTCTTTAGCTGCCCCATCACAGTGCTAACCACTGCTGTCTAGTCACTCTGTGCTTTAGAGGAGTAAACCCTTGTACTGCCTAGAATGGAGTCCATCAGAAAATTTTAAAATGTCAAGTAAAAAAAAAATTTACCATCTCTTCTTGGAATTTGCAAATGCAGATCAAGTCTCTGTCTTTAAATCATTCCTTCCATATACCTTTGCCATTCCAGTGATTTTGGGAAGATATGTAATGGCTGAGGAAATGTGAGCAGAATGTAAAAGACGAGGAAGAAATTAGGCAAATTTTACAAATCACATTGTACCCTGAAAATTTTCCAGTCTGGTTTCCTAGACTTGAAAGATTAAGATGGTTTAAAAAACAATTGGGATTTTTATCTAAATTTCTTAGTCTATCAAAACTTCTGAGTTGTAGCTATCATATCTTGAAAACACCATAATTGGAACTTAAGATCACAGGGCCTTGCAGCATGAAATATGCAGTGCAGACAGTGAATCTGTCACTGTGTAAAACTAGAGAAATTTAAGATATTGACAGGACACTGACATAATGCAGTCAAAGTCATATGCAGAATATCTGCTTTTTGATTTACAGTTGGTAATGTATGGTAATTACTATGGTAATGTACAGTATATTCTTGGCCAGAGTCAAGTGGCATGGCATGCAATGCAGTGTGTACTGTACCAGAAACTTAGAAATATTTCTAAATCTAGAAACAATATGAAGAAATATCAAGCCACGGTAATATCTATCACAGAATCACAGAAATAACGAGATTGGAAAAGACCTCTGAGATCATTGAGTCCAACCTATGACCTAACACCACTTTGCCAACTGACCATGGCACTGAGTGCCACATCCAGTCTGTTCTTAAACACCTCCAGGGGTGACTCCACCACCTCTCTGGGCAGCTCAATCACCCTTTCTGTGAAGAATTTCTTCCTGATGTCCAGTCTAATCCTCTCCTGGTACAGTTCAAGACTACTTCCTCTTGTCCTGTCACTTGTTGTCTGGGAGGAAAAGCCAACCCCCACCTGGCTACACCCTCCTTTCAGGTGTTTGTAGGGAGTGAGAAGGTCCCCTCTGAGCCTGCTCCTCTCCAGGCTGAACAACCCCAGCTCCCTCAGCCACTTCCTATAGGAATTGTGCTCCCTTCACCAGCCTTGTTGCCCATATCTGGGCACATTAGAGCATGTGCAGAACCTTCTTGAACACCTCAGTACTCATAAGAATTGCTGCAAATTAATCTGTCTATATGAAAACATTTTACTGCTGTTGGGTTTTATTGCCACAGTTCTTATATTGAGAAATTAAAATGCATTCACAACTTTCTGCCCATTCTTTGACCTTGAACAGCCTATCAAAAATTCTAGATTTTCAATAGGAACTGTAAAAGCTCAGATATTGCTCAGATCTGTGCTCGACCAGTGCAAGACCCACTTAATATTAGTTATTACAATGTTTGAATGGTGTGAAACAGAGTTAATAGCCATTATCCGGGTTTGATTTAAATATCTTTGAAATTTGCTCTGAATTCTAAAAAGAACAATTTAATACCAGCTAAAATACCCTAGGAGAGCTCCAAAAGAGAAGAAAACCATTCTGACAAAGCAATTATATCAGCCTTATTCTAAGACACTATGATTTAAAAACTAGCAATGAACCAAATCTAATTTTTTCCCCAAGAAGGTATCATTATTTATCAAGCATGTTTTGTGAACCATTTCAAAGACCAGACCAGTAAACAATAAAAGACTTTTCATTCTTCAGTAGCAGAGAGTAGAACAACAGATGTCTTACAATTCAGCTTTTTGGCAGAAAAAATTCTAGCAAACCAATATTTTTTCCAAGACTAAGCCTTGATTAACTATTTATTCAAGAAAGTTGTTTTTTTTTTTCTTTTTCTGCAGAGAAAAAGAAAAATCTACTGAGAAAAAAAGAGGATGGGAAATTGTAAAACTCTAATAGTAATATATTGCCAAAAATATGTGTTCTGAGTCCTCTGTTAATTATTTTACAAAATCAACCTATTATGTATGATATACCTCTCTCTCTCGTGCTAGTTTCTCCTCTAAGAAACAAAACCCTCTCTCTTTTATCTAAGTGATAAAAGCCATTGTTTCTGTTAGAGAAGGCTATTTATTGGTATATACTGGTGTCACAGAAAAATATGGAGAATATCAATAAAGGAAAATGCATGAAGTTCAATATAAAAGGTGGGAAGTGCCACTTAGCTATTAAAAATAAAAATAGATCCCACAGAAATGGGGGGTATATTAACACTACAATTATAACAACACACAACTCAGCCTTCCTGTCAAGGCTGCAAACCACCCATGATCTTGTTTAATTCCCACTTACATCAGCAAAAAGAAATCCTGGTACTTTGTAGGTTAGTGTCTGGTGGTATGTCTTCTTATGTATCTGCTTTGATATCACAATCACATAATTTCTGGGGCTGGAAGGCACTTCTGGAGAGCTTCTAGTCCAACCCCCTGATGAAGGGATCAACTGGAGCCAGTTATCCAGGGTTATATACTGTCAGAATTTGAACATTCCAGGCATGGCTGCTCCACTGGGCAGCTCCACTCTGGGAAATATACTCCAGTCACTCTTCACAATAAACCACATTTTTGTTATGTTTAAATCCAGTTTCATCTATTTAGTATCTAACCAAAGCCCATACAACACTCCTTCTAGTAATTATTGTGAGGTGTAGACACAAGACAGTAAAACATGATGTAAAAATGCATAATAGAAGAGATTCACTGCCTGACAAAAAGCTATTGTACAGCTAATATAAAGATTAAAAAGTAATCTCCTAAATAGTGAATTTAAAGCATGTTTTTCTCTTTCTGTAAAGTAGAATGCCTTTCTTTTTCATTTCTATTCACTTCTCAGGAAGAATTGAAAATACCAATAAATGCCATGGAAACAACTGTGCTATCTCCATGGTGTTATTGGCTGTATTTGCACTGACTGTTCTGCAGCCTCCAGCCTGTGGCAGCTGAGGCTGCACATCTTGGTCCCAGCCTGCACTGACCCTGGGGGAATTTGGTACATGCCATCTCTGGAAAGGAAAAAGAGGTTTGAAAAACTATGATGTGCTCTATTAACAGGACAAGAGGAAATGGTCTCAAGGTGCACCAGGGGGTATTTGAATTGCCTATTAGGAAAAATTTCTTCACTTAAAGTGTAGTCAAGCATTGGAACAGGCTGCCCAGGGAAGTGGTAGAATCACCACATCTGAAAGTGTTCAAAAGGCATGTGATCTAGGGATTTGGTTTAAAGGTGAATATGGTGGTGCTGCATTAATGGTTGTGAATCAATGATCTTAGAGGTCTTTTCCAACCTCAATTATTCTGTGAATCTATGGTTAAGTCTCTTTAGGAGATGCTGACTGTGACATTGGGACAGATCTCATTATGCCTGGACAACATTTTGTCTCACAGTTTAACCACAGCCATAGAAACCCATATTGCAAGACAAAGCTAAGTAATAAGCTTCTTGCCTAAAGTCTGTCAGTAAACATGATAACAAGCAAGTCAAGAGACAACCTTATGCTGGAAAAGAGGACTGAATGATGATTTCCCTTTCTCTGCATTCACACTAGAACAAGAAAAGTCTTTATTACTCAGACCCCCTTTGCAGAGCTGATGGCACCTGAAGTGTCTGTAATGAGTGATGTGCCTATGCAACATGGGCTGAAAGGCATCTAATAAACCATTCAACAAGTAGCAAACCATATCAATGGATCATCAAGAAAGACATAATAGTGCACACAGAGTCATAAGACACTCTGAAATTTCCTTCCCCTTTCCCATTTTGCAACATGAACTACAAGCACACAATAAAGGACCCATTATATTTTAGAAATTAATGCAGCCACATGTCCTCGAATTTTCAAGGTCCAATTAGGAGAAGCCTAAGCCAGAAATACTCAAAAAGTCACTCGGGAAAGTTGTAAAGAGAGATAACTATTAAAAGTGAGAGAACTTAGATGTTACTTCTATTATCTCCTTTTCAGACTTCTTTTAGGACAATAATAAAGCTCTAATAACCTTTAATATAGATTTTGTTTTCAATCCTACATCTTCAGACAAAGAGGGATTCCATCAAATGCAGTAATAATTCCCTGTCACAAAATTAGGTTTGTTAAGAGAAAATGCAGCCCACCTCCTGTCTTATTTTAACCTGTTTTAGACTTAGCATTTGCACTTTTGTACTGAATGTTCTGACCTAAAAGTACTAAATGAGAAATGTCCTTTTGGGTAGAGACAGCTCCTATCTTAGGGCACTGCTCCTAAGAGCATGGGACTGAAGGACCCTCTTTAATATCAGCACTGAGTCAGCACTGGCCATGCAGTAGATAATGCCTTCATAGAGTAGTTATCTAGCTTTGTCCCATGAATTACTTGCCTCATTTACTGCTTTAGCTCTAGCTGGAAGCTTGTTCCAGAACAGCGCTGACCTAGTGGTAGGAGACATACTATTTCCAGTCTAAAGTTATTCAGGGCCAGTTATTGTGCCTAAAGAGCTTTTCTTCTTCCCAAGGGGAAACTTATTCAGTTATCTTTGCTCCCTTATTTACTCAAATTACTGAAATTACTGAAGTATAGTAGTAGTATAGAAATTACTGAAAATATTGTTCATAAATGCCAACAATCAGCATTTCATAGTTTCTTTAAAGCAAAATTGGAGCATGTCTGGCAGTGGTTAGGATCTATTGAACAAGACACCAGAGTCTTTGTGATTTCCTCTAATGGATGAAGAGAATTAATGTAAATTTTTTAATACATCTATACTATTTTTTAATGAAAAATTGTTCCTGGAATTCGGCCTGATCCAGATGCTTCTTTGTAGGTGTCTGCATTGTGGTCTCAGGGATGAGGACAAGAAAAACTCTCAGAAGATGGAACTACATCCTGTATCAGGTAAAGTTATAAAGCTGTAGGAAGGAGTTTCAAAAATACATCTGCCAGATTTCATTTAAAGGCTGGACCTCTGTGTCCCTGCCTACAGTAAGGGGCCCACCCTGATGTAATATCAAGGGGGAAAACCTGTAAGAAGGTAAGTCTGCAACCATGGGAGTTAAAGGGGAACATTTACATTAGAAAAAAAACTAAAAAAAATTTAAATTACAGATCCCACTCCACAGACCACCAGTGAGCGCTCCAGTTGCTCTTGTCTCTACATCACAGACATGAAATTAAACTTTTGCATTTACTTTAGTGAGGAAGAAAAGAGATAATTTTTCCTTGGGAATATAGTTTAAAGTGCATTAAAACACTGCTCAGTTTGTTGGGGTCCAGTTGAAAAAAATGGGATCCCTTCTAGAGACTGTTGCATAGCTCTGTAACCACATAACTTCCTTGGGAATTGTGATCACCAACAGGAGAACACAGAAAGGCATTATGCCCTTTTCCCTGCTCATGAGTTTCTGGGCTGTTTTAATTTGTTCTGTTCTGCTTTTATATTCTTTTAATAAATCTGAAGGCCTTTCATCACTAATGCAGCACTAGACAAAACAAGTGGGAAGGATTATATGAAATTTGATCATCAGCAACAAAAAGCCAATTTAACTGGGGGGTTATTGCTCTGCTTGTGATGTTTTAACTTTTGTGAGAGGCAGAGGCTTAGTTTACACTGGGATTTCCTGCATGATTTACAAAGCAGGAGTGAAACTCCTCACATCCATTCTGATAGATCTCTCCCTTCATCCATCAGTGCTGACAGTGCTAATCTGTAAAGAATTAGTGAGCTAGAAGTTCAAATCAGCTCTTCCCTTCATCTGGCTATAACCCTATTCATGGAAACTGCATATAAAAGGTACCAATAAATGTCAGTGTGCAATGGAAACAGAAAAGATTGATTGTACATTTTTGCATGAGAAAGTGTTTTATAACAAAAAGGCTGATTATCAAATCATTGACATAAAAATGGTAATGGAGACAATGGAGTCTTCTGTGAAGGACTTGATTTTTGCTAGATAAATTATTTCTGTTCTCTTTTCAAAAGGCATAATTTGATCAGAATTAAGTGGCAGCACTGACATTGCACCGTAGTGTCTATCTACAAGTCAACTTCTAGTTTCATGTGAGAGACCTGATATCTCAGTGGACTAAAAGCATAGATAGTGTGGAGCTGGGCAGGATCATCTATGTCTAATTCATAAATGAAATTACTTAGTGGCACAGCGCAGAGGAAGTCATACTGACTTTAAAGACCCAAAATGCCTGTGATTGGCTCCTGTCTGATTGAACCTGGGAATATCTGCTGCCTCCAGCTAATCATTTCCAACAGCTTCTAACTGATGCAGCTATTGAAGCCATGAGCTGGAATTGATGTGCACACTTCAAAGTCAAGACATATAAATCTTTGGTCTTTCCATGAAGAGCAGTAGCATATTTTCTCAGCAGGAAAACATATGAAATATGGTTACTGTACTGCTACAGAAGAGATCAGAAACACGGGCTTTCCTTCTTCTCCCCTCCATGGCTGCAAAATATGCAGACTGAAGAAAAGAAATTTTTCCCGTTCCAAGAAGGCCAAGAGTTCCACACAATTTTTGTCCTCCTGCAGTCTTATGAAAAAAGAGTAGCAGAGTCACAACAAAATAACAAGGGTGCTGACTAGACATCCCAGTCATCCAACATTTTCCCAATAAATTAGTTGACTAATACAACTGAAAGATGAGAGGTAAAATAATTGAAGGTAGCATTAATTAGGGAATCCAGTATGGCAGTTCTCCTTTTCCAATTCTTTAGGTACCCTTTTAGGTTTCTAAGGACCTTTAATACCATTTGCACTCTAGAGCAAATCTCTTGACTATCTAAGGCAAGTCAGGCTAATCCTAGGCAGGGGCAAATAGTGTGCTTGTTTTGGGGTACTGTATTTTACAGGAGATTCCCTGAAATCTCTTGGCTGTGCTTCAGCCAACATCTCCTCCTCTACAGGCTTCTTTTCTGTGAAAAGTGGTACCAAGCAGAATGGGTTTGACTTTTATAGGAGGTCAGTGCAGGCCTCTCCAACAGACACCGCTTCAAAACTCTGTCTGGATTAGAGATAGGAGAAATTGTTCCTGAATGCAGTTTAAATGTCAGTTTAAAGAGTTCAGAGCTTGATAAGGAGAAATACTTCACAGAACCATAGAGCTCCTGCAATGCTGGGCAGGTGGTCATGACAATTTCTTGGAGGTGGTAAAAGAAAACTACTTAAGCATGTTTCATGCTCAGGTGTGCTTGGGCTTGCAGGGTCTGGCAACCTCTTGTCATAGCACCAAATTTCACAAATATCCTTTGGAGGAAGTGAATTGATGCAGGTTGACAGTCACTTGGGACTTCTGCTATGAACAGCTGCTTTCGTGTTCCCTCCAGTACTACCTTGAATTACCCTAGATTTTGGCTATCTGGAAGATCATAACACTCGAGTACTCATTTTCACAGCCTCCTCCAAATGATAAAGCATTATTTCATGATGGAATAGAAATATTGCAGAAAAATAAGTGTCAAAAGAGTGCTGAAAATGAGCTTGAGAACAGCAGATGCAATTCATATGAAGAAAGGCTGTGTGGGTTTGAGGCCCTTGAAAGACAGGAGAGAGATTTTAGATGATATTCAATAGGTTTGTCATATTTCCCTTTTGATGCAAGACACATCACAAGCCCCAGAAAACTGTTTTAAAGGCAATAGGACAAGCCTTTCCCTTCCCTAAAAATCCCAACTTGGAGCAAGGCAGAAGATGGGAAATCATTATCTACTGAGAGAAAATGATGTGACCAGCATATCCCAAGGCAATGCTCACATATCAAAAGAAGAGAAGTCTTTAATGTGTTCACATATTGACCACTACTGTAAGGAGAAGCTCAAAGCAGACAGTGTCAGAGAGTAGCACTTTTCTGCAGTGTCTTGAGTGTGTGTCTAGGTAGTTTAGGTTGCAGGGAAAAGAGGATTTCTGCTTACCTGGGACAATGAAAGGTAAAAAAAAGGCCTCTTCTTTCTTAGAAATCTATGTACAGTTTGATTTAGGATTTATTCCTGCAATGACTTCAAAAACTCTTTTTAAATATATGGTGGGAATTGGCATGAGATAGCAGAAAGAAATGCAACAGAATATATTTGTAATGCTTAACTTAAAGTTAGTCCCACAATAATTACTGTGCTTTTTCAGCTCAGCCTGGAAAGATTATTTGTGAACATGAAGATTCTAAATTTAGCAATTAGTAGATTTGTGTATATGCAAATGCATACACATACATTGCACTACCCAATACATCGTTCATATTTCACAGGGCAACAGTTTGGGATCTGCAGCAATGATTTTATTTATCATAATTTTGAAATCAGGGCCTGAAAAATGAAATTTGCATTCTCTTAATTGGGTTCCACGGGAACAGCAAGTATTCAAACATTCTTTAAAGCATTTGTCTTTTAAGCTCTAAGCAGTAAGTAGGGGTTAGTTTTATTGGATTCCAAAGCAACTTCAAAAAGTTGGATAGAAAGGTTATATAGAAAGCATAAAGACAAATCATGACAGGGAAGCTAGTTTGTCATATTTCCTTCAGTCTTAAGAGCTGTGAGAAAATGGGATGAAAAGACATTTTTTGTTGCAATCAAAACCTTTGGGGAAAAGGGTATTGAAAAATATTACTGTCTTGGAGAAATATATAAACTACAGTTATGCCTTAAAAACCAGCTAATGTCAATTCCCTCATCTCTCTGCAACTTAAATCAAAGTTCCCGATTGACCAAACTGTATTGCCTGATAAGATGGGCATATTCTTGTCACCTAAGGATAATTTGCAGAATGTCCTTAAAAGCTTTTCTGCAGCAATTTATTTGGTTTGGTAGTAATACACAGAATTTTCCTGCATCTACAAAGCATGATCATAACTTTTAGGTGTCTATGTCACCAACAGTGTCTCTGGATTGTTTCTAATCAACACCAAAATCAGAATTTATTTATCTAAGAATAATATAATGCACAGAAAAGATCATGTTTTTGCCAATGTTGACAATAAAGCTATTTGAATAGTAAATGAAGGTGGTACGAAGCCACAACTGCTGTTCAAAGGGGCTGCCCAGTCCTTAACTGAACATTTGTGAGTGAGGGTTTATGGTGAGAAACATACATTACCTAATGTTCTGTATTATTGCTGGAAACAAAAGACTAACACATATCAGCTGGACTTCCTTCTGGGAAGGCGTTCCTAGGATTTTTGTACAACATCTAATTTATTTCTTTCATGCAAATTCTCAAAGGTGGCATTGAAAATCTCAAGAAACACTTTTTACATCACCATAGTTTCAGATCATGATATTATTGGTAATTTCTTATTTCATGTACAGCAATGAAGCTGCCACAATGAAATGTATGTCTTTAAACTTTATCCACTGTCCAGCACCTCTTTCTAATCGGATGTTTCTTTTTTTTTTTTTGCATATTTCTCATTGAAACATTCACACAGGTAGCCCCTAAAAGAAAAAAAGAGAAAGCACTGCTATTTACACAGCAAATATTCAAATGTCGTATTCGCTATTTCAACTTTTAGTCATTGGAATCCCATTTCTCTCCCTCTACATACAACTAGCATACACACATGCAATACACATAAACATAAGCAGAGTTTTCTTTGATTTGTCATTCTCTTTCTCTCTCTCTCTCTCTCTCTCTCTCTCTCTCTATATATATATATATATATATAGGTATAGGCATGAGTATTTATAAAATCATAATTTCATATAAATGTTCAAGATCAGAAGTAGATTTGGTTTTTTGACAGATTCCTTGTGATCTAAGCGTAAACACGTTCTAAATGTAATTTCTAAAAAGATAATCCAGAGGAGTCACAATGTAATTATACAGGCTTGTTGTAAGAAACACAGCCTTAGATATATATCTATAATTTACCCTTCCACCTTAAATGGAAATTTTGAGAGAAAAAATTACTATTTCAAGCCAAGAAACAAACTGTTGGTGTTATTTCTTATGAAGGAAGATACATTTATTGAGTAGCTATACTTAAATGATGACAAGGAACAAGAGCTGGCACAATCTGTCAAGAGAACTTTAAAAATCTGAGTCAATTTAATTAGAATGAGCTATGGTACTGTGCAATAATTTTCTGGTATTTTAGTGTGTCAGCAGATAAGTTTTGCATTGAAATTCTCTGGTATTTTTACAGCAAGAAAATCATCCTGGAATATAGTGTGTATGTCTACACAAGCTTAAGTAAAATTCCCAGGAGAACTATTGAACACTTGCAACTGTGTCATTCATAACAGGACTCGCTTGTTTTCTTTTATTGTACAATAAATTAAGAGCCACTGGAGAGTGGATTCTCTGGCTTGCTCAGTTTGGAGGTTTTCATGACCTCTTGATTAGATGAGTTCCTTTAGATCCCAAGTCAACAGAGGAATCTTATACTACACCCTGGAGCAGTCAACTACTTTGGACACAAATAAGGAGCAATGTGATGCGTTTGCTGACTGCCCTGTAACAGTTTTTCCAAGAGTCATGTTGGAACATTTTGAAATACAGTTGAAGCAAGAACTCTTGTTTGGGACTATATTGCTCTTTCTCCAGGGTACTTATGCTCTTAATTTGGAATGGGAATCCAGATTACAGTGGTCTGGAGACAGTGATTGGTAGGAGATATGTTGCCAGTGAGAAGCCTTGATGCTACTTACTTTTACAGAATTAAAATAAAATAATGGAGCTTTATAGACAAAACAGGTACTATTTACATGAATAACTTAAAGAATATGAATGCTTTGATTGCTGTAAGGTTTAAGGTCTTCTGCAACAGTGGTAGACTACAAGGGAAAAATTAGACCTACAAAAATTTCCTCCATGAAAGTGGAACAGACCTTTCCATATTTTTATTTGATTCATTTATTTACAATTTCAGCTAAGACTTGACTCTACAGAGGTTTGTAGGACCTTTAATTTTGATTTCACTGGACTTTTCCCCGGACAAGAACCACCGAAAGTCATTGCTCCGAAGGAGAAGAGGAAATGGAAATATAAGTGCTTTCCAGTCAAGTCTGAGACTTCCAAAATTTGCTTTTGAGGAGTAATTCATATACATCTATTACTTTGAAACTAGAAATTCTTGAATTGCAGACCTGAAAAATACTGAGATGACACTCTTTGTACAACTTAGAAAGAATGTGTTCCTTCAGAAATCTTAGTCCTTTCTCTTGTTAGGTCTACAAAGCTAGGGAGATAGTTACTATTTTTCATTAAGAAATGTGCCCAGAAGGTGTAACTTATTTGTCATTTAAACCAAAGAAGTGAGAAAATCTAGACATCAG
Source organism: Molothrus aeneus (assembly GCF_037042795.1). Classification (NCBI taxonomy): domain Eukaryota; kingdom Metazoa; phylum Chordata; class Aves; order Passeriformes; family Icteridae; genus Molothrus; species Molothrus aeneus. The sequence continues at coordinate 89,436,762 of NC_089647.1, read as the reverse complement.
TTTTCTTGACAGTTGAAATATTGTACTATTAGCAACATCTAAATAAATAATGCATGCTGTGGAAATTATATTGGCAAGGGACTATTAAAATATTTCAAACCAAGGTAGTTGGGAAAGAAATGAAAACATTACAGAAATTATAAAAGAAAAGCAATAACTCAAGGGGAACTACTGAAAGTAAATGTAGAGTATTTTCATATCCAAGGCATATGTATATATATCCTGTATATATGTGGACATATCCTTTATGTGCTCAAAACATCCTCATTTATGGAAAATACCATATATTTAAATATTTCTTGATCTTACCAGATGGGCAACTGGGGCAAGGAGAAATTTTTGATGAGCTTCCACTTCAGATGGAATATACATAAATCTGTATACATAAATTCTGTGTCAATGTCAAAATTTAACAATCTGAAATCCATTTTCTGGCAAGTCTATTATCCACCATTAATTGCCCTGGTAAGTGGTCAATTCCACATACTCCTGATAAATTTCACTGTCACTCCATAACTACTCCTCTCATTGTAAATGACCTGAAATTTCACTGTGCAACTGTGAATTTTAGGGAGTCTTGTATTCCCATTTTCTTGAACTCTTATTTTCATCCTTAATAGTGCCCTAGGTGAATAATACAGACAGTTGCTCCTTCAGTCCAGCCTGCAGACAAAAGCAAAACAATCTCCCTGCAGACTGTGCTTAGAATAACATCATGAGATGAAGGATCTCAGTTGGCAAAGAAACCAAATTACAGCTCATCCTGGGAGCTAAGGTGGAGGTTGCCAGTGGGGCAAAGTGATTACTCTGACATAATTACAATAGTGAAGGATAAATTGATCTATTTCATTTCAAGTGATGGGAAGACCTTACTTTTTGTATCTACAAACAAATATACACAAAATTCAGTGAGGCAGGAGTGGAAAAAGAGAATATATTGTTAGAAGGCAATTGCATTGATAAATGTTTCACAGATAGGGTCTAATTAAGTGACTCAGGGAAATTTTTGTCACAGCTTTGCAAAGTTGACCAGGAAATGTCCTACTTTGGATATAAGTCTGTATTCAGCCATAATAATGCATTTTCTGTGAAACAAATTGCATTAAAAAACCCCAAACCTCTCTGTTTAAGTAGGATGGGATAAATGTCATGAGACCATACTCTCTAAGCCAGTGTTTGGTTATCAATGGAAAAAATTACTCTCACTGAAGTATCTTAAGTCAATCTTGAAAAAGGGGGAAAAGCACACTAATTATGCCTTCACTAATATTTCTGCATCAGTTTGCTTGCTCAAATCAATGCTATCTTAAAAGCTAATGAAATAATTTGCCATGTTTAGAAAAAAAATCAATCAGGAAAGACCTTAATGTGGCGTATTTTTCTTTAATGTTAGTGATAGGAGGGCAACCTTCAAGTTTAAATAGCCACATTTTTGGCTCATTACACCAGTCATCCCCATGACCCAGTGAAGTGGGCACTGTGAGAAACAGGGTGGCAAAAGAAAATGTAGTCTTCAAAACATCCTTCTCTCTAGAGCTAGAAGTGACTGTAATTCATTATTAGTATCCACTCGAAGAACTAATGTCCATTCCCAGAGAGTACTTTTCTGTACCATTAATTATTGATGTGCTGCACTGGTGGGATGTGTCTCTCTGTTTTTCTGCCATTCCCAGCAGACAAAAATGTGGTGACCCTGGAGAATCCATGCTTGAGTGTGTGAGAGCCTGAAGAGCAACAGGTCAAGCACCAGTTTCCCCTCATACTGTGACAGTTGTAGCCAGACAAAGGATGTGAAAAGAGAATTGAAGGGGGAAAGGAAATTGGAAAAAGTAGGAAGGGAGAGAGAGATATCTAGGAATGAAAACAGAGTTCAGGATTTGGGAACTTGGGCAAGGACTGTGCAACAAAGAAGGGGAAGAAAACATCAAAACATGGGAAAGAGAGGTAAAAATGAACTTATAGATGTAAAAAGAATAGTAAGAAAAGAGTGTGACAGGTGTTATTTGAAAAATTTTGCTGAATTTATCTTGAAAAATTATTAGGTATTAGTTTACCTGCCAACAACAAAATCCAGGCAAAAGGGTGAAAGTCAGAGGGACCACAAGGAAATGAACACCACCTCATATTACTGTAATCAATGGGAGGAAGGAAGAAGAAGAAAAAAATATCTCCAGGACTGGTATCTTGGTTTGGAAATAGGCAAGAGAGATTCCTACAAGCAGGAAAGGCTCCTTTTAGCTTTAGATCCACACTGACCACATACCATAATTCACTACTCCTCATAAATCAAGCTGAGACAAATTCCTCTTTAGTACCTGAAGACAGCATTGCCTTCAAGGATCAACACTGTTTAGTTGCCCATCTGCTGATAAAACAAGCCTTGACACCTTATACAGAGAGTCCCTTCAATGTCAGTTCCATCTCCAACACCTGTCAGCATTTTTAAAGGGCTGGCTAAGACATAAATCTGCCTACACACAGTTATACATCATGTTTAGAGCAGTTTTCCTGTTGGTAACTCTGAAAATGAAAATAGGGTCTATCATACATGTATGTATAACCAGAACTAGAACTCTTATCCTCACAGTGTTTTGGGTTTTTTTTACTTGCCATTGTAGAAAACTTGGTTTTTGCTGTAACTGATATCTGTCCTTGTTTCCTTTAATCTGTTTAATCATTCCATTACCATTCTGGGTATTTGACACCTGGTGAATCTGTCAGCATAAAACACTGGTCCATTAATTTTAAATTCACCATGAGAAACATGCAGAAGAAAACAATTTACCTGTATTTGAAATAACCAATTATGTTAGTATCACAATCATTTTAATAAAGCATTAGTATTGCTCATTGCCTTCACAACTCACCAGCCATAGAACCAAACCTAGGTAATCCTCAGATGTCAGAAAATTTTTGGGTTATAATTGGTATTTCCACTCCAATGGGGGCATCAAATCTTTTAAAAAGGTGAAACGACCCTTCACCGCTCACAGAAGTGAAACTGGAACCACATCTGGATGCTGGTCAAAATAGGCTATTTAACAATTTATTTACAAGTTTTTCAGCTTCTTTAGGAACTGCATTCCAGCTTTCTTATACCAAGTCTTATCTCTATTGTGTTGATTATACATTTGTGAAAACATTTATTTGCTTGATGAGGTTGTAATAAGGGAAAGTCTTGCTCCAAAGACAAGATATTATAGAAAGAGCCAAACAGGTCATCAATAGTTGTGTATGTAGTGGTGGACATGTAGGCATATGAATGAATATAAATATCTGTTGGGACACACAAGTGTCAAAGTGATTTGGGAATCATGTATTTAGGAGGTTAAATCTCTTATGGATTTAGGTCTCAAAATTCTGTCAATATTAGCAACAGTCTGGACGACTCCTTATTTTGCCATGGACTGTATCTGTGAGATGCTGAGGGCTGCTTATCATGACTTTAGTAAGGGTTGTGTATTCTGGGCATGTCCCAGGATCAGACCCACAATAATTTGACTCTAACTGCACAATAGATTCTGTACTCACAGCTGTCTGATCCTTCTATTATGTCCATTCCTTTCTCTGTTCCCAGGGAAAGTCTGCAAGAAAATTAGAGATACAGATAATGGCAAAGCAATTTAAGTGAAAAGAGCAAAAGTGTGAGGACCTTTTCCCCAGACGAGCAGGGCTCAAGTTAGACAGCTACTGTCTTTCATTGGTTTGTTTGTACACCCAGCCTTCCCATTCTTTACCTCATTCATGTGGGCATATCTCAAAGCACAACCAGTATGCCATGGCATTTAAAAAATAGCCTATTTACCCAAAATGTCAGTGTCTGAATGGGATCCTGTGCCCATTCTTAAAGATCCAGCAGACACAGGGGCACCTGCCAGCATGAGACAACTTAAAGAATTGGTGTTTTAATGTTATGTCTTGTAAGAGTTCACTAAATGCCATCACTCATTGGAATGAGCTCTCTCACCTGAACAATGAGTTAAGTCTGCATGTCTTTTAGGACAACCCTACAGCCCTGAACTTTGCCCACTCTTTTAATCATGTTTTACTGGGAAAGAGTAAAAACTTTCAGAATAGCCAGAAATATCTCTACTCTCTCCCCATTCCCAATTTATCTCATTTTTCTTTATAAAGGCAGAGCATTTCGTTCCCTTGAAATTGTTCTCTTTAGAACTGTAGCACATTTCTTGGGAAATAAAAAAAATAAGGTTAGCTAAAGGAATAGCAATTTGTCTGTGGCGTTTCAGCAAATGTGGCAGTTTTCTCCTGTGCCACTGGTTTATTTCAGTTATGGGAATACAACCAACCAATACTTTTCTGAAGCATGAGGGAAAAAAAAGCCCACAAAACAAAATCCATCTGTAAGCACAGAATCAATCAGTGTTGCTGTAGTCAAAAAGAAAGATTTTTTCTCATAGTTAAAGTGTGTCAGATTATTACAGACACAGAAGTAAAGTGTGCTAAAGGCAAAATCCAAGATCAATGGAAATATTTCTATAGGAATTTAACACATACTATGAAAAAAGCTTTGAAATAAAAGGAGTAACACTAGATGAAACTCAGGTGCATACATGACGCTCTCACGTTAATGAATGAGACAGATCCTTTCCTTTCAGCTGGAGTTGTGCTGAAGGTTGATGATAGCTGAGTGAGCTATCACCTCTTGTGAACGAGAGCAAATCATGTAGTGGTTTCATAGGGTCATCTAAACCCCACGTCCTAGATCCTATCTCTGAACAGAGACATGCCACCTCATGTGCTTAGATGGTAGAAGGCTGAGGATGGGTAGCCACTAAATGTCTCTGCCATTAACCTGGGAAGTGATTTCATTGTAAAAAGGTATTTGCCTTACTTAAGGTGCTTTTCTTGAGTCTAAAACAATGAAGGTGTGAGACTCAGGTGCCTCAACACAGGTTTCTTCCACCATGTGAGGCACTCTGCTGTGTGCTCTGTGATCTATGTGATTGATGTATCTTTCTCCTCCTATTTCATCCTTCTTACGTGCAATGTCCTCTACAGGAGTGGCCTCAAGCTCTCTTTCAAAAAACACAGTACAGGAGACACTTAAGTGAAATTAATAAATACCAATGAAAAAACTGCTGTAGCCACACTAAACATGGTTTAGGTACTGTTTTTTTTTTCTTTTGTCGTCGCTTCCATCTCTAAGTTTTCTAATTAACCTGCAATCTGTCACAACTGTAAACATGATTATGATGATAATTACCATCAATGGGTGTGCTGGCTCTTTATTGAGACACAATGTCTCAGAAACCTGAATTAGTTAAAATTTTTCAAAAATAAAGGCATTTTTATTGTGTAACTTCAGTAGTGCTATTGAAAGTGGAAACAACTTCCCTTGGTTTTCCTGACCTGACTCTAACCTCCTTCTGAGGCCCTTAGGAATAAACAAAAAAGGACAAACTATTGACTTCCCTGGGAAATGTCACCATTAACATTTAATGACATTTTTTGTAAGTAAGGACTAGACTTTTCTCAAGTCCTGCACTGAAATGATGATTTGCAAGACTGAGCACCTGGATTAGTGTGTCAAGGGGATGGAGCCAGGCTGTTCTTCGCTCTGCCAAGCAATAAGGCAAGCAGCGATGGACAGAAACTGATGCACAGGAAGTTTCATCTGATCATGGGGAAAAACTTCTTTACTATTCAAGTAATTGAGCCCTGGGAGAGGTTGCCTAGAGAGGCTGTGAAGTCTCCCTCACTGGAGATATTCAAGAACAGTCTGGATGCAATTCCTGTGCAATGTGGTCTAGGATGTGCTTGAGCAGGGAGGCTGGGCCAGATGACAACTGTGGTCCATGCAGACCTTGTCCATTCTGTTGTTCTGTGACCAAACATTTAGAGTGTGCTGTTGGTGGGCCAGCCTTTGTATCTAGGCAATAAAGAACAGAATGTCATGAGCCCTACCTCTATTTTATCACAGGTTCTGAACCGGTCTGGATGTCTCTCATAGCAAGCTGTTAATTATCCCACTGTTCAGGAAACCAGATTTTTCCTCTGAAAGAACTCATCTCACACCATTTTAATAAAATATTTCCAAGTAATACCTTGATGTTCCACAAAAGGTTAAAAAAATGGTGATCCCCAAAAGTGAAGCTACCTATTAATACACCATGATGTAACAGCCAGAGCCCTATCCTTGATCAGCTTTCTCACTTGGAAATTGACATTGTGGTCAAGCTGGGTGCAAATTGCTAAACAGAGTGTTGATGCTTATATTGAGTACAAGGTAACAAAGAATTTAGTCCAGTCTGCTTTGGGTAAAAGACACATAATAATAAAACTGAAAATGGCTCTCTATGTCTTGAAATCAAACAATTTTTGTTATATAATCAACAGTGCACTGAAGACAGAATTGCAATCAATCTTGGTAGCTGATATTCCTAAAGTTTTGTTCAGATGGATAATTCTCCGACGTTTCTACTCTTCTGTTAAAGCTGATGGGATGGTTTAGCTGAGCAAAAGCTGGCAGTAACAGGCCTCTGGTTTACATTTGGATTTTCTTCTGGGATGAAAATATAAGCAAAAAACAACAACACAACAAAAAAACCTCATTAAAAAAACATGAATTCTTTTCAGTTTACACTTAGTGCTGTTTAAAATGCCTTGCATTGGCTTAGTGAACAGCTTGATGCTTCCATAACAACTGTATAATAACTTAACAAGTAAGCGCATCTAAAACTGATGCATTACATACATAAAGATGAAATAATTAATAGATGTTAGGTCTTGCTTTTTTTGCTCTTCCTTTCTTCCAAACCTCTTTATCTACTTTCTTTTGAAGTGCATTCAATTACTCCATTGGGCAATAAACACTGGAAAAATACAGTCAAGATGCATTCTGTGTTGAGAAAATTACTTTTGTAAATGCAGAATCTAATAAAGACTTGCTAAATTCAAGATAAAATAATTTTATAATGCTGGATTTTGATCTCTTTAAACAGGTAATTAGAGACTAACACATTGTACCATCTAATAAACAATACTTGATCTAATGACCAAGTTAATGCTTCGACCCACCAAGATCTGTTCCAATATGGTTACAGCAGTTGTGCCAACAGCTTCTCTCTGACTCCAAAGTGTAAAGATTAATCATAGGAAAACCTCATGGTCATTGCTAATAGCAGACTACTCTTTTCCTTGCACGGAGTACATGGAAAGTTCGGTCAGTGATGGCAGAACCACACATCTCAGTTTAGAGATGTCTTGATACAGCTTCCTTTGACAGCTGCCTCCCCTTGGGCTGAGTCACCCAATTCTACACTCTTCTTTTCATCAAGACCTCCACACATTAGCCACTGCTGACATTAGAGCAGCATGCATATTGTTTGGGATGGGTGCCTTTCAAAATTCCCCATCATCATCAAGACCCATTTTGGCTGATACCTATAGGAAAAATGTGGAAAAGCCACAGGCTTAAGAGGCCCACTTCCTACATGGACGCTTTCCATACTACTGCACTGAATCCCAAGTTGCTAAGTTTTAGTTTCTTAGGTTTTCCATAACTTGTTCACTGCGTTTTCATTTCCTATGGCACTTACCCCCCACCCCGCCCCCCCTTCTCATTCCTGGGCACAGACTGGCTTTTGGTTACCTCTCCAGCTAAATTAAATTCTGCAGGATGCAAGTTGCCTGCCTTAGGCTGGCATAACCCTTTCTCCTTGCCATCTTCAAGTTCAATGTTACCTTCAGCTCCTGGGCAAGGTCTGTCCTTTGGGTACTTCTTAAGGAGCACTTAAAATCTGGAGTCAGTAACACACATGCACACACACAGGCAGTAGCCTGGAAAAAATAATTTGCTGGTAATGCTGTTTAAAGCCAGACAGTCTTCCCAGGCTTCAGACAGCCTGATGGCTTGTCTGGCTCAAATTATGAAGACTACCTCTCTTTGTTGCTGATCACACATCCAGCAGAGGAGTCCAACCCCAGCTGCAGTGACCTTCTCAAAGCAACAACTTCTACGTGTCTGCCAGAATCCAGAAATTGCAGTAGTTGGATTACTGTAATGATCATATTTCATGGAAGATGCACATGGATAATAATCTTCCATGTCATGTCTGCTGCAGCAGATTCTGTGCTCCACCAGAGGTCTTGGCCAGAGCACCCTTGTGCAGTACAAAAGGCAGTGTAGACACATCCAGACCACATAAGCTGCTGCAGGCAGGCATTTTCCCCTTTCCTGTGTGGTTGCTTGTCCTGAAGCAAAATCCTGCCCTGCCTTTCCTCAGTGGACTCACTGTGAAAAAGGTTAAGCAAAGGATTGAGACTGGAATTTGAATTTGGCTTTCTGAAATCCTTATTTTAAGTCTTGTTGCACCTCTGGAGGTGCTGAGCACCCATGAGATCCAGCCATATTCTTTCTTATGCCCACCTAGTAGCACAGGGTATTATTGCTTCTTCAGAACTGTGGGCTTATATAGAGAAGGAAGAAAGTCTCAAGCATAAATTATATTTAAAAATTACAACACATTCAATTATGTTTCTGAGGATTTATCATTTCTTTCTAAATGCTCTTATTATTTGTTATTTCTATGCCTTTTGTTCCTCTGTGGACTCGTGTCTGGTGAAAACAACAACCCTACACATGAATTCTTTGAGCTAAAATATAAACTCATAGTTAAGTGCATAGCAACATGGTGAATTTAAACCAAATCTTTGCAAAAATGCCTAGAGCATGCACAGGCAGTGTTGGGGGAATTAACTGAAAATAAAAGGAGCAAACTGATTCAGCAGTATGTTGTTCCTCTGTTACATTTGTCTCAAGTTCCTAGATGCTCTACTGGTGTAAACTGCACTAATTCTATTTTTAAAATTTTTAGCTAAAGATCTACTCCAAATATTTTGGTTACAGCGTATGGTCTTTTCATATAAGGAGCAACTTTGCACTATTTTACCTAGGACAGAGTAAGAAATAAAAAAAGGCTTTCCTACAATGCCCTATTTGTGTAGCTAGGATAATCTCAAGTCTTCTCAGGCTTTCAAGGTTTTCAGACACCAAGTAGAATGCATTTAGATTTGTACATATTCAGAAATCAAAACCCCCTCAAGTACTAATGGCTTAATTTATATTTCATAGAATAAGAAATGTTGGAGTAGGATTTTCTGAGCTGAGTAAACCTTTATCAGCTGTTCTTATGCTTTTGGCATTCTTTGTTCTCATCTCTCTCCCTCAAGGATACAATAAAAATAGCTAATGTTCATTTTCTTCCCCAGTTTTTGCATCCACTTCTTCCGTTCAGCTTTTATCTGACAATCCAGCTTCCATGGTAGCCAGCCTAGGATTTCAATTCCTGCTGCCTCTTTTTCTGCAGGTTGCTGATCGTACTTTCTCCCTTGCTGTAGCTGTCATCACATGGCCTTGTGCCACCAGTGGTTGTGTCCTCACTAACAATACAAGTCTTGGTTCAAAGGCAAAACCTTCTCTTCCATTAGGGACAACTATTTACCAAGGCATGACAAGATGCAACTGGCACTCCAGTGGTACCGAGACAGAGCCTGAGTCCCTCAGCCACCCCACACCTCCTCCTCATATTCCCTCCCCCAGGCTCCTTGCAGTGTGCCAGGGGGCAGAGGCAGTGCAGCTAAGCAGTCATGGCCCAGAAACGTTTTTTATGCCTGAGGAGGAAGTGAGGAGTCATGGAAAATCAGCAGACAGCCGCCTGGACTTATGTCCTGCAAGAAAGTCAGCCTGGGATGTCAGATTAATGACAGGAAATTTATTTGTACTTTCCCTAAAAAGAATAGCTGTTTTTTGATGTGATCCTGATCTTGTCCATGTTGTCTCATGTTTTCAACCATCATTTTCTCAACTAGATTGCATTCATACTGGATGTACATCCTTCTGTGTCTAGGACATCACTGTGCTTCTGGGCACAGGGAAAAATCCAGGCAACATCAGGGCAGGACTCCTCTTCCTCCATGCTCTACTTTCTGCCCAGAGGTGGGGATCTGGACAGAAGTTGCAGCATGGTTTAAGGGGTTGATGTCTCTGCCTCCAAGCACAACCACTGCATGAACACACCAATTACACTTCCAACCCCTGCATTACACATGCTCGGCTCTCCTAAGTTTAACCACCTCAACCTGGATGGTATGGTGGGCAATGCTCTGTGCATAACCCAGTATGTGTTGTGTTGTTTTCATGTGAGTTTAGGCTCAGACTGAAGTGAGGACCTCTGTTCATTTTCCCTTTCCATGTTATCTTTTCCCCTTTTTCATGCTGTTAACCCCATTATCTTTAAAAAGACCTGGGTTAATCAGTAGCCCTTCACATTGAAGGGTCAACAGTGAAATCCTGTTTTTCCTTTCTCTAGGAAAAAGAGAAAAACAATTAGAAGGTTGTTGATTTTTAATTTTCTCGCTGATGATCTAAAGGGATAGCCCTGGTCTGATTCAAATCTGTTTCTTGTAGAGGTGCTTAATTTTCTGATGGTGCAGTACATTGTACCTTGCTGATTAAACCTGCATAACACAATGTTTAATGTAAAACCAATCTTAAAGGAATCTGTGACTGCAGAGAGTTGCAATGCAGTACAGTACCTCAGAGGTATGCTCCTGTGTGATTTTATGATAAGCTGTGCTCCCTATTGCTGAAAAGGATATATGATAACCTCTGCTCCTCCCTTGCCTGGTCCTGTGCTGTCACTCTGTTTTACTTGGAGTAAACTCGTTCTGATCGCTACCACAGAGATCCATCACCGGCTTTTATATGCTGGGTGAATTTTCTGCCTTTTAAATGTGTTGAACTTCTTGTTGTGCACTCATATGAGAGCCAGCTCTGGCTCAAAATACGCCACAAAAATCACAGCTGGGATGAGGAGCTGGGAGGGGATAATAAGACTCTCCCTTTTGACAGAGGCAAGATGATAATTAATCTTATATTGTATCATGAAACCATGCACAATTAGGCACATCCCAGACACTTTAGTGATTGCCCCACAGTTATGGCACTCATGTCTGGAAGACATCAACACAATGATACATTTCAACTCTTTCAAAGCAAATGGTACAATCCCTGTTTGCAGGTTTCTTTTCTTGTCACGCTGATGTGATTCTTCTTCATCAAGCACAGCAGCAGCACACACACATGCTTGTTAGCCGCCACCACAGCCATACAGAGCCAGGAGAAGGAAAAAAGCTCCTTTAGATCACTCAGGGGTTACTGGAAGAACACCTCCATGGGGATGGAGAGGCAGCCTAAACAGACCTGCAGCCAGATCAGTTAACTTGAGTGCTGGTACCAATGCTCTAATGCCCAGGACTGAAATTTTCTGACAGGTTCAAAATGCAGAGAGTGATAAAAAAGCCATGCTCTGTGATGCCTTCCTGCTAGATCAAAACATGGGGAATTAAAAACTTGCTGGAAAAACACTGGACTCAGCAGCGACCACATTTACACCCACCTCACCTGTTTGTGCTGCTGTTTCTCCATGTTTCATAGAGATTTTCTGCTAGCTGTCACCTTCCCAGGGCAAGTCTGCCCCTGGTATTAGTTACCTAAAGTCCTCCTTTTCTACTTCTCAGGTCTTTCAATATGCCACACAATGGCAATTACTATGCAAACTGCTTTTTTGTTTCCTCAGATTCAATACGTTGGTGATGGTCATCAAAACTCCTCAAATGTAAATAAAAGCACGGAAATGCTGTTTAAGGTTATTTTAAATTACTGGTGAGCTTTCAGTTGGGTTGCCCTAACTCAGCTTTGTGTCTTTGTAGAAGACACCAGCAGTTTTGCATATGCTGAGGGTTTAACCAGTGTTGATACTTCATCTCTTTCAATCTGCAAGGGTAGAATATGTAGGGATAGAAGCCCTCCACTACAGGACAGTGAGTGAGACTGAGCTTCTGCATGCCTCTGCCTAGAACCTTCCTTACTATGAATACCCCAAAAAACCCCTCAATAGAACATAACTTCAACTCAACATCTCAGGTTTTATTGAAGTACATAAAAATTAATTTATTTGTTTTCTTTTAAAAAGAGAAAAAAACAATCACAAAGGTTTTATAAACAGTTTTCTCCCCAGCTCATCCTGGATTACAAAACATTATGTAATCCTAATTAGTTAATAAACACTACTGTGAATTACCTTTTGCTTCAGCTGACACAAGCAATGCATTATTGCTGATACACAATTCCAAAGAATTGTCACTCAGTGTCAACTACTTCTATTTAAGGAGAAACAGCCTCCTCGAATAATGAATTCAAAATTTCAGTGGCTTAGAAACCCTGAGGGTTTTACAGCTTGACCTTGAGGTTTGGGTTCTGTATGACATTGCAGAAGTTCCTGCTGATTCTATGTAACTTTATAAAAGACACACATCAATATTCACAGGTGCTGAATCTCTGTGTCAGAAAGAATCTCTACCTCAGATAGAATTTGCAGGTTTTTTACATGCTATACTAGATTTAATTTAACAACATCATCCTGATTAATATTGTGTTGCAGATCACAGTTAGTATTGATGCAAAACATTGAAATTAGGATTTCCTGGATGTAAATGAGAACAGAATATAAGCTTTATCACAGAAATTTCCCTGCTCCCATTCATGAATTTTCCATGAATCAAGGAATTGATTCTTTTAATCAATGGGGTAAAATCTTTCACCTGTGATATTAAGATGTACATGCTTAATTCTGGCAATCTTACACACATAAAAATCACTGTCTGAAAGGCTGTGTCTGTATCTTTGCACTGTAAAATGATTAGAATTTTGTGAGAAAGGAATGAAAGGGGATAGTTATGTCTTCAGAAATCAGTTTTATCTGAGCTAGTGTGGAGTCACTCATGAGGCAGAAGCTGCATGCATGCATGATTTATGTGCTTCCATATATCTGATCAGCCAGATTTCTTTTCATTGTAAAACTGATATTGATTCTCCTGTATTAGTAGTACTGACACTGGGATAATTCTAACATCATTATAAAGTATGCACTAATACCTCCTTCCTTACTGAAACCATTCTGCTCAATAAATCATGGAAAGAGTAAGAAGAAGAAGAGACAGAGGAAAAAAAATATTATTAGAACTTGCTGGAATCAGTCAGTGCCCAGTCCAAATTGACTACCATAGAATACCATATGCTGTACTAGGTAAGTCTATTCTTTTCAGACAGTAAGCAGGATACCAGTGTGTAAAACTTGTAGTTGATACTGATGGAGAGCAGAATCCATGCAGGAAATATAACAAACCCAGAGATCACTCTCATCCTCAAGTATATTAAGTGCATGTTTTAGTCCAGAGGTGTATTTCAAGCAAAATGTTGCACATCTCAGAGAAAATGAGAGGTATTTCTTTAAGAACCTGCTTCTACTGGAGGTCAATGGCTTTAGTATTACTCATTAAAAATTAAGGATATTTATTGACAAGGAAACCACAGAAATTGGTTTATGTCAAAGAAGAATGGCAAATAGATACATGTATCAGGGAAAGAGCCCTGAAGGAAACATTCTTTGCACAATACAATTAGATTCACAGGTCACAGATAATTTGTTAGTTCTTTCCAAGTTGTAGAGCTGTAATTTGTGGAAGAGTTCTCCCATATTCTTGCACTGCAAAAAAGAATCTTTTTTTATTAAAGTGTAAGTTGCATGCACTCACTAGTGATAATCCACAGATCTGATTAAATTAATCTAATCCCCTAAGAGCAGAGCCCTCCTATCATGATGGCAAGAGGTGTTCTTTGAACTCTGTTTCCATTCTTCTCTGTGAAGCTTCTCATTAGCAAGCCCAGATGGAGGAATAGCTAAAGGGCTGGATGTCGCAGACATCTTTTTATGAAAAACCTTTCTTAGGATTTTTTCTTCCTGAGAAGCTGAGAGGCTCCAGGAACAAAATGTAAACAATGGTTATCTGCTGCTGTGGAATGCAACAGGTGGCTCTGTGATTGATCTCGTGTGGATGTTTGGATTTAGTGACCAGTCACGGCAGAGCTGGCTCTCGCTCTCTGTTCGAGCCAGCTGCCTTTGCTATTCATTCTTTTCTATTCCATTCTTAGCTTAGCTAGCCTTCTGAGATGAAACTTTTCCTTCTATTCATTTTGCTATAGTTATAATGTAATATATATATCATAAAATAATAAATCAAGCCTTCTGAAATATGGAGTCAGATCTACGTCTCTTCCCTCATCCTGAAAACCCCTGTGAACACTGTCACAGCTGGACAGTTTGTTTTTAATGCAGAAAGATCTCACACGTCAGCTATTCGCGTTGCCCTCCCAAAGTAAACATGTTGCCACTGCCTACTTGTAGTTTCTAGAAACAATCTTTTCAAAACCTGCAACTGCAGCTAGCACAGCTCACAAGGTGGGGAAGCTCTGCCTACAGCAGATACCTGCAGCTCTTGCCCAAGCCATGCTCTATCCTGCTCCTGGAGCATGGACATGCCAGCTATGGCAGTGTAGTGAGGGTGCCTCAGACCCTCCAGGTCCTGCAGTAAGGGTGCTCGTGATGGGAGAGAGGATATTGACAGGGATCCCCAGTAGTACTGGCAAAACTGCTCTGACCTTGGCAGAAGTTCTCTGCCATTTCAAACATCATAGCTTGCCAATCTCCTGACTAACCTCTCCAGAGGATGAATAGACAGATGAAGAATGTGTTTTGTGAGGCTGAACTTCCACAGCAAATGAACAATCAGTAGGATGTTGCAATGTATGGTCTACAGGTCACCAATAGTCCCTGCTTTTCATACCAAGAAAAACTAAGTCTTGAAAGTCATGGCTGCCTCTGTCTATGCCACCAATGACCCCACATGCCTTTGTGGCCATCTGCATTGGGGCTTCTTTAGGACCAAGAAGTGGCAGATAGTGTTAGTCTGCAGCTTAAACACAAGGTTATATTTACCACCTGCTGCCTAATCCACTCTGAGCAGCAGGGAGGCAGGAGCAACAAAGGACAGAAATTTCCATCTTTTCATCTTCTTCTACTGAGACAAGTCAAAGCCTTGGAAGAAGCTTCTCTATGTACACTTCATGTTCTATGATTTCCTAATAAACGTACCGGGCCCGAAAATTATTTGTCTTTGATTAAAAGTAAATATTAAGTACATGTTTTGGAGATTAATAACGAGGCAGCTGTGTTTGAAAACATCCCATGAAAAATGTTAGCAGGCTGAATAAGGCTTTCATGGAACGTTGCAGAGCACTAACATATTTTAGATAGAACTGTCAATAAGGCAACTCTCAGTTGTGACTGATTTTTTTTAATAGGCTTCTGTCAATTATTTTCTCTTCTTTTCTTCCCATTTCCATCCTTGTTTCAAGGTGCATCTGAATGGTGATACCAACTAATAGTCCTTAAAGTCATTGTCACACTGGGGCTCTGCCAAGCTGGCTCACTCGTCCTCCCTGTGTTGCTAATGGGGACAAAGTCAGGTTCATACATCCTACTTATATTTTTTCACCCTTTTCTTCATCTGCTTCACGGATGACCCTGTAGTTATTGGAAATGTACCAAGACCTGGACAGAGCCACTGCTTTCTGGGTAGATTGGAAGAAATGTAGGATTTCAGCCCCCCCGTTTTTACATTTGCTATTGTGTTGTGCATGTGTGTAGGTGAGTGTATGGGTGATCATGTGGGAGAAAGAGAGATGGATTGATGGTGGGAAATATTGAAGAACACTTCTCTCTTTTACTTAGGAAGGGGATATTTTTTATCTCATTTTATCAAAGGTGACATCAGGAGTAATGACAAGATAAATAATTTTAAGGCTTCAAAGAACAAGGATTCTAAAGAATAGGATTCTGAAGAACTTTAAAGAAAGGATCTGTCTTGGAGATTAAGCTTTTTAAAATCCTTCAGATCCCTTTGCCAAATGCAATAATATTCCATTGTAAATCCTTCCATGATTTTACATGTAGCATTGCATTTTTCCTTTAATGGTGTATGCTGGTACAAAAAGGCAATGATGTGTATTTACTAAACTGTTACCTTTTCAGTTAGTGAATTGCTTAGCCTGGATGCTTTCTTTCATAAATACAGTCATTAAATGCATGAAATTATTGATCTAAACTGCTTTCCTGGGAGATTGTTCCTTATAAAGAGCAAAGTCAGGTCTCTTTTTGACTGCAAGCTAGGCTCGATTTTTTAATAAAACTTTCATCAAAAAAAAAATAAAACTCTGATCAACAATAACCTCTCTATGATACATCAATGACTAAATCTCTGTGAGAGTTGGCTTTAATTTTTCTTACAGTGAAAGAGAGTAGGAAGGATGCAATTTTTTGCAAGGGACTCCTTTTTAAAGAGATCATGCTGAAAAGGCTGCTGAAGGGATCTCTTGCTGCTACAATTTGTAGAAAGGAGCTCTCATAATTATAGTCAGAGTTTATTGTGCCTCTCCCTGTCTCCCCCCCTTCCCACTCCCCCCATCCCCACCCCCCCCGCCCTGTGTGTGTGTATGCAGAGAGCTAGAGAAAGCTGGCAGCACTACCTGAATAGCTACTGAAAGAGTGAGACTCCTCAGCTCCTGCTTCATTACTGGGTAGCAGCTATTCCAGTGTGTGCGAGCTCCAAACTGCTTCCTCCCATCGGAAAGCCCTCGGTAAGTCCCCCCAGCCGGCAGAGCTGCGGATTAACTCAGCAAAAGGCAGGATGGGAGGGTGGCAGGGAGCTCTGGGGGTACTCAGAACTCGTGTGCAGCTTAAGATCCATTAGATTTCAAGGATTTTGTGTAATAAATGTGTAAAATCTTCTGTGGATTGCTGGGATGTGAAGGCAATCACGAGGAATGTTTTGCCTGCTCAAGAGCAATGCTAAGTACATTCAGGAATGCCTGAAAGAGAGCAGAATTTTTCTACATAAGATAAGATTAGTAAATGCTTCTCAGAACTGCCAGAAAAGTGGTTGTGTGTTGCTTTGTTTTGTTTACCCCTAGCATCTTTCTCTTGTTGTCCTTTCCCCCCCATCTTGTCTTTATTGTGTTGAATGTGTTAATAGGCTCAGAAAGAAGAAACTATCGTCTTGCAGAGTGGCGGCATTTGAAATGTAGAACTTTTATCAGAAGAGGGATGAGAGCTGAAGCTAAAGAGGAGATAATATGTGCTTTTTACTTGCATTTATATTCTTGTGCATGTTTCTGGTGTTGATTATACAGACTTGCTATGCTCACAAAAAGTTCAAAAAGCTGGGAGATGCACATTTGCTGCTCAAGATGCTGATGTTTGCACTTGTATCACATGTTTCATTAGTCATCCACACGAAAAGTAGCACTCTTCAGGTAGGTCCTTTCAGTACATGTAGCAAAAAGCATTCCCAGACACTCTTCTTCTTTGCCTTGATCCTATGAGTCAAGCTCATTGAACTCCACAGAAAAGTATAGAGGCCACCGGAGAGGTCAGGTCACAACTCTCCTTGCCCCAGTTGAGCAGTGGCATTTGAAACAAGAGGCTGAAATAATGCTGTTATCTGAGAGTCCCAGTACCTTGGACCTGGCTGTGTTTTGATTTGAAAAGTAGGAATGAGTTAACCAGGGCTGAGGTTTTTGTCAGGCAGTACAGAGCATTAACAGAATGACTGCCTCTGAACTGAACCTCAGCTACTCACTCCCCTGATGGATAAATCCAATCTACAAGAGATGACAGCCTGACTAGCTGGGCATGAGGCCACTGGCTCATTTGTTACTGTCTGTCCAGTCCACACCTCTGTTGGCTACAGTGTCTGCCAGATCACACACAGGTGACACAGCTGTACTTGTAACTTGGGGGTTAGCTGCTGCTTGTATTTAGAAAACATATATACCCATGATGTGAAACTGCCACTCAGTGTCCCTAGACACTATTTCCTTTGCTACTGAGCAAACATGATAGCTCAAAGGATTAGATTTCAGGTCTGCAGTGGCATCTTTCCAGTCTGTATGAGTAAATTTGCATCTTTTCTACAGGTCAAAAGAGTGATACTGACAGATTTTTCCCTTTCCAAAATATTTCAATATTTATCAAGGGACAACTTTCAAGCAAATATTAAAACAGAGATTAGCCAAGAACAGAATAGATGTTGCTTCCTGAAACTCAGTCATTTTATGTTATGGTGACAGGGGAATCATGGAAAGGGGTGTGAAAGACTAGGGGAGTGATGTATAAGTGAGTTGATGTAACATATAGCAGTGGAAATTGCAAGTAGGAGTATTCCTCATGTTCCAGGTTGTCAGAGTCAACATTAGTTCATCAATAAACTAAAACATTATCGAAATTGATCATCACCTGGGCTGATTAGTACATTAAGTATAATACTGGAGTTCAATATAGAGAATTATAATTTCTGGGGGGAAGAAAGTGATAAGTGAAGAAGATGTTTGGGGGCTGGCTGTTGTTGGGGTTCTTTTGTATTTTCCTCCATTAACTACATAAGTCTTTGCTGGAATACTTTGAGTACAACTGAGTGTTGTCTTCTCTAAGTTTGTTTTGCTTTCAACATTTGCTTGGATATATGAAAGAGAAGAAACAGCTCAATGAGAAGAATTCCAATCTGAAGAGGAGCAGGAACAGGTAGCTCTCCAGCTCAATGCCACATCCTTGTATCAAATTCAGCCCTGATCACACTCATTTTAGTAAGTAAACTCTGCTGTCATCTGTTTGCTATCAGCATGGCAGGATGTTCTCAAAACATCTTAATATCAATTCAGGATGGTGGAGAAATGCTGGAAATTTTTCACCAGGGACCAGATGCCATGATCTTTCTGCTTATTGGAAGCTTGTTCTGTGAGGATGATGCAACTCAGCACAAGAAAAAAAATACGAGGAAAGCATCTTTGCTGATAGGCAAAATCTAAGTTTATCATGGGCAGTGCATGCTCTGCAGAGCCTCACTCATGTCACAAGAAATCTGCCTCCCCCCGCCTTCTCACAGAAATGTGGGAAGGCAGGAACTATTTGTGTCTTGCTGTAGAAGGGACAACCTGTCTCACAGACAAGGCCACCCTATTTGTGCTGTATAGCCACACATCCATACAGGAGCAGGCACCCTGGTCAGTGGTGGGCAGGAGACCTTGCCTGTGCTCGGGCTGCTCTGACTGTCACCCTGCAGTCAGCAGGTGTCACCTGGCAGAGCCTTACTCCATCCTCCCTAGCAGCCCTAGGGGAGTTGCTCCTAGAGGATCACCAGGCATGGTCTTAAGATTTTGCTGATAAAAAGATCTTCAGGCCCTGACAGTATGAGCCAGGGAGATCTAAATGTGCCTTCAAGACAACCTGGGTTTTCATCAGAAATTCTCTCTGTTGCTTCTCTGAGTGAAAATGAGCTCTTCTCCCTGCCCCCCATCAAAGATTACAATTCATGAAGCAGAAAATGCCAGACACTCAAGCACTGGCAGAGTTCTTTTAAATTATATTTTTAGTTTATCATCCTTTTATATGGCAAAGTTTTCTATTTCCCCTATCTATTTTTATATATAGCAAAACTTATCAATCCAGGCATTTCAATATCCATCACTAAAGCATAAAGATCTATATATCATTGTCAACTGAACAAACAGGGATTTTGAAAGAGTATTCCCTGTGCCAGCTGTGGCTTTTGTTTGCATTACTTGACTACAATTCTGCTTATAAGAATTGCAAAACCAAACCAAGGAAGCAGGGACTGGTGTCTCTGCTTTTAGGTTTATCACCCTAAAAGCCCTCACTGTTGTACTCAGACACCTTCCATCTTTCCCCTTTTCCTGGGAAATCTCCATGGCTGTGATTTAGACCAATGCTCTTTGAAACAGATATCACATCTCCACTCACTGCACACCTCTATGTCTATCAGGTTACATGGAAATATGAAATATTAAGTACAGCTAGAGTATTTAGCATGTGTAAAAGCCTAGTGCAATCTTCTGATCATAACTGTTCATTTTTTGTAACTCCTTGCAATTTGGCAGGGTCAAAAGGAGAGAAAACTATTCAAAAGTTCTGTCATTGCCTTTTAGTTTCTGGGCCCAGAGAAACAATTCAAAATCCAAACAACTGTTATTTCCTTTTACTGCAGGGCAGTGGGAAGGTGAAAGGACCTTGAAAAGCCATAATCTTGCAGTTATGAGGGGAATTATGTGATTAGAATGAATCACAAATTGTTTTTGTCATTGCTAGGAAAAGAGTGGAAGTGACATTTAGTAGTATATGAATTCCCCAGTAATTGGTACCCTGTAATATAAATTAGATTAGAGGCAGTTTACCAAGTCCCAGTACAGCAAGTTTTCCTTTCAATATTCTCTCAAAGGAAGATAATCTATAATGTATATTTTAGAGGACAACTGCAGCAAAGGAAAGCTACCATCCTAAAGGAAAAAAAATATTTCAATAGGACTTTGCAGTCAAAATTCCTTGCTGGTGTAAAGAAGAAAAGATTCCTTGCTGGTCTGTATCCAGAAATAATACTGAGTTTGAGTGTTTCTTTTACTGCATTTCTGTGTTAACTCTGCTAAATAATTAAAGAAATGAAGAAGAGCAGAACAGATAACTAGGTAATAGCAGGCATAATCACATCCCATTCCTTTAAACCTGGATCTGAGTTCTTTGACTTGCAATTGGTGTTTTTTTCACTGAGAATCCGTGGCAGGATACGTTCCTAGCACTATAACAGATGCTATTAAAGCAGCTTCTTTTCATTATGAAAACAAAGCTGAAGCACTATAACATATGTTGTGTTGATTCATGTCTCAGAAAACATAATTCCATGGAGATATATTTTATAAATGCAATAAGAAAGCAGCTGACTTTTTGGAAAAATGCATTTGACTGCAGCATTAGCCACTTGCAATTTTTACTTGACAAGTACTCAAATGCAATGTGTTTTAATACATTGCCACAACACCTGAGAATTTTCATTCAAATGCAACACTATTCCTCTCTCTTCACAAATGTCTTAAACCATGCTACTGGAAAATGGGAAACATTGGTAAACAATTCCTTTTTTGGGAATCTGACCCTGATGTTCAGTTGCTAGTGTTCAGACCTTCAGATTGGATGTCTCCTCATCTGCAAAAAAGAGAAAATATTTCTACCTCTCCTTCCACCTATGCACCCTTCATCTGTCTTCTGTGCTTATGCAGCATACTGGGGAGAGAGGCTGTGCCTTATATACCTACACAGGCAGCACCTACACAGGTCCTGCCTGCTGCCTTTAGGTGCTCCTGTGGAAGAATTGTCCCCACATACCACCAGCTGATATTCTTAGCATCAGCCTCAGACACTGGATGGTGCCAGTGACACTGGGGAACATGTCCCTCAAAGTACAGAGCACAGAAGCACCTGCAGGCTCCAGACACTTTCCAGGACTGGTGCAGCAGTCTCAGAAAACTTCTGTTCCCCCATCTACAGCTGATCCTATCAATAAATACTATAATCTCTTCATCCAAGTGTTTGAAGAAAAGACTCAGCATACTGTTTCTGGAATCAGTGTCTGGGAATATATGTGGCAATTATATCAAGAATACTGAGAAATACCAATTTCTTTGGCAGTTCTGTCAGCTGCACACAACTGACTGCACTAAGTGTTTGTTTCTGACAGTTGACTTGATAAGGTGGATCTGTGGTGAGCTGACAAGTGCCCTAACAAAGTATATTCTTGCAGAATTCTCTTTCTGTCCAGAAACCCACTTGCATCTCTGATAGCTGGCACCTTCAGTGTTAAACAATCAAAACAGCAGTCCACAACACTGCTGTGTTTGGGTCCCAAACCAAAGTTGGTGCATTTGGCTGGAACAGGCTGTGTGAAACAGGAGCAGATTTTGGTGTACTGCATGGTCTTATCTTCTTATTTAGTATATTTTATATTAAAATATATTTCAACAAAATTTAAAGGGTGTATCTGCCCCCTTTAAAGAGCCAGAAACCATCTCTCAGCTGAAGTAAAAACATTCAGTGAACCGATCTGTGATTAATTTCATCCACCCAGGGGCATTAAACCTGGTTGTAGGGGCAACACAGAGTAAACAAGGGCTGTTTCAGGGGACAGGGAACCTGTACAGAACAGCTGCTCTACATCCTTTCTTCTCTTGTTCTCCACTGGGAGCACAATGAGGGGAGAATACAAGTTACAATAGTCACAACACAGGATAGAGAGAAGAGTAAAAATATTAATCTGAAAAAACAACACAGAAACTTTACTGGAAATTATTTTTTTTATGCTGAGAATGAATAAAACTGACCACCTATGTAGCTCAACTAAAAGCCTAATTTATGATGATAGTCTTAAAAAGAAAACTCAAATAGTGAGATGCAAAAAATTCTCCTTCAGTTAGTTCTAACAGAATTATATTTCTAACAGAATTGTTGTAAAATGCCTCAAGATAAATCCAGATCCCTCCATCTCATAACTCTTGTCTTTTTGATGCATTCAATCAGAGGTCAATAAGGTGACTCAAGCCAAGGCTCAGCACAGAACATAACTCCCAAGAGGTTTTTTCCAAGCTGCTGTCTTCTTGCTAGAGATTCAAACAGCTCCCTAGAGCTTACTATTAGAGCAAGCACCCAGATTCTGGCATGTTACAAAACACTCGTGTCTTTTCCCTACATACAGGCAATCTGGCAGTCCCATTTGCTGAAATTGCTGCTTCAGTCCTCTTTTGGGAGCATGTCTGGTGTCAAGTTGCTTCCTGTTGCAAAGTCCAAATGTCCCTGTTGAGTGCTTCTGAGATCAGATCCCAGGAGGCAGCAGCTCTTACCTCTAAGGTTATCCACAAACCCACTGGTGAAGCTCCAGGGAAATAATTATAACCTGTCATTCTCCTTTCCCTATGCTTTGAGACAGCAAATTTCCTTTTCTCTTGAGCGACACAGCATAGTTGGACACTATCACAGTGTTATACAAAGTCATTTGATGGTAAAAATGCTCAACAACAGAAGAGAGCTTATTTATTGATTAAACTCCCCACAGATGTTACCTGATGCTGCTGAAGCTTATAGGATCAGTGTTTCTCTGCTGGCAAATTGAACAACATAGCTTTAGAAATTGCAAGTAGATGCAACTTTAGATTTAAAAATAACAATTTTATTTCTTTATGAGAATTGTGTGCAAAGCAGGCAAACATTTGTTCTGCTATGCTCATTGAGAAGTACCACTGAAATATGCTTTCCAAGGCACTATAGATGCAATGCAGATACAATGTACTGCCTTACTTTCACCAAAGATCCCCTTTGCATTTCCTGAGCATATTTTTCTAGCTCAATATCTCTCAATATCAATATAGACAAGATCCATTAACCAGGTGTGTTTGAGGAAAAAATTAAGGACCATTATATTTCCAGATAATGTATCTTAAAAGTTGATCTCATAATGCAAAGGTCAGATGAAACCAAAATACTGTTTACAGCAGTGCTCTTTCTTTTCAGCTCTGAAGTTATTAAAGGCATTTAGACTGAATTAATTAAAAAAAAAAGGAAACTGTTCTTGACTAGCTTAAGGAGTACCATGTGGCATGTAATTTGGATTGCTGAGTGATTTAGACAAGTAAGCTGCATTACTCATCCATCTCAATTAAGATATGTCGATTTTGTAATCTTCCATCTGGATTTTCAGACAAACTTTGAGTTGCTTCTTGGTGGTTTGAAGAAGGCTGGAGAAGATGGCTCATCTTAGAATGAACAAAGAAGGGTGAAAGCTGTCCAACTGGAAAAAGAGCATATGACAGAAAGCAAAGATGGTTACAGCAATACATGTTCAATGTATTTTGAATATATTTTCAAATTATTTTCAGTGACAGAATGATTCATTTGCTTTGTTTTCCACAGCAAACAATCCCTCTGTATTTAGTGCAGGACCCATTTAGAACCAGAGTGGCACATTGGTATCCAGCACTCACAAGTTGTGTCTACTCCTGCTGTTCTAGCTACAGCATCATCATATCAACACATCTGAGATCATGGACAAGATCCATTAGCAAGCAAATCCAAGCATTCAGCTCTTGGTGTGGGGGAAAGGAGGGAAGAGGGAAAGTGTTTTAAAGGGAATTTAAGAATAAAAACAATACTACCTTTAACTCATCATCCTGCAGTGACAGCACCATTCATTTAAATATGGAGTACAGATAATACATACAACAACGGCCTGTTGCTTGCAGAACTAATGGTAGTAGTAGTTCAAATTCCTATGTTTCCACTCATTAACTAGTGCATGGAGGCTATTTCCAGGCACTCACTATCCATTACATGATGGAGTCCAATCTGTCTAACCAACCAATCAACAAGAAAACATTAGATCTGCCGATCTCTGTAGAGCTGAGAAAAAAACCTCCTATGATAAGGCTGCAGCTAACAAGATTTGAACAATGAAATGAAATGAAATGAAATGAAATGAAATGAAATGAAATGATGAAATGAGGAACTGAGGAAAAACAACCCAAGCCCAAATCCCAAACCCAAACAAAACTAAAGGACTCTAATATTCTTCAAAAAGATATTTACAAACTCAAGGAGCAAATACATCTAAGGCATTTGAGCCATGTTTGTGTGAAATTTATTAGAGGTTAAGGACCAAAATCTAATTTGTTAATTTTAGTTTTGGAAATCAACTGCAAGAAATTCTAAGCCAAAACAATCTCAGGAAATAGATGCTCCACAGAGATAAAGAGAAGTGCCACAAACACCATTTCTCTCCCCCTGCCTCAAATGAAAGAACAGTAAAATAGGAGTGGCAGCTTCATGAAGCTCATTTTTTTCCCATGACAAATTTTTCTGGCAGCAGAAGCTCAGAAAGGTTCATTGAAGCATCCTGATAGACCTCATAGGAAGGCTAGGAATACCTGCTACTTGAAGATGGAACTTGGTGTAGGATAATCTAGACAGATCATCATGAAGGGTGCCTAGAAGGAGGTCATTAAAGGTTCCATGGTAGGTACAGTTCAATAAAGCTCCACAATTGCTTTATAATTCAAAGGATCAAGGGGACAGGCTTGAGCATTAAAACGAAATAAAAATATTGAGGTTCTTTTGGTTGTAATTGCTTGTTTGGCAGACTGGTTCACAGTGAGATGAGATGAGCTTTGTTTAGATGAACCATCAGCCGAATGTCTTGCCAAGTCCTGGGTTTTAAACATATCAGGCACCTGGAGGCTGGTGAAGCCAGAGAACCTGTGAAGGCTGGGTGTGTGGGAGAGCACACCCACACCAAGAGCCAGAGGCAGTGCCTCACTGAGGGTCCAGTGACTTCACAGGGGAACAGGACTGGCCCTGGCAGCAATGATGCTGACACATGCTGCTTTGGGCCAGAACATCTTGGTTCTGTGGCACAGTGAGACACCTATCTGAGCCACAGGAAAGCTCAAGGCAACATCAAATTACACTTCTCTGCCTTGGTTTTAGTTTTTCATTTTTCTTATTGCCTTAAGGAGGGTCTGAAGTGCTATGTGTTCCCCATGGGTGGTGGTGGGGTCCCACACATGTTCCGACTCCCTTTTGCAGCAGCAGAATCTGAGAGCCATGAGCACCCTGCAGTGCAAAGCAAGCGGCAATGGTTCTCTGTCTCCCACCTTCCCCAGTGGGGCTTGGCAGGGTGGGTGGAACAAAGCACTGCTTTCCACAGGCTGGGATTTGCATTAAGCATAAGGTGAGAGCTGTGGCAGTAGCTTATGTGACAGACATGCCTCCAGAGACACAGAAACAAAGATGTTTGATAACAGTGAGAGTACCTGACCTGCTGAAACACAGAGACGTTTGCACAGAGGGGGGTGTGAAATGAAGATGATTGAGGTGATTTTCCTTGTATTCCTGCCCCAAGCCATCAGGCTGCAGTAGAAATCAAGACATGCAGTGCTTTGGGCCAGGCAGCTAGGGGTAACTGAACTAAAGGAAATAGAATTTTTGTAGAAAACATGAAAACTGTATACATGAAAAAGTGATACAGTGAAGTTAGCACTACTGTTGCTTGACAGATAAAGAGCTGCTAAGCAGAAAGCATTTTTCTTGTGGTGTCTCTGGTGACAATTTTGTTTGCAGTGCCTAGAGTCCAGGCAGCAGCAAGGCAGGGCCAGATGCAAGAAGAGGGACTTTACTCACAGCAGAGATTCTCAAGCCAAGTTGTTCAGAAATTGGTGGCCCAGTACATGCAATAAACACCAACATATCAGAACAAATTCAAAGCTCTTATTTCACAGATCCAGAGAAAACAAACAAACAAACAACAAAAAAATGAGTTACCAGTGTGAACACAGGGTAATTTGTGTTTGACTTGGCTCCAGAATCATGCTGTGAGATTCTTAACCTGACAGCGTCAGCTGTGATTTTTTATTGAGAAGAGTTACAGAAGTGAAGATCTGTCAATTAACAGGAACAAGATTGTTGACTGTGCTGCATTGTTTAGACATTGTAGAAAATTATGTACACACCATGCTGCTAGTGGCAAGAGAGCACTCAGAAGATGTCACCAATAAAGTTGTTTTCATTAAATTTTCAGTTTTGGGGCTGATGTTTTAATTCCTAGGAAGGTACAAGCTTTGAATAATCACGGAAGAATGAGATGCAGCAAGCAAAAGTGGGAAGGAGTTCCATGCATAAGAATTTAGACAACATTTCACTTTCACTTTAATTTGTTTCAGTTGCCTCATGTTTTTGTAGAGTACGCCTCCCCTTTTATAAAGGATATAATCTGTTTGAAAACACTGAGTTGCATGATGCCTTGCATATTTACAGGAGTAAGACTATTTTAACATGTTTAGATAGGATAGTTTGACTAGCGTTCAATTTTTGGAGCAAAACCTTGCAGGCAAGGTTTTAAAAAACAGGAATCCAAACATAGGCTTCTGAGACCCATCTATATGGGTCCATATAAGTAAAAGTACTAAATTCTAAATATGGCTTTCTAGGTTTAGCAATAAGGTGCAATACTGAGTTGCTGAAAGCAACATAGTTGCATTAGGAGGGCATGTTCACCTCGATGGAGACTTTCTGAACAGCCCCATGCTGCTTCCAGGATCCACACTAGCCTGGATAACCTCACAAAGCCCTGCACTATGACAGACAAATGCATCCAAAAAGAACTCTGCTTGAAAATGTGACATCCAAGTTAGCAGATCATGTTCGATTTTACCATTTGTGTTTCAGGACAGTCACATTTCTTATTGTCCTGAATTTGGCTGGGACAGTTACTTTAATCTGTAGTAGATAGTGCTACTGTGCTGTGTTTTGGATTCAGTATGAGGCTAATGCTGATAACACACTGGTGTTTTGGCAGTTGTAAAGTAGTGCTTATCCTTAGTCAAGGATTTTTCAGCATCTCATGCTCTGTCAATGAGGAGCTGCACAAAAAGCCAGGAGAGAGCATAGTTTGTACTGCTGACCCAAACTGGCCAAAGGAGTATTTCACATCATAGAGCATCATGTCCAGTACCTAAACTGGGGGAATTACCCAGAAGGAGCCAATCTTTGCTCAGGGATGGGATGGGTATTCGTCAGTGGATGGTGAGCAATGGTATTGTGCATTGCTTTTGTCTCTTGGGTCCTGTTATTCTTTCTCCCTCTCCCTATAATTACAATTATTAATATTATTAGCATGTGTCGCAGACATCTTTTTATGAAAATCCTTTTCTTAGGATTTTTTCCTGCTGAGAAGCTGAGAGGTTTCAGCAACAAAATGTAAACAATGGTTATCTGCTGCTGTGGAATGCAACAGGTATGTCTGTGATTGGCCCATCTTGGATGTTTACAATTAATGGCCAACCACAGCCCAGTTTGCTTGGACTCTCTGTCCAAGACACAGACCTTTGTTATTCATTCTTTGCTATTCTATTCTTAGCTTAGCTAGCCTTCTGAGATGAAGCTTTTCCTTCTATTCTTTTACTATAGTTATAATGGAATATATATATCAAAAAATAATAAATCAAGCCTTCTGAAACATGGAGTCCACATTCTTGTTTCTTCCCTCATCCAAGAACCCCTGTGACCACTGTCACAAGCATGTTTATAATTATAATTGTGTTTCAATTATTAAGTTATTTTTATCTCATCCCATGAGGTTTGCCTTTCTGTTCCAGTTCTCCTCCCTCCCCTCTGGGGGCAGGGAGGAGGCTGTGTAAGAGGCAGTAACGTGGTGCTTTTCTGCCAGCTGGGATTAAACCACAACACTTATCATCACTACAGCGGAAATTTAGGACACACAAGTGTTTTGTTCTTCAATGCTTAGCTCATAAGACTACTTTTTGACAAGCTGTGACACTGTTAATACCTATGGAAGTACTTACACTATGAGTAACAGCTAGTAGGAATAGTATGGATAATAGTTAACTGCAGAAGCAGCACTCTCTTTATTTAGTCCCTTGTCTGGGCTATTTTCAAACAACTGCTGTTTTGTCATTATTGTGTTCAAGAACTGACTTTCTTTGTTGTCTTTCCAAAAAACAGAGTAAATCAGGTCTGACATTTGAAGCAGTGTATTTACAGCAGCATGGAGCATGTGTCTCTGGAGTGTGGCTGTAACGAAAAACAGAGAACAGCAAAAGCTCTGGTTGTGTTTGTCACCCAGGGGAACAGGAGAGCACGATGGCTTCCTCATCATCCTATTTTTCCTACTTTTTTTTGCAAAAATATTTTGAAATAGAATATTAAAGCAGGTTGTTCTTCTTTCAGATTTAGGCTTAAGGAATTTCACAAGGAGGTATTAGTGACTGAATATTGCATCCACATTGGATGTGTTTTGTCCCTGTCTCCCCATGAAGGGAGGATGCACCAGTTGTCACTGCTTCATTAATTGTTCAATTTCTCCCAGTGGTAAAGGGACAAAATTCTGAATTCCAACTGGCAGGGTTTGCAGGGGTGTATAATTTATGAGCCGTGAGAAACTGGAAAGATAACTACAATCAGTATGAGCATGAGAAAAACATCCAGCATGCAATCTCTGCCACACAGCATAGCTGCCCATGCTTAGTTATCACACTGCACATATTTTTTACTTTCTCAAAACCTAATTTTCAAGGTTGTGTTGTTTTGTTTATGTTTTGGATTTTTAAAGGACTACATTTTTTTTTTAGGCTAGAAGGCTTCTCAAGGGAAAGAGGGACAGTCTGGAGAGAACAAGATTGAAAAGGTATAAAACAAAAATTATATCTTGCCAAAACCATATCAACATTATTGAATATTGTGGACAGTGAAGGATATGTAAAAGCAGAGGTAGGATTTTCACACTAGACAGCTCCTTACTAGAAATGGAAAAGATCTGAAGAAAGACAGGCAAGGCAGGAAGCCTTTCACAAACAAGAGAGAGGAAAGAAAAGCAGAAATGTAGGGATTGTGGGTACACCAATCTATTGCTATTAGTTTTTAACTTTTCTAATCAAGCTTTCTGCTTTACTGGCAATATCACCAGAACACAAACCAGGTGTCTTCAGATTTGCATAGATCTACGTATTCTTAGTGATATCTGAACCATTGAGAAAGAGCAGATAGATAGCAGATAGATATACAAAGGGCAAATATAAATGCATAAATACTTCAGGATTAAAAATAATTTCTCATCCATATATATCCTCCTTCCTTCTGCCTGTCAGTTCTGCTTCCTCCCTCCCAGCAGGAGACTTTCACTCTAGTGTCACACCACCCTTGAAAGGTTTCACTTGATGAACAACCTCACAGCCACATCTCTTCTCCTAAGTTAACTCTAGTCCTCCAACTTCATTTACTATCTCCTTCAGAAAATCAGGAATTTCAGCCCACTCCTAAAGCAAACCAGCCTTGAGTTGTGTACAGCTTGGCTAGATATGAGCACAGATACCATCAGTTTCTTAGTTACGTTATATGTTTCCAATAACTTTCTTAAATAAGAAGCATCTGGCTTAAACAGCACAAAGCACTGGTGCCAGCATTGCTAGGAGGGTTTGGCAGAAACCATGGTCTCTGCTCTTGAAGGTGTCGTGGGCTGCAGACAAGAATTTATGTTGTCACGTAAGGAGCTCTAGCCTGGCACACAGACTGTTTGTGCAATTCTCTGTTACATACTTTTATTCATGCAGAACCTTTTTCTGGAGTCGGGGAACTGAGCAAAGGATGAAGCAGACTTCAGCTCAGCATCTCCAGTGTGTCGATAACTGAGAGGTGATACCTCAACCTGTGCAGCCCCATGTCCTCCGAGCTAACTTCACCTGAGATGATCCCCTCTCCAAATGAATGTGGGCTGCTTGGGAGAAAATGCTGTTGAAGGGGCCACAGGGCTTGAGTTTAGGGTAGACTTCACCCACCATCATCAGAGTTGAGCACTCTCACAGACAATGGAGATTTGCTTTCCTCTCCACCATCTCTTGTGGAATAAAATGAAAATTCATTTAGCTTGACTTACTACATTTTTTCTGTGTGTTTGAATTTCACCCTTAAGTAAGAATAGTGTTCATGAGTCTTTCTCTTTAAAACTGCATACATATCTCTAAAACATGAAATATGCACTCAGAAGCAAGTCTGATGCTAGATTTGTTAGACTATCAGTCCTGCTGGAACTCTTTCTAATTGGTGTGGCAGGCTTAGGTTTCTAGATTGTCGTCCACATATTATTCCTCTGTACTGTGCTGGAGTAGCAGGCAGGGTGGTAGCACACAGAATATTTATCAGGATGAATATAATGAAGTCTTAAAGTGGAAAGTGCAAGAAAGGAAAATAAATAGCCACTGGAGGAATATGGACTAGTTATTTACTGAAAACATATGAGAATTTACGTATGAAAAAGCATGAAAAAAAAATTATCTTTCCCCAGTGCAAGTAATAGTTTTAGGTGATCTGCTGTCAGAAAATGTTTCCTAAACTAGTTTTTTTAAAAGTACCTCTGAAATGGTAAACTGTCTAGCAATCAAGGAATCAGATTAGTTAATTTACCTTGATTAGCATGGTACTTTTCAAGTGCTAATAAATTTAACTTCTAATAAACTGGAAATAGCACATAAATTGCTATAACTCAAACTTCTGATCAGTTCTGAAAATCCAAATCAGTGTGCATTTTTATACTATTCTCTTTCAGTCATTGTCTGAATGTCTTTCTTAACCTTGAACTGTGAGAGAATTTCTGTGTAAAATAGGGGAAAAGATGCCACACTTCAGGATTACAATTTTTAGTTATAATATAAGTATGTAAGAGATATGAAGAGCAAAAATGTTTTTAGTAAGTAAGGTGCTCATAAGTGGCTTTTTTTTTCCATCCAAAGGGCATTCTTACATGTTAAGATACAATGTTCTTCAAGCATACAGTACAAACTGCTGGGTATGTTACTGTAATAGGTTTACTGAAAAGTTGCAGCCAAAAAATTTCTTGCTCTGAAATCCTCATGTTTCGTAAGCTTAGAAATATTCAAAGAACACCATGAAACAATTGATAATACAACCACATATGAGTTTTCTACGTACCTCTTTCATTTTCCATGTTGCCACAAATAAGACAATCATAGGTCTTTAGGAGTATAACTCTGCCTGAAAATGATGAATTTGCAGATGTTAAAGGATAGACACTTTTTAGCAACCAAATCTATTCATCAGCCATCTGGATCTTCTTCCACTTAGACATATACTAAAAAAATAGAGAGACCTGCTGTCTTCTGTAAAGAAGAAAAGTCCCACTCCTAAATTAATTGATGTATTTCGTTGTACTATGCCTACACATACTTTTTTTCTCTGTTTGTTTCAAAAAGAAACCTATTAAACAAGCTAGCAGAAGGCAGACCACAGATACCGATTTAGCAAAAAAAAATCCTTTATACTGGAAAGAAATGTCAAAAGATAGATAAGTTCTGTGAAAAAATGGCAAACAACCTGGTGCAATGTGCAATAAGCAGCAGAGAAGTGCTGGCTTCCCCCAAAAGACACTGATGCATGACAGTATTTTCTGATTTAAGCAAGTTAAGTCGGGCAGCCAGTGGCCGGACAGTTGTTCCCAATCTTCCCCAAATGGCACCCAGTAAGGAATAGACTGTGTTAATTCTGCTGGTAGTTATATAGATGCCTACATTGGTATTTAAGTTTTCCTGTTCTTCCTAGACAGCCCATTTCTGAAAAATTCAGAATATCCTTTTTAGGCTTTTTTTTTTCAGGAGTAGCTCTCATTTGAGAGCATGGAAAGTCACCTCATATAGGAGCTTTTCCTTATGTAACGTGAAGATGTCTCCCCTGCATGGTCCAGTATTGCTTGAGCACCATTTGGATCCTTGCTGGGATCTGTCTTGGCTTGTGGGCCTGTTTGCCAGTGCTGCACATTTGGGGCCTGTGTACTGGGGAGCATTTCCCAGACATTCCCATTGCTCCCAGCTGCGGCGTCCCAGTAAAGCATGTTCAACTCCATTTCCTCAGACACTGGTTCATAGGTAACCTACCTGACATGAATCAATCCAGGGCCTATGGCTGCCTTTCTCTTGGTTCTGCTGTTCCTATATGGACATGTGATTTTCCCAATATCCTCACTCAACACAGGAGTTCCTATTAATTTCTGTTTGGCTGGCCAGGGAGAGCCTGAGCTGTCTGCCACTGTGCCACTTCTATTTACTGGAGACATACACAGCCCAAGAAAATGCAAACTGAAAAGCTTTCTTCTGATGCTATTTTTGTGCTGTTTTCCTTCCAGTCATGTCTTATTTTCCTTCCACAATCTGGATCCTCAGGTTGAGCTCCATTGTAGCTTGGACAGCCGAAGGCGTAGGAACTTGTGGATCCTTCACATTCATCAAAACACGAAAGAAATTGTGTCCTTCATTTGCTAACAGCAATGGGATTTTCAGACTGAGGAAGGCTGGGATAAAGGCTGAGAAAATATAGTTTAGAAAACAATGTGTTTGTGTCCCAGGATAATCATCATTAAGGGAACTCAGTTGCTTGTCAGTAACTGGTATAGTAGATGTGCAAAAAATATTGGTAATCCGAAATATCAGAATGCTGTTAGTAAACATTTGATGCCTAGAAAGTGAAAGTAAATGTGCTAATAAGTTTTCCTGCAAAGGATGATACACTCCTATCAGACAAATTTCAGGATGCCCTGAAAGCTGATAAACATGGGTTCTGGCAGGAAATGGATGTGTGGGGAAGTGCATGCCTGGGACAAGCATTGATTCCTGAAATGCTCTGCTCAGCTCATGGACAGTGATTATGAGACTCAGTGCATTCATTTCTCTCAACAATATGATAAAAATTACATCCAACGATGTAAAATTAAATACAAGTTAATAATCATTAGGCTATTGGTCATAGCAGCAAAAATATAACCATTGTGTGTATTTAAAAAATGGAATAGAGGAAAAGAAAATAGAAGTGAGAAATTAAACTGAACTGAGAAAGGTTAAAAAATGAGACAATTTAGAGAACACTGAATGGGAGAAGAGGAGACAGGAATTCAAGGAAATGGACAGTAAAGTAGCAAGAAGGCACAACCAATATAAAAATTGTCATACCTGATCTGTGCCACGGCCTTGGACACCTAGCATCCTGTTCCTGCTAGGAACTAGGATTAGGTGTGTCAGAGGATGGCACATGAAATCTGTCTGTTTAAAACCTGCAATGTAGTCAGCCTATCAAGGAGTTGTCCTCTTAAAAGTGATTATTTGAAGTCTAGAAGCATGAAAGATGGGTAAGAACCACAGTGCAAATAAAAATATAAGGTGGAGATAATTGAGGGTGTGAGGAAAAAACAAACTGGGATATAAAAGGAGCCCAAAAGGTCATAATTTATTTTCCCCTGGTGCTGTGCCTAGAGATGATCCAGCTCAAAGTCTTCATGCTCAGCTCCTGTACACTGTGCAGAAGAGCACATTACCTTTTATGAGAATGTTTTGTATAGTTTCATGTGGTGCTTGTCAATGTTGTGGGATTTCCAAGTTACTAGGTTTGGTTCTCCTTGTAATTTGATTTTTTTAAACAAATCTAGGTATTTTTCAACCTAAATGACTCTATGATTCACTCCTTAATCCTCAGAAGATTTTTTTGAAAAATATCCTTGTCCCATCCTTATATCTTCTCTGCTTATTAAAACTAATCTGAAACACATTGGCTTGACTATAGTGAAGTTTCTCATTGCCCTTTAAAGCTCTTATTTAAAATCGGTAATTTGCACAATTAATGTTACATACTTACTATAGTATCTACTGTCAGGGCAGGAAATTTTCTTGACTGATATGTACTCTGTATAGACAGCCATCAAGCAACCTCCCCATGAGCAGCACTTGCCCCCAAGGCAGTTCCAGGAGGAGTCTTAGCTCGGGTAACCCCAAACTTCCCTAAGGCTTTTTCATAGAGAGGGAGCCTGTTCAGGCTACACCTCTCCAGAGAGCCCAGCAGATGCTGCTCTTGGTGCTTACTTAGCCAGCAATGCTTGTGGTACCTGAAATAAGATACATGGACCTCAGAGAGACCACAGGAACAGCCTTATCCAAGTATTTTTACCTTAGCAATTCAAAACAACGCAAAACGCAGCAGCCCCTGAAGAGTAATTTCTTCCAGATGAGTTCCTCTCATGATGGCCCTAGCACCAGGATATGAGAAGTGACAACCAGACCAGGCCTTATGCACCTCTGCATGCCAGATATTTCTTGAGGAGGAGGGGGACTGGGGAAGAGAAGCTGCTGCCTAACAGCATCCAGCTTGTGCAGAGAGAAGGGAACATATTTGAATGGTTTAGTACAAATACATCAGCTCCTGGCAGGATATTGAAACTGATCAGTGGGCCCTGTGATCAGCATATCAGAGCTGACTGATGTGCCAGTAGTGTCAGCCTGTTGTCAGGGGTAATTTTTTTTTTGTTTATGGTTGTCACTTCAGCTGGAGATTAGATATCAGACCCACTAAATTTGCAGCATTGTTATCTTGCTGTGGATATAGGCTTTGAAACATGCCTTGGACAAAAAATATTATTACACTGGAGGAAATACTTCCTATATGCATCCTATATGGCCCAGATTTCTTCAGTTTCTACACTGTAATTTGCTCATCCTTTAGTACAAACTTTACTTTCAAGGATGTAACTGGAATAGCATCATATCAAGGAATCCTATTCAAGAAAGCATGCAATTTCCTTGTATTCAGAGAAACAAAACCCTTTAAAGACAAAGTGAAAAAGAGAGCTAGAAAAGTTTCCCATGTTACCATAGCAGACTGCCCCTTTACATTGTTGATTTAAATGGCATTCCTCTTTTCATATTATGTTAATGTTTCATTTTCTGCCCCTCCTTGAGTTTAGCTTCTGGGATTTTGCCATTTATAACCCAGTGTTCTGCTTCTCTGTTCCTAGTCTTGCTTACTTTGCCCAAGCCTGTAAAACCAGATGTCCATCTTGCCATGACAAATTTGCTCAGGGTCAGCAGGACAAAAAGTCTGAGAGAAGAATCATAAAGAAAAACAAATACACAAAGACATGAGCATAGTTTCTCCCCAAGCACAGCTAAATCAGATCCAGGATCAGTCTATGTTTAAGGCATAGCTACCACTGTTTGTGTTTTGGGGAGAGAAGTGAAGTAGTACTGGAGGAATTTGAATATGCTGTACAGAAAACACACTTGTTTGTCATGCACCTGATAGATCACCTTATCACATGAATGTCTGAAAGTAACAGATTACTTTTTGTCTGAAATTCAGATTAGAAATTCTTTGCAAATGAAATAAAGGAATGACTGTTTTCTAAAAATATTAAATTTGTTTTTTTCTGTGATAAACCAAATTATGTGGACCCAAATTAACAGCAATATGTTTCATATTTTCAGTTCTTACTGCTATGTGTATCTCATCAATTGATACCTTTATTCATAGGACAAAAAAAAATTAAAGGGCAAGAGTAGCATTTTTAAGAGGATGAAAAAAGAGCATGGTGTTTCTAGAAAGTAAGTTAGTTCTTTTTACAAAGAAGTGGAGGAGCTGGGGAACAGAATGAAGGATGCTATGAACCAACTCTCTTCCTCCCCAAGTGAGTTGTGAACATTTGTGTCTGGTTTAAGTCAAACACTAGCCTCTCATGAACTGGAGAAGAAAGGTGCTTTTGTGGAACAAGTGATAAGCCAGGACAAAATCCCCCCAGTCAGCTCTTGCCAGGTTTCCTGTGTGATACTGAATGTGTCTCTTTGAGACTCATCCCAGCTGCCTTCAGCCTCACAAAGTTATTTTCCCTTAAACTACTTAAAAGGAGAGATATGGACATGTCCAGTAAGTAATTAATTCCACTGATCTGAGAAGGCTCCTCGAGTCAGGATGATCTGCCCAGCAGACAGTTTGGCAGCTGCAGCCTGGCATCCAGCCACGGCCCCTGTGCTCAGTCTGCTCCGGCGGGCAGCTGTCCAGCGCTCCGTCCCGCCCGGGACAGCCCGCTCTGCTCAGGCTGGCAGCTCCTCAGGACAGCCTCTGTCTCAGGCAGCCTGCTCACAGAGTGCTGGGTGTGCCAGCGCCCTGGGTGTGCTGTGAGACCGCTTAGCAATTATTATTAACTACAGAGTAATAAGTGAATAATAGCAGCAGTGTTGCTTCAGGCTTTGTAAAATTAAAGTTTTATAGCAGGAGGCATTTCAATGCAGAGAACTACAGAGGGTGAACAGCCACTTTAACATCCTCTGTTGTTTTTTGTCTCAGCTTCTGACATTTACAAACCCAGTGATAATAAAACGAAGAAAACTGGCCCCACCAAGTGAAATATGCATTGCCCTCTGTCTATTTTACGTTTCATGGTTGGAAGTTCAGTGTAATTAATCTGACAAGGTAAAGCTTTCCAGATCACTGTTTTGCTGGTTTCTCTGGTAATCCTGATAGCATCCATGAAAGTGAGCCAGGAGTACCATGTGACTGAACACATCCAGAGGGCTTTCATGGTTTGTTCAATCGTACTGAAAAGTCCCACAGGGGTGATTTAATTAACCAGAAATGTATCTTTTCACTTAGTCACTTCTGCTCCCCACATGCACTTTACCCCTACTGCTGAACCTTGTGGGCACTCAAGCCAGGAAAAGTTGGTTTGAGACAAGAGGTGTGCTCCCAGGAGTGTGGCTAACCCACAGCACTCCATCTGAGGGACAATGGTCAGTAGAGGCTGCCATGTGTCCTCTGTACTCTCGTACTTTTAACAACACACACATTCCCAGCTTGTCAAGGAGCAAAGAAAAACCTGCTCAGAGTGAACACCAAGGTGGTGGCTTCAGCCAATGCCACTCAGCAGCTGGGGTGAGAGAGGAGCACTGGCATGGCAGTGGGTGGTAAAGACTTACCTGGCAAGTGGAGTGGACAGACCACTCCTGCTTGAGAGAACATCTCCAGGGATGTGATGCTCAGAACACAGCCTTAGCCTCTGCTCAGTCTTCCTGTGTGTCCTCAGATAAAGTTCACCCCATATCCCCACCTGCAAATGAGGAGGACATAAATTCCCTTCTTGCCTCTGCTCTCTGTTTGCATCAGTAGCCCATCCTCCTGTCATGGTGCAGTGCAGCATTGGTGGGGCCATTGCTGAAATGGAGAGAATTATGGCATGTTACAGCCCTTGGGATTTAACCTGACTGGTTCCTGACTTCCAGGGGTTGGAATCACCAAAACTTGATTCCCATCTCCTTTACAGGCTGATGTGGAGCAAGTGCAGCTCTCTTTCTGATCTGACACAGATTACAAACCAGGTGGTTCTGACAGGCTCAGCCTAATCCCTCATGGGATCTCCTCTCAGAAAAGTCACAACAGCACACAGTTTGGCTCTATCTGTACTAATAGTACTCGACACTTAGAAAACCCAAGGCATCAGAGCAGCAGCAGGTTTTCAGATCAGGCTACTCCAGTGGTATACTGAGGGGAAATCTCTCTGCTCCTCTATGCCTAATTTTTGTTAGCACTGCCCCTTTTCACAGGCAAAACTGAGGCACACAAATTGGGCTGAGAAGTAGTGTTTGCCACTATCACAGAGGAAGATTTGTGATTCAAATCATTGTTCTTGAGCTGGCCTTGAAATTTTGAAACCCTTCTCATGTAAGTTGACATTCACCCCATTTATTTCCTTCCTCGATTCTTAAAGAAATTAAATTTTACAGAAATAAAAGAAGCACATTGAGAATGGATGCACGTTTCATTTACTCTAATTATGCACAGTGAAAAGTTTCCATTTCAACAAACCTCATTGATATTCTGCTGTGAACTTGACTGAAGGAAAAAAAGCACTAAAGGAGATTTTACCAGTCAATTAACTTTAACTTAAAAAAAACCCCTTTTGTGGATTTAAGAATATTTCACTTTTCACTTTAATTTCCTTCCACTCTTTCTATGACTACTGTAGTGATAAAACATCTCCCTGGATCACCCTGAGATTCTGCAAGGGTTGTAGAACCTAATACTATGATACAGGAGCTGGTGTTATTTTATGGATTAATTCCAAATAGCAGGATATCGTGTGTCAATATTGCACTGGGCTTTGTGTTATATGTGAACAGACCACCTCTTAGGCCTTAGGGAGAAATACTTATTTCTCTCACATATGTGGTTAAATCTTTCAATATTTTGTGACCTCTGTCACTAATGCACTTAGACTCTACATGATCTTTACAAACAGTATTCACAAAACTTACATAGATGGGGATTTAATAGATCTGAGAGCAAGATCAAGAATCATAATTCGAAACAATGAATAATTTATTAGAAAATGTAGAAAACCTCAATGAGAAAATGAGACAAGAGTATTTTTTACTCACAAACCATATGAACATTGTTCTCTTAGAGGTAGAAACTTAAAGTCTCCTGAGATTTTCTTTATCACTATCAGTAATATATAAATTGAAAATAATAAAATTATATTTTTTGCAACTGTTAGTATCCTTGCTTCCTTCTCAAACAAGGAAGAAAACATCCTGAACTAAGCCTACTGTAGTATTTGTCTGTGCCATGACAAATACAGGGGTTTCATTGTTTTCTGCTTTCCCAAAGATGAAAAATTCTTCATTTAAAGATTTAATTTGTATCAGTGGCTTAAAGAACATAAGCACTAATAATAGTTTACTGCTTAAGAGCCTAAACATTAGAAATACTAACATGACACCAGAAAACATGGTAATCACTGTAAAATAGAGACAATAATGCAATGATTTGAGCTTGGTCCCTGTATGTATAATCATTGTCCTCTGAATTTTTTTGTCTGCAGTCCTGATTAAGAAACTGAACAGAATTTCCCCCAAAATATATGACAAAGATATGTCCCTGAATTGTGTAAGTACAAATCTGAGATGAGTTTGGGAAACTTGTCTTTAATATGAGTAGATGTTCATCTTGGTTCTTTTGAGCTACAGTATGCTGTAAGATTCCTCTTTCTCTTCAGCAGAGGCTCAAGGCACCCTCCGCAGTGTGCCAGCAATGAGTTCACACCATCCTCACCTGTCCTGCAGCAAACAGAACTCCATGGTGTGCTCCATGCTGAATTTGAATACTTTCATCTGCATTCCTATGTGTCTGTGGTGTCACAACATTAATTTTTTTATAAGTTGTATTGACTAAGAAAAGATTTAGACCTAGGCTGCTTTATGTCTATTACTTTCTTGCTGGAATTCAAGTTGCCCAAAATCCTCCCAGCACCAGCTGCTCCTTCACCAGGCTACTGACTCCAAAGAGGCATCTAGACAGATTTTGCTGCACATTTCAGAGGTCAGTATTGCAATATCAAAAAAAATGGGCCTTGCAAACTCAAAAAGAAAAAGACATCTTTAGATGCTTTACATGCTTTTCAAAGGGGACACCTCCATCTAGTCTTGCCCTGAATCCAGAATTTTTTTTTCAGCCATCCCCTTTTTCTGATACTACTAGCCAAACAGAGACAATAAACTTAAACAGATTCACTAACTTGAAGTTATTGGAAGGGTTTAAGCCAAAATTTGAAATTGTATCATACTGATACAGATTTTGGGTTGGTTTTGTTTAACTTTTTTTTTTTGGTGCTGGAATGCAATAGCACAGTACTGTAAATTGCCACTAATAGTTAATAGTTACTGATGCAGCTACTAAAATACTCCCCACTGAATTCCATGTGAATTTGTCATTATGTTTCCCCTAACATCCAACAAAGGATGGAGATAGTCCTTGGCTCTCCTTTTGTTGCTGATGTGTTTGTTAATGAATGAGAAAAAGTGTTAAGAAACAGAAACAAAATAAATACTACAAGATCAACTCATGGAAAACCTTAAGTGAAATAGGGAAAGCCATTATGGCCAAGGGTAGGAAATAAAACATCTTTTAAGAATCTCTGCACTATTTATTTGTGCCAAACAAAGAACCACCCTGCTATTCTGGGTGTTGCATAGAAAAGTGTGGCATTGGAACCAAGAGGAGAAGTTTCATATGGTAAAGCTGTGTGACATCTGTCAGTTAAAATTTTTTGAGGGATAGAAATGCAGATTTGTTTTTTCTGAAAATTTTAATCAATTCATTTCCTTTTCATTGAAATGCTCTTTTCCACTGAAAGAAAATAAGAGAAAAAGAATATATGTTCTGTTGTGACATTTTCCAAGTGAAATCATTCAATTTTTCCATCAAGATTTTCAATTTGAATTTCCCTTTCTCTTCACTCTGTTTGGGAGGAGGAAGGGAAGTTCATAGATTTCAAAATTATTGCAACTGAAAAGAGATGTTTCAAGTTGAATATATTAATAATTGAAA
Organism: Molothrus aeneus; assembly: GCF_037042795.1. Taxonomy (NCBI): domain Eukaryota; kingdom Metazoa; phylum Chordata; class Aves; order Passeriformes; family Icteridae; genus Molothrus; species Molothrus aeneus. The sequence goes on along the minus strand of NC_089647.1, from coordinate 89,396,236 downwards.
AAGTAAATGAGAAACTGTTATTCAACTAAGCACAATTTTTTTTTAAAGCAAATTTGGTTTTGATTTTTTCTGAGTTTATTTTTTATTTCTCTCTGGAACTGCCAACAATACTGTCAAGAAGACTGTATATTATTAATGTACTACAAAATGCTCTTGGAACAGAACTCCAGAGATTGTGTGAACTTTCTGCATATGGCAAGCAAGAGTGAACAAAAACATTTACAATGACAATGCCCCAAATTATTCTGACTCCACAGTTACTGTAACCTAATAACATGTTTAGGATTAAAGAAAACATCCAGTTTTGCTGTACCTCATGAACAGCAGCACAAACCACAGCAGCCATGCATCTAAGCACTTTTCCTTGTGTTTCATTCTTGCAAAAGGGACAAATGAGCCCCTGGACTTCATGAGATTTTTTTTGTCTCAGATGAGAAATATAATTTTACGACTGTGACCACAGGGAAAAGCTTGCCAGCTTTGCTACATGAGAGCAGTTGTCCAAGCAGTATCTCAAGTCCTGAATATGAGGAAAGAATAATTATAGCATCATGTTGTGCACTGCAACAGTAAGGGTGTGTCAGTGTTTCAATGTCAAATCTGTGGACCAAATCCTCATCACATCATTGAGGAGCTCAATGCTTTTTGTTCTCAATGAAATGCTGTCTCTGAATTTTATATCCTTGAGTTCCTTCATCAGAAATTAAGGAATGATTGTCAGATGCAGACTTTTGTGCCTATTACTCATCCTGAACTTCAGTCAAGATATCTGAAGTATCTTAAAAAGCAGAGTACATTGGTCTCTAGCCACACATCACTCTCACTGAAGAAAAAATTATTTTGGATTTACACAGGTTTCCTTGGCCTATTAAATGGGCACTTCCAGGAAAGAAGTGCTAGCAGGATTTATTCTGCAATTTAAAACACTAATTTGTTTGTAGCACATGCTGATAGCTCTAAGGTAAATGTAAGAATTAAAAACCAAAACAAGTAAACAAACGACACCACCTGTAAAAAAAAGAAAGAAACAAAAAAAAAGAAAAAAAAGCATGATTGAAGGGAAAAGAGAAGAGAGGTGAGAGTACTTGAAGGCAGGAGAGTGGAAAGAATTAGCAACAAACTAACAAAAATAATTGTAAAATATTTTTTAAATACAGAAGATGAAGTTAATTGCACCTGGGTGTCCTGCCTCTGAGTATGTCCAGAGCCCAACACACACAATGCTTTGCACAAGCACTCCCCAGACTCCCAGACACCGGAGGCTGAAGGACTTTGGAGTGAGTCACACTTTGTGTTTCACCATATCCCTCAATGGATTTCTGCTCCCAGTGTATTTTCCCCTTGAAACCATGCAAACTTTTGGAATCTGAAAAAAATTCTTTCAAGTCAAGCTCCAGATTAACCACCCCTATTTAAAGAACTTTTTGCTTCTTTTGAGCTCTTTTCCCATTGACTTCATTGAATGCTCCTAATACAGGAGTGTAAAGAGTTGGAAGTAGTAGGTGACAATCCCTCTTTACTTGTGTCATGTTATTTCATACCATCAGCGACTGAAAGTCAGATTTTAGTTTTCAAGTATGTAGGTGTTTATTTTGAATTTAGTATTTCCAATACACTGATGGTTTGCAAAGCTGGTGAGGTCTTGCAGCACCTATGGACTTCTCTGGAGCATGGGTACTCTCCATGTTGGAGAAATTTGGCTTGTGGTAGCATGTGAAGATTCCTGATCCATAATGTCAACAATTTTTACAAGACCATTGCAGGCATAGATTCTGGATGAATTCTACAGAACAATGTGAAAATCATGGTGTGTCTAAATAGGTTCACCAATAATGAGTTGTAGAATCAATAGATCCCAGTGTTAACCATAATCCCATATAATAACAATGGTTTTTGTATGCTTGTAAGTACAATAGAAAACATAAAGGAGGGAGATCTGAAAGATCAAGAAAATAACACACCAAGGAATTGATAAAGGGTTTGACTTCTATCCACATAAACAGGGAAATTTCAGAGGTAAACCTGCATTTCCTTTCTTAAGTCATCCTTTTTCTCTTCAGAATTTCAAAAATTTTTCAAAATTCATAGCTTAACTTGCAATTACTGCCTTGTACTTCATTCAGCCAGGTAAGGTAATACAGCACCATACAGAGGTATACTTGTATGTAGAGATGAAGTCAGACCTTTAGCAGCACTCTAACACAAGTTTCCAGTGGTTTTTGGCATGCAAGTAATTAGCTTGTGCAGACAGATGACAGTAGAGCCATGTAAATTGGCATTTCCTAGAGAATGGCAGGGTCAAAGTGAAGCATTATCTTTTTACTTAATATAATTGTTCTCAATATTGACAGATCATTTGAACTGAAGGTTTAAGCCCTATCAAACCCTCATTTCCAAAGGCCAGTTTCAACTGAACATGGCCTTAGTAGCCTTAACTAGCACCACTAGATCACTAATAAGGCATTGACAAATTAATTCTACTGTGCACAAATGATTCCGTTTCTAACAGACAACTTTTCTGCATTTTTTTATTGGGTTCTGACCTACTATGGAAAAAAACCATACTCATAAAATGTCAGGGAGAATGCAATTACTGGATGAGGGGGCTGCCAGAGAGCGTACCTCTGCTAAGTGCATTCATGCCCAAGACATGATTAGCTGAATCGTACAAGGTGGAGATTTAAATATTTTACAGATCATTCTCTCTGCCTGTCTTTGCTTGTTTGTTTGTTTGTTTGGGTTTTTTATTTTGTTTTTGGTTTTTATTTCCTCTCCCATACCCAGAGAAGAGAGTCTGACAATTATTGTCTAAACTCTAGCTTTTCAACTGAAATCTATTGACCTTTCCTTACAACGTCACTCAAGGTCCTACTGCAGGTTTTAAGTTGTGGAGAGCTCTTGTCTGATGGGATTTTTGCTGGCCAGAATTTAAGGAGGACATCCAGCCAGGACATAATTATATAAAAAGAATTTTCACTGAGAAATGTTCCTGGCAAACATACTGACCCAAAAGGTCTGTGTTGTGTTTTCAGGCCTTTAAAAGGACACTTAAATGAGTTCAGTAGAATAAATCATATTTCCATAGGTGATAGAAGACCATCCTTGCTTGAGATGCCGCTGTGACTGCTCTTGGAGAGGAAGAATGTGTTGGTTTTTGTTGCTTTGGCTATAAGCAAATTCTATTTTCCCAGAGCCCAGTAAAATCATAGGAGATCAGTACTTCCAGAAAAGGATGTAAAAGGGAAAATACACGATAATGATAATGTGAAAAAAGGGAATAACAAGAGTTCAGAGAAGAAAATAGCAAATATTTTGTGATAGGGTGAAGAGAAAGAGCTATGGAGCTATGTGAGGTATGAGCAGGAAAGAAGGAGGGCAGATGAAACTAGAAATTGTGGATCAGGGAGAAAAAAGTCATGGAGGAGAGAACAGGAATGATTCAAAGTAGCATGTGGGAAAGTAAAAGTAACAAGAGTAGTCCTTATATAAGGCAAGTTTACTTGAGAAGAGCTGATAAACAATAGAAATCTTGTGAGACTAGAGACATGCAATTACCAAGACCTTCAAAAGGCAGGTACTTTGCATCTTTGTATAAATAAAAAATGCTTTGATGTTGAAACCTCTGATAGAAATTGCGCCTTTTTGTTTCACTCCTTTTTTTTTTAAATTTCATTTTGAAAGTACAAGATAGTCTCCATTCAACTGTGTATTTTCTTAACTGTCAGAACAAAATACAAGCACAAGACTACACAGACCAAGAAATGCAGTACAGAGCAATCCAGTGTTCCACAGTAGTTTTTGTGGGTAATTTCTTTTATTTACCTAGGTGAAATTAACTGCCTGTAAAAATGTTTATTTTCATTAAAATGCAGATATATTCACCACTACAGTTAGTATAGAAGTAGCCTATAAACATATATTCATGCAGCCATGCATAAACTTTAGAAATTCACTGGCAAGTATGTACTGCAACTGTCATATTACTGTTGAAACCTGTTACTTTTGCCATTTCCATAACTAAGTTTTGGAACACTCAGGTATCTGCCTGCTTGATGACAACGGATTAATTAGCTCCTCAGAGAGTCAAAACAAACAAACAAAAGGCAAGAAAGCAGGAAAAAAGGAAAGAGAGAAAGAGAAGAAAAGAAAAAGAAAGAAAGAAAGAAAGAAAGAAAGAAAGAAAGAAAGAAAGAAAGAAAGAAAGAAAGAAAGAAAGAAAGAAAGAAAGAAAGAAAGAAAGAAAGAAAGAAAGAAAGAAAGAAAGAAAGAAAGAAAGAGAAGTATTTGATTAAATGTGCTAGGAACAACTAAACAATTAATGGAAGGCAATGAATTTTCAGTAATTAGCTCACCTGTCTTCTATGTAGTGAATCTATGAGGGAGAAGATATTACATGGCATACCTGAATAAATATTGTACCCTCCTGATGTGAGAACACCTAATTTTTTATTTTCTTATAATTTTGCATACTTTTTCATCTCTGTATTAGGTGTGACAGTTTTCTTTTCTTAGTCTTAGACTATTCTTAGTTATCACCGGAATAAACCAATAATGGGTTTTGTTTACCTCCAGAAATAAGGATACTCTTGAACTGGATTTGTAATTTGATATATGGACTCCTTAACCACCACTCTCCCTGTCCAAAGACAATGATAACAAGATGCATCTTCTGGGGATTTTTTTTATCTGTAGCAGCAATCAGCTAAAGTCTGAGGCAGGGATTTAATTTTGTTTGTGTTTGTGTTTGTGTTTGTGTTGCTATTAAAACAGCAGGATTACTTATGAAATTCTAAAGTACATTAAAAAATTGCTATGGAGCACTATTTTAGGACACTGAAAAATTAGGAGGTGACATTTAAAAAAGCATTTCTCAATGCCACTCAATGTCACTCTTAGACAGATGTCGAGAATGAAAAAGGAACTTGCCATTGTTTCCTTGATAAGTGACTAGTGACCAGAGTTGCTGAATCTGGTTCTTGTTTACAAATGTGTATTTGCACACAGCAGCTTTGCTAAAAACATTTTGTGATTTGGAATAATTATGGCAGTTGAAGCACAAAGGTAGAACCCAGGTCTCTTTCAAAGACTAAACATTTACTTGGAGGTTTTCACAAAGACACAGAGAGAGCTGATTCTCTGAAATACTGTTCTAAATCTTCATGGTCTATCTACGTCATCCCCATTGAGATTAAATTCCCCATTAGAACTGCAGGGGCCTTTGTCTCTTCTCCCTTTGGCTTGTCTTTACTTCTACTCTCACTCTAAGAGTATGCAGTTCTTTTTTATCTTGAGATGCTTCTAGGTCTCCACTTCATGCCAACACTTAGAATGCTAAGCACTGCTGACATTATAAAGATCAACATCTTATTCTAGTGATAGCTCCACACTTAGAGAAGTGGGAGTATTTCAGGTGCTTTATATCTGACTTGAAGCATAATGTTAGCTTCCATTTGGAAGAGTGGCTTTTCCATTTCTTATGTATATTTATGGATGGGTAAATGAATGGACTTCACCCCTAAATGAAGATAAATACAGTCAACTTATATTCCACCACACATGCCTATCAGTGTGATCTTTGTGAAAACTTGAGATACTGCAGAAGGTTTTTTTTTAATTTCCCCCAAAGAATGGGCAAAATTACACTGCACGATCTCTTGAATGGAATTAATTTTAACAACATATTTTACCCAAGGTGAGATCAAAAATTGAGAAAAGTATTACTCCCTGAGAAGAGAGACCTTTTTCCTAGGAAAGTGTAGTCATTTGTCTAGTATGTTCCCAGAACCTGAGGAGCAACCTGAGAACAGATAATAAGCCTGCACGCTCATATCTGTTCAGCTGGAATTGAGAACAGGGCCTTCTTTGTACTAACACGCAAGTACCAAAGCATCATTTGGGATTTTGAACAAAAAAATGCAGCACATGCTGCTTTATGCACAAATCAGCTGTCAAGATCTGAAATTTTGTCTCCAAGTATCCCTTGACACTACAATAAAGAATGATCCCTATAGAGACAGCTTGATGAACAATATGATTCTGCAAAACTTGATAACAAGAAGCGAAAAGAAATTATCATTATTGGCACTGAATTAAACAAATTAGTCCTCTTGTAGGTTTTAATACTGCCAATAATGGAAATTATAAGCCTTGATCTCTATTGTGATATAGGTCAGATTGGTTTTGTTGTCATCTTCAAATCTATTATCACACAATTTCAAATAAATAAACACAAGAAATAAATGACTGTCTTAACTGCTGATCTAAGCACGAGTCTGATTTTTCTTCCACTTCAAAGCACAGAGATCAGGCATGCTCATTACCAGGAGAAAGCATGAGGACTGATAAGCCTGATGCAGTGAAAAGGAAGGATTGATGGGACCTAGAGGAACAGCAATATGTAGTCTATGTAGATTTTCTTTAACATGACTAGAGAAGGAAAGCCATTCAGATTTATATATTTAGAGATTCATTAAGTTTCAGAACAGGCAATCCCTTCAGTGTACTCAGAGAAGCAATGTGACCTTTCCATTCTTGATTAATATTCTTCTGTTTACACATGGAAGAACAGCATTAATCCTTTCAGCTCTCTTCTTTCTGTGTTTAATGCATTTTTCATCAGCTACTTCCTCAGCAGGGTGTTCAGGGTCATCAAACTACCAAAAATCATATTCCTCTGATTAGATTTAGGTAATCTAAAAGTTTTTATAGTATCTCTGCTTTCCAGAACTGACCAGCTCTTTTTCTTTATCCATCTTGTGTATGTATATATATATATATATATATATATATATACACACACACATGTATATACATATATACGTATACACACACACACACACACATATATATATACATAACAACTTGGAAATACATCAAAGTATTTACCAATAATTTGACCAATCATTTTCATTTTTCAATTCCTCCTAGCTCCTTGTTGGACAGAAACTTTCTCCAGCAATGATTCTGTGCTTGTTTCTAGGTTTGTTGGTATGAGTCATACTGGAATCAACCTACACTTGGCTACTTAAGAGCCCTTCTCATCTGTCATTGCACTCAGATGTTAATGAACTCATCTGTTTTAAGCCTCTTACCACGGCCCACACCAAGTTTGCATTTGAGGGGCTGCCTTCAATCCACTCATCAACCAGTTTATCTATATATGCCTTTACTTGTGCCAAGGCTTTTTCCTACTGCCAGACTAATGTGGCTGGAAAGATATTTGAAGCCAAAGGCTGGTCATGGTAGGTGAAAGAAACAAAAAGACTGAATGAGCTCAGGCCCACAGTGAGAGTCAGTATCCCTGAGAGAGAAGCTGAGAAGCCTGGCTGATGGTAAACAGCCAAAATAAGTGTCTGGGCCTCAGCAGTTACCTGGTGGTGAGAGGAAAGGCTCCAATAGATGCTGGGGAAGGATGAAAGGTTATGGGGAGACACCAATGCATAAAATGTCATAGTACAAATAAGAGACATCAGACTGTGATTAAATGGAGGAAGACTTTTTTGAATATGTTAGAGAAATAAAAGAATATTTTGATCATTGTCAGGGGTTGACCTGGTTGGCCCAGGTGCTCACTAAAGCTGATTTGTCCCTCCCCTCCTCAGCTGGACAAGGGGAAAAATCACAACAAAAGGCTTTTGGGTCAGGACAAGGGCAAGGAGAGATCACTCAACAGTTACCACAATTGAAAACAGACTTGATTTTTGGAATCTAGTTTAATTAATTACCAATCATATCAGAGTAGTATAATGAGAAGCAAAGCCAGATCTTAAAAACACCCCTCAACCCTCCCTTCTTTCCAGGCTTAATTTTATTCCAAATTCTCTGTCTCCTCCTGCCAACAGGTACAGGGGGACAGGGAATGGGGATTGCAGTCACTTTATCATGTTATCTCTGCCACTCCTTCCTCCTCAGAGGGAGGACTCTTCACACTTCTGCTCCATTGTGGGGTCCCTTCCATGGGAGACAGTCCTCCAACGTGAGCCCTTCCCAGCAGCTGCAGCTCTTCACAAACTGCTCCAGCATGGGTCCTTTTCCGAGGGGTGAAGTCTTTCAGGAGCAGCCTGCTCCAGTGTGAGTGACCCACAGGGGCTGCAGTGTGGCCTCCTCTCTCCAGGGATCCACAAGTCCTGCCAGATGCCTGCTGCCATGTGAGCTTCCACAGGGTCACAGCCTGCTTTAGGCAACCACCAGCTCCAGCACAGGGCCCTCCATGGGTTGCAGGGGAATCTCTGCTCTGGTGCCTGGATCACCTCCTCTCCTTCCTTCCTTCCTTCCTTCCTTCCTTCCTTCCTTCCTTCCTTCCTTCCTTCCTTCCTTCCTTCCTTCCTTCCGCCACTTCCGCCACTTCCGCCACTTCCGCCACTTCCTTCCGCCACTTCCTTCCGCCACTTCCTTCCTTCCTTCCTTCCTTCCTTCCTTCCTTCCTTCCTTCCTTCCTTCCTTCCTTCCTTCCTTCCTTCCTTCCTTCCTTCCTTCCTTCCTTCCTCACTGACATTGGTGTCTGCAGGGCTGCTGCTTTCCCATATTCTCACTCCTCTCTTTGGCCGCTGTTGCTGCTGCACACCAACTTTCCCACTTGTTAAATTTGTTGTCCCAGAGGTGCCAACACTGTCATTGATGGCCTTGGCCAGTGGTGGATCCATCTGTAAGCCAGCTGGCATTTGCTCTGTCGGACATGAAAGAAGTTTCTGGCAGCTTCTCACAGAAGCCACCCCTACAGTTCCCCCTGTTGCCAAAACATGGCCATGTAAACGCAGTACAATCATGCAATCTGAGTTAAGTAGTGAGAAAAGCAGCTATCAGCTCTTATGGTTGAATGTTTTTGTTTTAGTAATTTAATATATTGACAACACAAACTTCTGATCATTCATTCAGGTACTGAGACGAGAGTAAAACAAAGAGAACACAGACACGTGGAGCACTTCTAATTCCACCTCCTCAAATTCCCCTATTTTCACCACAAGTTGTGTTCACTTTGTCTCAGCTCTGCCTGTGAGGCACAGGAGGTTTGTGATTGTGGGCATGATGATTTCTGTCTGTTACTCCATGTGCTTTGGGGGTCTTTTTTCTGCAGTTATCTGCTTCTTGCTGATTTTCCTCTGCTGCTCTTTGTTTTTGGGTATCCCAGCTGCAGCATGATCACCGTGGCTGTAGTGTCTTTGCTGGTGTCCCTGCTCCGGCATGGTCAGTCCTGGTGCGTATCCCACAGTGGCACACCTCCAGCCCCCACTGTGCCCAGCTCAGATTCAAGGGTGACCCTGAGCCAGTCCTTGGGCACAGCCTGGAGTGCTGCAGCCTGCAGATCCTGGCTGGCTCCCAGCAGGCTCCGTTGGAGGCGTTGCACTGGACCAGGGCTGCCTCGAGCTGCTCTGCTGCCTCCTTGTCTGTGCACCACTCTCCTCTGCACCCTGCAAGCATGCCCAGGCTTGTAAAAGCCTGTCAGAATAACCCTCTGAATCCTCGGAGGAAGGATTTAATTAAGTTATTCCACTCTGGCATACATGCTGAATGTTGGACTGCGTGTTGGATGACCTCATCGATGGCTTATGAGTGTCAGTGTTTTACTGAAGCATATTAACATTTCATTGAGAAAACCACATTAAACATAGCAGCAGGCACAAATACAAAATCAGTTTTCTGAATGTTAAAAAGGTTTATCAATGTAATTATAAATAGTTCCTTCTACTGTTGCCAGCTCTGGAGAACTGTATAGATTAGGAGCAGCCATATCTGGAGATGAGCTTGCGGTGAAGTGTTGAGGTGACATCTATTACTGAATAACATGGAATGCTGCCAAGATAAACTGACACACCATTGTTCTTAAAAAAAAAAAAAAGGAAAAGGAAAAAAGGAAGCAAAGAAAAAAGAAAATGTTTTGCTATGCAGCTCAGATATTTGCTGGCCCACAGAATGATCAGACATAACAATATCCCCAGTAGATCCTTTAAAATCCTTGCATATAATGATTTTTTTTTAATGTAGCTAAATGTGTTGACAGGATTTATTTACAATTTCATACTGTTTTCTTGACACAGAACTGTATAAAAAAATAAAAGTGCTAGAAGCCATTGAGTCATTAACTGGAGCACTGAGGTCATAAAATTTGTGATGGCTTTTCCCTAAACCTCAATTAAAACACTTGAAAACTATAATTATACCTAATCCATGCTCTGGTAACCTACATGGTACACTGGTATTTTTTTCCACACAAGAAAGAAAATAATTTAAAAGTGTTTTTTGAGTGCTGCATCCTGAGAAGTGCAGGCTGTGGTCCATTTGGTAATGTGGCAATGGCTGGACCCCTCCATGCTTCAATGCTGAGACAGAGCAGGGACTCTGCTTTTTGCTTGGTCCGTGTCATGTCCTGATAATTTCTTTGCCTCATATAAAGCACAGTGACAACAAGTAGAGTTCTGTAGGTTTTGAAAAGCCTTCATGAACATGTTTTAGAGGATAAAACAAACAACCTCCCAATAACACCACTCCTAAATCTTTAATTTTTGCAATCTTTTGTGTGGATGTCAGCCCTAAGCCTACAAAACATGAATAAATTACTCATTTGCAGGAAAGAAAAGCAATGCCTGCATTTTATCAGCTCAGGTGAAAGTAGCACAGCCTACAGACATATGCTAAATTCCATTACCTGTAAAGAGAGCATTGATTTAAAATTTTCCTGTTTTGAAAACCATGACATGAGAAATGATAGCTTTCCATTTTATTTTTATTAATTGTATACACACGAGGAAGCTGATAGGGTAAGATTGACTTTAACTGAGCCATAAATTTAGCATTGAGAAATGCCATCCATTTAGCTGGGCAGTTCTGTGATGAAATACATTTCTAAAGCAGGGATTGCTGGCAGAGTGACTGAGATAACAAATGATAAATGCTTTATACCTATAGCTACAAAGAGACAGTCCTCAATAAAAAGTGGATAACTTCTCAAAGGGCTACCATAAGTGATTTTCCCTTGATTTTGCACCACAAGAATTTTTTTTTAAATTAAAATACTGTTGAATACGTTACTCCTTTTATTTGATAAAAACTTGTAGAAGATACATTCTGAAGTTCAAAATACTGGGCATCCTATTGTTGCTTGATGTGTCACTAACCCTCTGCTCCACAGGAAAAACCTTTTACTTTAATCTGTTAAATAAAACTCTTCATATCTATACACATATAAAAAGGTAAGCTCATGGATACTCACAAACATTTCTCCAGTTATTGTAGGCTGCTCTACTGCTATCAAAGTCAATAGAGCTTGACCTGTTTACACCAGACAAGGATCTGCTTCAAAGTGTGTATAAACCTATCTGGAAGCAAATTTCATCACAAGTTATAACAAATCTTGAAGGTGACCATGAAAAGCATAATTATCCCCCATGTATTTCTGTTATTTTTCCCTATACTGAGTTTCATGAAGAAAAAATCCTGCCTTTTTGATTCCAAGATCTCTTTGAGCAGCTATAAGAGGATGATTTCTATATCAGAAAGATAAAAGCTGTCCCATGTGGATAATGTGGATTTTTAATTTTCAGCCATATAATCAAAATCTTGTTCCTGAATTAATCCTTTTTTTCTAACTACTTAAATCAACCTCATCAGTCAGAAGCCTGAGTGTCTTTTTAAGTCAGATAGTTCTGTTTCCCTTTGGAAATGAGATGATTTGGCTTTGGGATGGAGAAAATGTAAATGGTTTTATGAGAAAGAATGTCAGAAAATAAAATGGTCATAATTAATAGTGAAAACAATGTAATGGCTGACCTGACTTCAGCTGTCATGGATCTATGAATGCCTTTGCCTTCTACAGACATAATTATTTTTCTTATTGATCACTGGTATATTTTTGTTCACACAATAAAGATCTTAGAGGGGATGATAGAGAGCAAACATGGTACTTAACCAGATAGAGAGCTCCTAATCAGTGTTGAGTTTTCTCATGTAGAATGATGCACATAACAAATATTTTAATGCATGGCCACAAAGCGTGACAGAGATATTTAAAGTTCTGTCTTCCTACTTCCTTTGAAGACATTCACTTACCATGTGGGTCAGCAGAGAGAAACAGCAGTGCTGAAACAAAATCACCTGATTCCTCCCTCCAGTTCCTATCCATTGTTACAGCCTCAGTAATGGAGACATACAGAGCTGCTATTTCTAGTGATTCCTGATATTCCAACTAGCAGGAAAACAACTGATTTTATATATATATATATATAATATATAAAGTTGTTCATATATATGAACAACTTGTAAGAGAATATAAACAGTAATTTATTTGTAGCATAACCATTCATTATATGTCTGAAAGAAAAAGAATACAGTGTTTTGAGCAGGAGTCAAGTATATGGTTCAATCAATATTTTAGGTTTTAATGTCTAAATGCTTATTTTGAGTCCTTAACAATAATTTACTTTCTTTGATCAACACTTTATTTGAAGCCAATAAAAAAAAGTTGTCTGAAGCAACAAAACAGCTTTATCTCTATGAAAACAGAAAAGAATTATGATCTGGTTTAAGTGACAGAGAACCAAGGAGTTTCACTGCTAAAGTGATACCACCTCATGTGATAATAAGTGATCTTCATTCCAGAAAAACTGTCCAAGAACTGATCACTGATATTTTTTTCTTTAGGAAAAATAACTTTTAGAAGCATTAGGGAGTTTTGTCATTATTATGACAACTTTCTTGGAAGATACTTAAGTTTACATTTTGAAAGAAATCAAAAACAGAGCTCCTGAAATAAAAGGTGTAGTGTGTTGGAGATGGAAACAAAACAAATTATTTTTTTATTCTTTAAAACAATGTAACAGAAAAATATTAAGTAAATGTCCACTGAAGCTCTCTCTCTCTGGAGTTAAGCTCTCTCTCACTGGAGTTAAAGCCCAAAAAACCAACAAAAACCCCCAACAAATAAACAAGCAAACAAACAACAACAACAAAAAACCCTACAAAAAATCCCCCAGCAAACCAAACAAAAAACTGCAAAAAAACTCTCCACCCAACCAAACCCATAAAATCTCTGTGTCTTTGATTCAACCCAAATGCAAATAGCATTGGAGAATTTGTCTTATTCCTTATCCATCCTGAGCAACCTGGTTTAGGAACTGGATTTGTGCAGATGCAAGGAAGTGCTCACCAGCACAAACATTCTGCTCACATAAGATGCATACAGACCCAGCATTGTGGTTTACTCCTGACACCTAGAATAATAGCTCACATCTTCTGCCAGAGATGAATGACTGCAAATGAGTGTTTAAGACACTCAACTTCATCATTGATTCCACAGGCTTTTTTTGCTGCTCAGTCTCCTCCGCCAAACTCAAACTGCTCACAAATTTCTGCCCCTTTTCATTTTGTTTTGCAACAGAAATACATCACCCAGTGTATGCTTTTGAATTTATAAAATACACAACAGATAGTGGGGTTTTCAGCACTAGCATAACTCTGGGGAGCTCTGAAACACTAATATTTCTGCAGCAGTACATCATACTGTGGATTTGGAAATGTTACAATTTTTTTTTTTTGTAATCATAATATTAGTCAAAATCAGCAACACATTAATGCAGGCAATTATAAGAGTGATTAAATGGAGGAATCTAGGAGATGGATAGCAAGATGTGACCTCCTGGTAACAAGAAGCACATTCTGCTTGTCATTTGGCATTTGTCCATAACTATTATGTCTTGGACTTCAACAGTGTTTCAATTTCCCAAAACTTTCCCCCTTCACCTCAGCAGCATGTCCTTCTGGTTTTTTCACCAGCTGCGTTGGGAGCACATTTAGGGATGTGTTTGCTTTCCAGGTGACAAAATGGTGTGTGTTACATCTCTCAGCACACAAGTAGTGTCAGCAGTCTAAAGAAAAGAGATCTCCTGTCCTCCCATGCTTCCTTTAGTGTCTCTCTTTCTCCTGTAGCACTGACAGGCGGGTGTGAATGTGACACATGTCCCTAGTGCAGGTGGGATAGCTTTGACTTTGGCAAGCGGCCAGTAACTCTCCTTCTTCATGTCTTTATGGAAGAGTTTGGCTTTCTTGTCTAATTTATTTCATCTGTTTCTGCCTCTGAGTTGGTGGTGCTGTGAAGTGCAGGAGTTTTGTTACATTCTTTTCCCACTTACTACATGTTTTTTGTGCTTGTGGAACCAACATGGAAACCAGAGGGCTTTTAAATCACATTTCCACACCCTTTTACTTATTGCAAGCTCAGTCATTACTTCACAGGCCACACAAATAAGTCTAAAAGCCAATTTACAGTACTAAGGTAGGGACATCTCTGTTTTAAAGCATCTTATCTGAAGAATCCCTTATGAACAGATAAGGTTTATGAAGCCATGTATGGAAAGGGGAACTGTGATGATCAGAGATGTGTAAGCTCTTTTATTACTCCTCAATTCAATATTCTACCTGGCCATGCTTCTCTTCAGCAACTATTCATTCTTTACTCTTTCTATTTTTGTTTCAAAGTTCATAAGTTCATCCTTTTCTTCTTGGGCCTCAGAGCATCCTGTTTCATCCCCTTATTCTGATGTGCTGCAAAAAAGAACTCAGTATGAATGAGAATCAATCAGGTCTCACTCAGAAAGTGGAGGCAGAGAAGAATTGGATCTAGAAAAATTAATATAAATAGTCTTAGAAATTATGATTACCAACTGTTTTAATAATCTGTACTGTTGCTGCCTGCTAAGTAGAATGAAAATGGTGGAAGTTCACAGGTATTTTGACAGAGCAGGACACTGAAGTTGTAAGAATACACATACTTCTGAAAACTTGCAAAGCATGACATGTTAAATTCTTTCCAAATTTTGTCAATACTTCCCTGACTGCACTAAGGCCAGGCTTCTACCATAAATATCAGCATTCTGCTTTGAAATTATGTGCACTGGACCATCCCTTATTAATCTCTGTAAATTCTGGGCAGAGAGTTCTTAGAGATACCACTTAAATGAATAGGGTGTGCGCTCGTTTTCACTCAAGGTGCAATCCTGAAAAGAAAGGTTTTTGGTATTATTATAATATTTTTCTAGCTTTAAATGAGTGCCAATTTTTACATTTATGTTTACAACCTCAGAATATTAACAGAATATTTACAGGATGCCTTTCCATAGGTAGAATTTCAGGTTGTTGGACTTGAGTGTGCTCTGACTTACAGGAGGATTTTTTTCTAATTGCTGCATGTAGAAGATTTGAAACTTGGCATCCAAAGCCTGTCATTTTCTTTATGAATATTAATTCATAATTAGTTCCCAGTCTCTGCTATTTACAAAAGACAGTTTTGGTTAATTTTACTCCTTAAGCCTTTTTCCCCTCCAGCTGGAAAAAACCCAGACCAGCTGGATAACTAGTGTTCAACAAGATTTTATTTTCCTTTTTATTATAAGAAGATACATGGCCATCTATGTTTCTTGGGCATTCTCTAGCCTTACACAAGCTTTCAATCTGCAGATTTGAGAAAAGGCCTGCAATGGAATGATTAAAGGAAATTCCAGATGGTGTCTGTACACATGACAATAATACTTACATGTCTTTATTTCAGCTATTATCCCAACCAGCACAAAGGATAACAAATCTCTGCACTAATGGACAACTTTCAAAGCCTCTCACAGCAAGATTGTCTTGGCAAGGGAAAGGTCATGGTAATGGGTTTTGACAAAGAGTTCCTGAGAGTGTCTCTTTTCTTCCAAAAGTTTGGATTTTCCTTTCATCTTGTATCACTGTTCAAATACACTAACGATCATTGCTGTTCTGAAAAAAAATCCTGAATAGGAGATGTGTCCAAATGGAGTAGTTATCATTCATTCAAGTTCATGACACAGCAAGTTCTGCAAACCAGAGTAGCTGATGAATTCATTGTGCACAGCTAGCCAGGAACTGAAAATGCTGTTTCCTTGCAAATGGTGACAATTCCATGAGGAAAATGAGATTCATAATAAAGAAAGGCACTAAAAATATGACTTCTGCTCTAACACGAAAATAGTCTGAAAGCATACTTATGGAATCAAAACATTTTAATTTGGTAGAGTTCAGATGTTTTTATTTGAATTAAATACTTCTAGATGTTTCAATTCCTTATTTCATGAAAACTTTAAATATAAACAAAAACATGAACACATGAATGGTATTGGAATGAAAATCTAAACACATAGTACACAACACATACAAAATAAATTGTATAGACACATAAAAACATAGTTATATACACTGTGCCAACCACTGTGCTTTCTGAAATGCTGTCTTCAAACAGCCACCCATGCCACTGAATTTTTAATATTACCATAGAAATGTAGAATCACAGAAGGGTTTCAGTTGGAAGGGACCTTAAGGATCATCTAATTCCAGCTCTGTTGCATAGCCAGACAGGTCCCTCTAGACCAGGTTGCTTGTAGGCTCATCCAATATGTCCTTGAAAAATTCCAGCGATGGGGAAGACACAACTTCCCTGAGCAACCTGTTCCAGTGCCTCAACACCCTCACAATACAGAATTTGTTCCTTATATTTAGTCTAAATCTACCCTCTTTCAATTAAAATTGTTGTCCTTGTAAAAATGTCCCCTCCCTTTTTTCCTGCAGGTCCCCTTCATGTACTGGAAAATGCTCTAAGGTCTCCCCAGAACCTTCTTTTCTCGAAGCAAAACAATTCCAACTTATTCAACCTGTCTTCATAGGGCAGTTGTTCCATCTCTCTAATAATTTTTATCTTCATGGCCCTCATCTGGACAGGTCCATTTTTCTGTGTTGAGGGCCCCAGAGCTGGACACGGTATTCCAGGCAGGGAGAGCGAATCACAGAATCACAGAATGTGTAAGATTGGAAGGTACCATGGTGGATTATCTGGTCCAGCCTCCCTGCTCAAGCAGTGTCACCCAGAGCACATTGCACAGAATTGCATCCAGATGGTTCTCGAGTATCTCCAGTGAGGGAGACTCTCCAGTTGCTCTGGGTAGTATCTCTCTTCCAGTGCACAGTTACCTGCACACCAAAGTTCTTCTTCTTGTTCAGGTGGAACTTCTTGTGCATCAGTGTCTACCTGTTGCCTCTTGTCCAGTTCCTAGTCACCACTGAGAGAAGCCTGGTTCTACCCTCTTGACACCCTTCCTTCAGATATTTATAGACTTTGATGAAGTCCCCTCTCAGTTGTCTCATGTTGAATCTGGACAGTCTTGGCTTCCTGAACCTTTTCTCCTAAGAAAGGTGCTCCCATCCCCTCATCATTTTTGTCCCCCTCTGCTGGGCCCTCTCTAGGAGCTCCATCTCTCTCTAGCTCTGAGGAGCCCAGAACTGGGCACAGCACTCCAGATGCGCTGAACCAAGGGGGCTGGATCACTTCCCTCATGTTGTTGGCAATGCTCTTCCTAACACTCCCCAGGACACCCTTGGCCTTCTTGGCCCCCAGGGCACTGCTGACTCATGGACAGTTTTTTGTTCACCGGGACCCCCAGGTCCCTCTCCTCAGAACTGCTTCCCAGCAGGTCAGTCCCCAGACTGTACGTGGGGCTGATCCTCTCCAGGTGCAGGACCCTCCACTTGCCCATGTTGAATTTCAGGCAGCTCTCTGCCCATCGCTCCAACCTGCTGAGGTCCTTCTGAAGGGCAGCACAACACTCTGGTGACCAGTCACTCCCTTGACCTACTGACCATACTTCATTTGATGCAGCCTGGGATGCAGTTAATTTTTGGACTGTAAGAGTGCATTCCTGGGCCATATTCAGTTTTTTATCCACCAGTATACTTAAATACTTCTCTCCAGTGGCATGCCACTGGGTATGAATAAATGAGCTGGAAACTGTGATGAAAGGACTTCAGACTGAGACTAAATGGTGTAGCACGGCTTGGGGGCATTGCAATCACTGCTCTTTCCCTTCCATACCTGGGAAACTACATGCAAAAAGACAGCCTTTGGCTTCCAACCCTACTTTCTGACCAGCCCAAAACTGTTCCTGCAGCATTGCCAAACATCCAACAGCATGGACAGTCAAGGGACAGTACTTTGTCCTATGCTTCCATACTTTTTAGCTTGCTCATTCAAATGTGGTCATAGATGTTATTCCAGGAGAGAAAGGTCCAAGTCTCCTTCCTGAGAGTTTGATTTCAGAAAGTGCAAACATATCTTGCTGCAGGAAAGCTGAGGAAAAAATAAATGAAATCTCTCTAGAAGAAACGTGTGGAAGGCCAGTGAAACCCCAAGGCCTGATGTGAAATTATCCACATGACTCAGGAAAAATAATAATGAAATTCTTTGGATTTATTTGACATTAAAGAAGTGTGAGATAGCCACAGACAGCATCCAGACAGGGATACGGAACTAGATTCCCAGCCAAAACACCAGAAAGAAAAAAAATAGCCTTCATGTTCATCAATATACCTGCATGTTCATCAATCTTTTAGACTTTAAGTCAACTTCTGTAAAATTTACTCCTTCAGCACTGTTTAATCACGGAGCAGTCTTATTCTTTTCAGACCATAAGGGTATGTATTAAAGCTACACGACCGGGCTTTTAGCTACATGGTAATAACACATACATCCATTTCTAACATACTCATTATCACACGCATGCAGCACTCAACCAATGGTGATATATGCCTCCCACTGTTGTTGTCAATCAGTGGTGACAAGTGTCCTTGCTTTATTCTTCAGGTTTATAGCATAGCAACCTTACTGAAAATTCCTGTTAATGGTGGTAGGGAGGAATGCATGAACTGTATCTGATGGAAACTCTTATAGCAATGCTGCCCTGACATTATAAAATCCTCTGTAATTTTTCAAAACAACAGCCTTATTTACTTCTTAAACCAGAGCAGAATTGATTCAAGCATAGACACTGCTGAAGTCCCAAATGTATGTAGAGATGTTAGCAGTGTAGATTTTCTTTTAAAAGAATCCTACAGGAGCTCAAATAATCTGAATGTGCTTTTAGGGTTGGTTTTGACAGTAGAGCCCATAAAGTATTCATGACAGATCAGATTTACCCTTACAATAGTTTGTATGGAAATCAACACATCATTAATGATCATTAAGTGCAAAACTTCTGTTAATACAGCATTATGACTGAAAGAGGGTAGAAATATCACTTTTCATTTCTACATCATGTTTTCTTTCACTTACATTCACAGCTGGGTTTCCTCCTCACTTGCAGCAGCATGTCTCTGGGTTTGGCCCAGTGATGAGACTGTCCAAAATGGATATACAACATACAGATATCCTTGTCACATTTTTTCCCAGGTATTTAATTTCTTACATCAGAATATTTGTCCATATGTAGAAACTGTTGTGGAAAGCGAAGCCTGCCCAGATGACAAAGAGGGCAGATAAGAGTGGGGGATTTTGGCAATATGAAAATATTGCTGGTACATGTTTATCTGGTGAAAGATATTTCTTACATAGCACAGAAAGCAGATATGGATCAAGTAGCTGGTATAAATAAAAGGATAGAATTAAAAGAAAAAGGAGAAAAGAGAAAATGAAGTGAACAGAAATTAGAAAGGCTAAGAAATGGGTCTGGGATTATATTTTTATATCCTCTTAAATGAGTGCTATTATGAAATACTAACTTTAAAATTCTTTTCTTCTCCTTTCCTCATTTAAGACCTTTAAGATCCAAAGTTGAGAGCATAGTTACTTTCAATTCTCTGTGCAGCCTTAGGTACTTTAGCCTAGTACCATTCAACAAGATGATCTTTCCTCTCTCTTACGACTATATGGATTAGTTAGGGCTTAAAGTTACAGGTGGGAGAAACCTGAGCAATGTATTTAAAACAGACTCCTGTGTATCACTCTGAGGCTGGAGGACATATGCTGTGCAGCATTTAGCTTTTTTATTATGAAGCAGAGGACATTCAGCACCTTAGGGAAGGAGCTTTGAAAACACAGCAGTGGGTCACATATACTTCATATTCATCCACACCAATGTTGTTTAGAATTTTTCCCTTGCCTTAAGGATTCCCCTGTATGAGTTCAGTAAGGTGTAACTATACTTCTGATAATTATGTTTCTTTGATATTTATTGTCCTTTCAAATATAGTTTTTTAAATAGTGGTTAATAGAGTGGTTTGATTTTTGTGTCAATTATTATTGAAATGTAGCTCTGCTGACAGAGGAAGCTGTTCCAGTGGAGTCAGAGAATTGAAGGTGACCTGCTAGAAAAGCATTGCTTCCTAGGGTTTAGAGAGGATCCAGGCTGGTAGTGTATGCATAACACCACACAAGTGTCTGCACAGAACTAATGCACCAGACACAGGGAATTTCTAGCATAGAGCAATAGTAAAGACATTGTGAAATGTGGAGAAATGGAGGACATAGCTGAGAGAGAGAGAAAGAGGCCTTCCCAGTGATGTACTGTTAGCAGAGACATGTTGAGAACTCTACAGAAGAAACATACCTGCCACAGGTTCAGTTTATAACCAACATTTAGGCAGAAACATTGATGGGGTAGAAGAGTATTTGCCAGACAGTTGCAACCATCAGGCTTGATCTTGAAGAAAGAATTGTTCAAAGAGTTTATCTGAATCTTCTTCTGGTTTAGCCTGAACCTATATTCCTGAGAGTTGGGGAGGGTAGGGAGAAGAAGAAAGAAAAAATCTGCCTTGATTTTAGAATCTTGGGTCCTTGTCAATGACTGCTCAGTTGTCTCAAAGACTATACATCATCACAATATGAAATGTGCACCCTGCTTGTGTTCTGAGACAGTTGAACTTCAGCTTCCAGCCTTTGGCTCTTGTTACTTCACCTTCTGTTCGGTTGCAATCAAGGCTTCTTGAAGCTTCTTTTTTGAGAAATGGAATAGATTTTTCTCATGTCATGTTTCACTCCACAGGACAATTTCCAATTATTTGATCATGCTGGCTGTCTTCTCTAACAACTACTGTTTCTGCCTTTGAACTCCAAGTCTTGCAACCACCTGCCATGTGCTACAAGCCATTTCCCCACTATAGTTCAAAACAGCAGTAATAAAGCCTCTCTGCTTCCACTTCACATCCCTCAGTTTACACAGTCTTCAGTCTAAATCACCTCTGCTTCCTGTGTTGTTCTAAGATCTCAACCCGACTGCCAAGCAAATCTCTTCTAGAGTCCCTATTCCCAGAAGTGAAGCCTGTATTCACTCTTTGAAAGGTATTTAATTTAATGTTTTGTCTTAGATGTACTAGTTCCACTTCTCCTGTGATTAGAGAGATCCTGTTACATTTTCCCATCATAGCTGGAGACATTTGTTCTACTTCAATAGGCAGCAGTTCTTATGAGCCATGACAAATTAATTTTCTGAGCTCCCTGGGATTTTTTGGGGAAAAAAGAAGGTCATGGAGGCAGCCAGGCCTCCCACAAAAGTCAAGAGTGGAGCACTTTAATCACACAATGATTTCAACTTTTCAAGTATATATGCTAAAGAGGAGCATTCTTCTGAAAAGGTTTGGGAAAATGACTGCAAATTTCTTATCTCCTTCCTCATCTCCCTCCTCCCCCATCACCCAAATTCAGAAGACTCAGAGCTCTGGTCTGTTCCATGAATGTTGAGATTGCTTAAGCTGTATTCCATAGTCTATCAGTAGCAAAGGACTTCCAGACTTCCTTAAAAGAGAAAAACGAACAAACAAACAAACAAACAAAAACCACAAAGCTGATTACACTTTGAATATTAATCACTTCCTCCCCCATTCTCTATGGTTCTTTCAAAGAAATCTGTGAGTGTATGTGTGTGTGATGTAAAGATTGCTTATCAAATGCCCTTATCTGGCAGATCAACCCCATCTCTTGTACAGTCATCTGGTGTGTTAGCAGCAGCTATGAGCAATGGGATCATAGGCCACATTCACTCCTTCAGATCTCCAGGGGTTCTGTAAACCCTCTCTCTCTGGAAGCAGATTTTGGCCCAATTGTATTCCTTGACAGAGTATGGAAGACAGAAAGAAAATTTGAAAGGGTATATTTAAGTCATGCTGAGAAACACTGACTGAAACATTGAAAGTGTGCTATTTTCACATCCACCCAGGGTTTTTTCTCCTTCTCCAGGAAGTCATGTGTTCCTTACTGAAGCAAACACAGGGCTATATCTCAGTAAGAGAGCACCAAAATTGCATTAACAGCAGTTAACTACCTTGATTTAGCCCATCTGTAGATTTCATCCATTATGACATGTTTGAGTATTTCCATTTCACTGAGAGTGGGTGTATGTTTCTATTTGGGCGTGTGGGCATCCATTAGGGTGAAAAGATGTGTACAGGTGTGTGTGTCCATGCTAGCATCCCAAAAGTAAAATATGTTTAATGGGTAAAATATGTTACAGTCATAAGTAGATAACTGAACTACCTAAGTAGATTTCCTTCAAGCTTATGTCCCCAAATTGTATATGAGCAAAAACCACAAGTACTAAAACTGTCAGCACAAAGGTAATTTAGAGAAGAAAAAGTTATAAGCTACTGCAAATTAGATCATTGAAGGAGAGTAGCTCTTCTGTGAGAGAAGTTCAATTTCACCTGGTTTTGGCATTGAATTTTTCAGGAAGAAATTATCCTTAGAACTGACTTCAAATATTAAGAAAAGAAAAAGAAGAAGTGCACAAATGCTGATAATAATTGAAATGAGAAAGAACATCAATAATTTAGATTCTAATAATTTCAAATGTAGAATCTGTCAAGGAAACATCTGGGAAGAATGTTAACTAGAAGCCACATTTACAAGGATGGCCCTTAATCACAAGTTACACTGAATCAATTAATGTTATATTTAACTACATATTTGTAAATCCAGAGGCAATTTTGGTTCATGGATTGCACCCCATGAATAACATGCTTTCATCTTTATTTTATATCTTTGAAATACAGCAGAACCATCAAATGTGTTATGAAGTCTGGTGCTTTTTCTTAATGTACCAGCTTCTGAATGCAATTATTTTTTAAAAAACTGCACTGAATATTAAGGCTATGTTTAATTATAATCCATGAATTGTAAGCAGTACTGATGCTTCTTCATAAAAAATTGCTATAAAGGAAAATTAATTTGTTTGATCATTTTCTGCTTCTCTTATTTATGTTTTGTCAATCCTACTATTGCTAAAATGCAGTTTTGTTATTTTTATTTTGACAATGAATGTGTGTTAATAATCCATGATAATAATGCAGCAGACAAGACGGGAAATATTTTGTTGTTTTAGCATTGCATTTAAATAATGAAATAGCCTAGTGTGTTAAACTGCAGTGCTGGGACACTGTAAAAGTGGGGATAGAGGAAATTACATGTGTATACTTCTTTGATCCAAGGTTTATAGAAATCTGTGCAAACCTTTACACTGACTTCCACTGAATTTTGATTCATGGTTGCATTGCTAGTAAAGGTCTAATGTCAGATCTTTCAGAACTCATGGGGAATGTGATTTATAGAACATAAAAAGAGCAGCCACAATTTAAGGCTTCCTGTCCTGTCATCTGACCTTCCACAGTTAATGATAGAAAAAACACAGAGCAAAGCAGAGCTCTAAACAGTGAATCCTGGGCATGCAGCTCTTTGTTATCTCTGTTTGCATGGCTTCCTCTCCATGTGAGTCTTATTTATTCACATACAGTGAAACAGCTTTCTTAAAACATGTCCTCTAGAACACAAAAAAGAAAACCCCTTTGCATCAGGTTCCAGACATTTTCTCAGCATAATCATCTCCATGATGTACCCACACCCCCAAGATGAATGGTAGTAATAGATAACATTATTCAACTGTACATCACTGATCTTTATCAGCAAAGTGCATAATTTACAGCCAAGTCTCTTTTGTGTTTATTGGGCTAGTACACAACTTATCACTCAGTCCTGGAGCTTCTACTTTCCCCCTTGCCTTTCCATTTTCCAATTGCCTTTCCATTTTAAACTTTTAATTACAGAACAATCCAGGCATGGTGACAAACAGAATGAAATCTGGGGATACTGCAACAGGCAGAGTGGATAGCAACTCTCAGACACCACTCTTGGAGTTTGGCAAATATCAGTGGCTGTATCAGTGAGGTTTTATGAATATTAAGTTTGAGAAAGTATCAGCAAAACAGGAAAACTAGTTAAGGTTTTGTGCACACATGAGTTAAGCAGAAATGATATATCTGAGCCCAAAGGGGCACTAATGATTAGAAGAGCTAGGAAGACACAGCATAAAAATTCAAATGCCAAGTACATATTTGCCATAATAAATAAACATTCTGCTTTCCCAATGGTTTGGAAAGATGCCTTTTGCAGGTCATTTACCTTTATATTAACATCCTTCAGATTTGCTATAGTCATTGTTTGTTTTAAGATTTCCCTGAATGTTTTAGCCATGTTGATATCTCAGTTTAAAATGTTAGTCAGTACCTAATGCTAAGCAGAATATAGTATTTCTTACATAAACACAATTGAAAAAAGCTTTCATAAAGCACTGGAGTTAATAGGCTTTTCTGATTAATATTAAATTACAAGAACAATTAATGAGGGCTTCTCTACAAAGCAAAACCATGGAATGCCAAATTCACAGCCTCTGCCCAAGGCTCTCTCAAATTATACTGTCTTTTCAACCTTCTGTGCCTTTCCTGTTCACAGTTTCAGACTGGACTCCTTAGGATAAATCCCTTTTGAGAGTGGTCTCACAAAATAAAGCTGGAAAAATCACCCAAAGGAGCCATGTTTTCTGGGGAAAAATATCTGGTATCTTGGCTTTCTCTCTTCCTGTTTCATCCTGCCAAGGACTCCTAAAAAGGTTGAAAGGACACAGTGAGCATTTCTGCAAGGCCCATGAGTTCCCTTTTGTGTGACTAGTTTCTGTCTTGTACTCAGGCAATGGAGAGAACAGATACCTGCTCATTTCCTCCTTTTTTTTTTCTTTTGGTACATCTGTCTGACCACAGCTCTGTGTGTTCTGTAATCGTCCAAAGTCAAGGGAAGAGCAGGTTTCATCAAGCAACTACCTCATGAGGTCTGGAGATAAATTTGTGTTCCAGTGCAGCAAGAAGAGAACATCATGTTTCAGGGGTAATGACAAAAATTTCTCTGTTTCTTCTGTTGAGGGTGGCAAGGCAAATGTAAAGTTGAAATAAAACTGGAACTACCATGTCCCTGTTGAAATGCATTCATTTATGCATTTTTATTTCTTCTTTATCTGTTCAACCAGGAAATTATGTGGGGGAGAATTGTCTTCTCAAATGAAGACATGGGCCAGAAGGCTCCCTTCTGTCTGTATGGCATGTTGCTTTCAGACCTATGGTGTCTACCTTTAACTGCTCTTTGCAGCTGGCCTGGTGTATGAGGGAAATGAAAATGGAGAAAGCAGGGCTTCAGAAGTTTTATATACCAGATCCAACCTGGAATAGCTTCTCTGACATCATTGAAAGACTGTTTTTCAAAGAGACCAGAGTTTCCCTTGATGCCCCATTGTCTGTGCTTACCAATGTATAAATTCACTAGAAATACTTCTCTGTGGCTCATGTATGCCTGTATGGGAGGAAGATTAAGGGAAGGATCAATGAGGTTGTATTTGCAAACATCTGTGTAAAACAAAATAGCTTTTTGGAGCCTTGATTTTACTATTTTACGTTCTATATTTATATTTCTATATTTTACTATTTTACTTTCTATAAGGCAGTACTCTGTAGTCGTGGTAGAAAAGATCTCATGCTTTAGAAGGCAAATAGCACTGTTTTGGCTTATTTGTTAAAATGAGTCAATTCCTGTCTGAGACAAGCCCTTTTTCCTGTGCTTGAACTTGTTAGCATTTAGCAGGGAAGGGGAAAATGTCAGCTAGACACTAATAGCCTTCATTAGCAATTAATTATAAGTAATAGTTATGAATCTAAATCAGTATCAGAAACTAATGAATTCATCTGTGGCACAAATGAAAATGACTAATGAATATGGTCTGTACATAGCTAAACAATGCAAAGTAACTACAACTTATCTAACAAAAGAATGAATACTGTGAGATCCTGGGTCTCACTCTGCTCCCACTGAAGTTAATCAAGAGGTTCCTAATTCCCTTCAGGAAGATGAAGTGTGGCAGTGTCTTTTGTCAAGAAAGAGACATTTTTTTATAGCTTTGATACAGTTTTTTGTGGCAGATAAAAGACAAAGAGAGGAGTATTTATTGAGGGAATGCTGCCAAAATGTTGAGGTTAGACTATCAGAAATGTCTAAGAGATTTAGATGCTGGACTCTAGACACTTCACTTTAGATACCATTAAAGGAGCATTACAGAGACAACGAGTGAAACATCCACCCAGTCAATAAGCTGTCAATGCTTAGGGTACCAATTAAGGGGTAACCTGTAAAAGAATAATGCCCACTAGTTGGGAAAACAAGCACTAGTTTTTTTACATGGGTCTTTCTATAGCTGTATTAATTTCAATTTATTGTTTCCAACTGACAAATTTTTAAAGAGATAGTATAATAATAGCACAGTCAGTTGCTGATGTTTTGGTACTGTGGCACATCTCAGTACACAGATTCAAAAAGAACAAATTTTCTCCTTCTAACATTGTAGCAATTGGCAAACTAGGTATCATCGTATTCCTGAAATGATTTTGAGGGAAGAGATGTGGCCTAGGAATTAGTATTCTCTTTCTACTTCTGAGGGGGTGAAAATGTCTTTTCTTTCATGTTTCTTTCATTTCCCATTTTATGCTGTGCACGTGCAGTTTGTAGGCATGCAAAGGCTAGTGGCAAATCCCAGCTGTGGCTTAGCATCACATGCCCGGTCTGTTGTTGTGAAGATGCCATATAAAAGATCAGTCCTTCAAGGGAACAAATGTACAGCTATCCTCAGTGCTGTCTAACTGCTATGTTTTCACAGGATCAATCTTTGAGACTGCCTTGAACTTTTATCATGGAGCTGGAAGATGACACAGTGGGAGAAGTGACATTTAGTGGCATTTTTGAAGTAGGGCTATTCATCTGCCCTCCTCTCATCTAATTGCAAAAGTGCTACCAGAACTCTTTTGTACCTTGCCCCAGGACCAACAGGAGCAAACCAGAATAAGGCAGCTTACATTCACTGATTAATAGTGATTTGCAGTGGCCCCAGAATAGAGCCTAAAGAGCCCATGTTTTTAGCTGAAAACACACAAGAAGCACAGCACTTACTACAGGCTGAAATAGAGGCAAGAATAGCAGGTGCTGAGAAAGTCTGGTACTTGTTCAATTCTTTTGCCCTGAGATAAATAGCTTTTTTTTTGGACATAATCACTTTTGAATGACATTACATTTTCCATTTTATTTCAACTTCAGAAGCACTCACTCCAAGTTGGTGGAATTCTAGTCAGCTTCATCTTCATTCCTGCTTTTCCTTTTCTGTGGCAGGAACCCCAGCCTTGGAAGTTTTGTCTTCTGCAGAGGCAAAAGGGGTCTTCCAGGCATGCAGACTTCAGGCTAACTCCTTTCCCAGTTCTGCTCCTGGATTTTTGGGATGCTCTCCCTAGTCTTGATTTTCATGGGAAATAAAACGGCCCTGAGATGTCCCTATATCAAGGTCAGTCAGGAAACCGAAAGAAAATAATCTGGATTTGGTTTTAAGTAGAAACCCACTGCTGCAAAGAGGCAATAAATGTGGAATGGTGGAAGCTTTATAGACAAACTCAGAAGGTTTGTACTGCTGGCAAGAATGACATGAAAGAAAACACGGCAGTGATAGTTCACCCTCTGCTTTAGCTGTACAAACACTATATACTTGGACTATGAATAGTGTGAAACTCCTCAGTCTCTTGTAACACAGAAACTCATAAACTCACAAAGTTTCAGTCTGGCCCACCTCCAGAAGTGGCTGATCTCCTGTTATGCCACATGATCGAGCATCTCTTGGCCTGTCCAGTCAACCTCTCCATTTCTTTCCTGGCATCCTTGTATAAAGGGAAAAGGTGCTCTTGAATATTATTGCAGTGTTACTACAGGACCTTGAGCTTCTACAGAACAAGTCTCTGCCTCTTTGTCCCATCCTCCACAACTCTGACAGTTAATGCTTCCCAGAAGGTTTTCTGCCCTCTTGTTCTCACTCCTCCTGGTTTTTAGGAGACTTGATCCACATTGCTCTTTCAAAAACAAAAAACCAAAAAAAAAACCCCAATCAAACAAAAAACACCAACAAAAACCCAAACAAAAATAAAACAAACGGAACATAAACAAAAAATCCTTCAAAATTTCTTCTGAAGTAATCATACTCTTTTCTCTTTTTTGCTCTGCACCATATTTTGAGTTTATGCTTTAAGGCGATTCTATTAACCACAGCTGTTTTGTTTTGGTTGGTTATTTTTTCTCCAAAATACTTTCATTTCAATTATTTGTTTAGTTGGCATTTTAATAGCCAACAATTATATCTGAGGGAGTCCTAATGCTGAATTTATTGTAAAATGTGTGGTGGTAACAATGAGACACTTTAGGATTGCAAACATACATAATTTTCTATATATTTTACATAAGGTAACTTCTGGAAACTTCCTTGGGGAAAAAAAAAAGCAACATTTTCTCCATCAAGGACACTAACTCAGAATTTTGAAGCAGAAACAGATTTATGAAGGACACAAGACTTGGAAGTCTTTTTGGAAGACTTTTTGGAAAATATACACCAGCAAATGTTTTTGT
Organism: Molothrus aeneus; assembly: GCF_037042795.1. NCBI lineage: Eukaryota > Metazoa > Chordata > Aves > Passeriformes > Icteridae > Molothrus > Molothrus aeneus. Next base: position 89,367,669 of record NC_089647.1, on the reverse strand, counting down.
TTGTGAGAAGTAGTCTTTCCCTTTCCAAGGCAAATTAGCATAGTGAAAACCTAATGCTAACTTTATATCTCAAGATAATTCACTGATCACTGTGGATTTTAATTCCATTCCGTGTTAGAGATTGTGCATAAATTTCACTCAAATACAGATGAAAAAACACGTGACATTGAAAAGAGTGTCTGCACTTAAATCTGTATGGGAAGCCTAGAAGGATCAGATTCCTTTAAAGACACTGTAAAACTCGTATGAGGTTCAACAAATCCAAGTGCCACATCCTTTATGTGGGTCACAACCACCCCATGCAGTGCTACAGGCTGGGGCTCAGTGCCTGGGAAGTGCCCAGTGGAAAAGGACCTGGGGGTGCTGGTGGCAGCAGCTGAACATGAGCCAGCAGTGCCCAGGTGGCCAAGAAGGCCAATGGCATCCTGGGCTGTGTCAGCAATAGTGATCCCAGCAGGAGCAGGGCAGGGATTGTTCCCCTGAAGAGGGGGGGGGTCACCCCTCAATTGAAGTCACACCTCAAATCCTGTGTTCACTTTTGGTCCCTCACTTCAAGAAGTACATTGTGGGACTGAAGCCTTTCCAGAGAAGGGCATCAGAGCTGGGGAAGAGTCAGGAGCACAAATCTTAGGAGGAGTGGCTGAGGGAGCTAGGATTGTTCAGCCTGGAGAAAAGGGGGCTCAGAGGGGACATTATTGCTCTCTACAACTCTCCGAAGTGACGTTTGTAGCCAAGTAGGGGTCGGCCTCCTCTTACAAATGTCAAGCATTAAGACAAGGGGAGATGTCCTCAAGTTACATCAGAGGAGCTTTAGATTGGATATTAGGAAACATTTATTCACTGAGAGGATTGTCAATCACTGGAACGGGCTGCCCAGGGAAGTGGTTCATTCACCATCCCAGGAGATATTTAAAAGATGTGGAAGTGGCACTTGGGGACATGGTGTAAGGCTGGACTTGGCAACGCTGTGACTTAATGGCTGGATCTGAGGATCGAAGGTCTTTTCCAACCTAAACAATTCTATGATTCTATGGTGTTCTTGAAAGACTAAGTTCCTTTTTCCTGGGCATTCCAGTCACAGGGATTCTGTTACATTTCTCTGGGATCAGTAACATTTTAAAATCTTTAATCTGGCTTTTAGTATGCTGGAGGCATATTAATAACTCATAATATTTTCCTACCCGTCTGTAAGTTTTGAATTGAAGAGGCAGACTTAATTTCCTAAATGTACCAAGAATAGAAAGTTTGGATGGTTTCTTTTTGCCTTCACAAGCTCAACACCTTTTGTTTCATACAAAATATGAGGAACTAATTTCACAGAATTAACTTGAAAATCCTTTTCTGAATAATTCATTCCGGAACATCTGGCTGACTCATAGAGACTTTCTTGCTGCAAGAAACTTCCAAGTACAGATTGCTCTGATAATATCTGCATTTCCTTTGATTATCAATATGATGGACAGGTTTCACACTGGTTTGTGCAAACATATAGTAGCTGTGCAAATGAAATTTACTCAGAATGTGCCAAATGTTGTGTGAACTACAAGACTTCTACTGAAAGCTTGATTTTTGCTGTCATTGAACTCAGAGAGGAAGGAATAATTTTGTTCTTATGACTAAGGCTGCTAGCTTGACTTTCCATTATCCATATTAGGCCATTTATAAACCTCTTTTTAACATTTACTTGATTTAAAATATTTATTTCTACTCTGATACAGCACAAGCATTTTGCAATTCCTGTGCAGAAGCAAAAGAAATTTATAGTTCAAGTTAATTAAGCAGAGAAAAGTAAGAGATGCTAAAAATACTGTTTGATGCAATTTTATAAGCAAATCAATTTACCATATGAAGAGGTGTCTCCCCAGATTCATGCTCTGAAGTGGTGTTATGTAATCTGTAAAGATGCCTACAGAGAAGCACCCAAATCAGCTTTACTACTGACTTTTGAAATCTCTCTCATTTCTTGGTGTCATCTCCCAGTTGCAAATCAGTGCATTCTGCAACCAGAGTGTTTGCTCCTCTCTGATTGACCCCTCTGCCCCAAATCATACACAACATCCAGCTGTTCACAGCACTGCAGGAGTTACAGTTCCAATTAAAGCCCTATCATGTGACTTATGGGAAGTATGAAGGTGAGACTTAATATATATTAACATTGGCTCTTTACTTCCCTCATGAATTGTTATTGGCTGCAGGATCAGCTCCCCAGTACCAGGTTTGTTACAGACACCATGGGCTAGAACACAGTGCACATAGAGACAAGACTTGTAAATAGGTTAAAGGGTGCACTGGTAAAAGAGCTTTTCTGTCCAGGCCCTGGGCAGTTGATGGATGGACTCAAGTGCCCTGTGCAGTATGGGCTGGGCTGCACAAAGCTGTTGGGAACATGAGGGATGCCCAGTAGGAGCTTCTGGTTTTCTCCTACGTTAAGCAATCCACAAGCCAGGCAGCATGCAGGATCCCACACCAAACCTGGCTGGGTCCCACATACTCCTCCCTCCTGACCTCCAAGGGCACTGATAAGCAGAGTGCCTGCTCTACCTGCTCACCACCCTGTGCAAGGGCAGAGGCTGAGCCTGGATATCTCTGCTTTTCACAGCAATCCCCATGACCAAGCTGGTGTAATTAGCAGCTATGTTAGGTCTAGACTATTCCGTCAGGTCTAACCTCTGCAGATGCCTTTCCTGGAATAAGCTCAGCCAGTGAACAAAAGAGGATCTCATGAGCAGGCCAGATGACAGGACTAAACAGACTGCCTGTGGCTGAGGGGGAGTGAATTAAATTGACTACAAGAAGGGTTCTGGGGGCTTGAAAATAAAGACTTTCATTAGAGCTATGACTGTTTCCTTCATTGTAATTACACAGTGAAGCAGCTCAATGCTGATTCAAACTAAGCAAGACACTCCCACCTTGAAAAACGGAAACCTTGAAAAGGCCAGACTCTGCCACAGGGATGCTGGGCAAGGTAGGGAGTGGGAGAAGTCTTTAGTAACTGGCCGGGAGGCCAGTCGCTAAACAACACATTGGAGGCAGTAGTAGCTGTCTCTTCCCCCTTATTGAGGCAAAAAAAATCTAATCCAGACTGTAGCAAACATATCCTGCCCTTTTGAGTGGATGTGTATTCTTCTGAAACACTAGATGTAACAGAAAAATTAAATTCTCAGCCTGGAAAATATACACCAGCAAATGTTTTTGTTTGTGAGAAGTTGCATAAATGTTTATAAAGAGAAATAGGTCAGAGGAGATGCAGCCTATAAAACTTCAGAAGCCCTATTACCGAAGTCATTGTGCAAAGAAGCACTACCTAGACTTCAGGAAATGATCATAAAATTGCAAAAATCCTCATTAAATTGAAATACTGTCCCAGTAAAGAGCTTTTTTTATCAGACATGCTTTTAAGAGTGCTGATAAACACTGAAAGGAAGAAGCTGCAGGAAGAAGGGTTTGAAGTAAATGTGATTCAAGTGCTACCTATTACTGTTATAAAATTTGACAAGTTTGAGCAAGAAATGTAAAATGACCCAACTCCACAACAGCTTGAAAGAATTATCTTAAACTGAGGCTAACAAGAAATAGCCTCAGCACCATTGATAATACAAAAGGAATTGGGATTGTGGAGATAAAATAGATCTGTGTGATAGGATTTTTTACTAGAAAAAAGATTGTCACAATAGGGTATCATAAAAGGTCAGCTCTGTGGCACAAAATCCACATGGGCTATTGAATAGAGCAGAGCTCACATTGTCTGCTGCTGGTGAGAAAGAAGCCTGAAGAGAAGCCTGTCCTGGCACAAGCACTAATGCTGGAGACAATGTTCCAAAGGGTGAAATCTATGGTACACTCAGGGAAAACATGTCAGAGAGCCAGCAGCTCCATGTTTAATTCCTGATTGCCCCAAGGCCATGATGGCACAGTCTGAATTAAAAAGATTTTGCATCTTGAATACTTGAATCCATGGTAAGTGAATCTAACAACATGCTTTACATATTTTTTCTTCCCTGAGATAATCAGTTTCAGAAGTGAGCAGGAAAAGAAAAAACCTTTTAACTCTTGAGCTAAATAAATTAAAGGTAAGCAGACCTGAAATAATGGCAGAAGAGCCCTATGCCAGGCAGAGGGAATAAAGGACATAAATGATGAACACTCATGTGCAAGAGGTAGAAGAGTCTTATATAATAAGACTCTATTTTTTTTTTTTTTTGTAAAAACACTGTTGCATTGGCATTAAGGCTATTGTATGCCACTTTCTTTTCCTTTTTCTTTTTCTGATTTTTTGACATGGAAATATTTGCTCTGGTGTAAGACAATTTCTGTATCATTGTACCTATCCCTATTCTAGGAAAAAAAAACCTGTTTCTGTTAATGCTGGTGCTCACACACTCTCTGTTACCAAACAAGTCCCTGATCACCACTGCAGATATTCATATTCTTCTTAATTCATTTTGAGAACTCAAAATCCTATTTTTATCCTCCTTTTTAGTTCTATTAGTCATTTTAGGTTGGGCAAACTCAAAGAGAATCCCTAATCAACTCCTGTGTGAGGCACCACAACATTTGTGAATTCCGTTTTGCAGCAAGAGAGGAAGTACAAGAATCCCTAATCACGTTAATAAGGTGCTAGAGAGAGAGAAAATATTTCTAAAAACAACGACAAAGTCCCTCCCCCAAAGATACCCATGTAAATGTTAGAAGTTTCAGGAAAGCAGTTACAATGATGGATAACACTGCTCAAGTAATTGGCATTGCTTTCAGCACTACATAAATAAACATTTTCCAGCACTGATATGTATTGGATTGGCAAAAGTTAAGTAGCTGTGTAAGACAGATCTGACAAGGATCTAGAGTGCAGAGCAGCCTGAATATGCAATCCTCATTATGTTTGATTCCAAGATTTCAGTATGTGATATATTTTGCCTACTGTTTCCATACTGTAGCTCAAAATTTCTCCTCTGCTTCTCCCCAGTCCTAGAAAGAAGGAACGTTAAAAAAAAATAAAATAAATAAATAATTAGCAGTTATATTGTCATTACCACAAATATGAGTATTTATTAGGAAATTACCTGAGTTCATTGAAAATAACTTTTGGCATATCTCTGCAGCTGCTCTTGTGGGGCAAGATACACTCCAAGAATAAATCAGTTTTGGAGAAAGCTGCCATGGAGTAGAGAACAAGTCAGGTCATTCAGTGTCACTTTATACATTTATTTTATATTAATTTTGTCACTTTTATTAATTTTTTATCACTTTTATTAATTTTTTGTCACTTTATTATACTTATTTTATAGTAATATTTGACAGTACTCAGACCATTACATTATTTTGACAAGTATATTGAAAAAATCCCACTTCATTTCAAACTAATTTCATTAATCACTTTTTTTCTTTTAGTTTTGAAAATATACAGTATTTGAACTATTTTAAAGTGCTATAGAACTTCATTACATTTTTTCTGATTACTACCGTCTCCTTTACTATTGGGCTGCCAGTATCACATTGAGCACATTGGAACCATTGTGACTTTAGTGGATTCCATTAAAGAATAAGGTCCAATTTTGTGTTACTGCTATGAAAAATACTTGAAACAAACAAATATGAGGAATGGATAGATTTAGATATAAGTCAAATGATTTCATTAATTCTTATTCACTAGATCTGATTCATATTATTCACTTAAATGAAATAAACTTCCCTACATTCTTGGCCTTGTTATCCCATTTATTCACATCCTGCCATTTGGCATTCCTTTTTGATAGGATAAACCTTTTGAGATTTACTAGATTTTCCAAATTGATGTCCACGTCTCTTACTCATGTAATTATACCAAGCGTATAACCCAGCAGCCAGTCCCAGTGGCTCAGGTGTCAAGCAGTCACCTCCAGTGCCCCTCACCTGACATTTGAGAACAGCAGTGTGTCATTTGTCATTCTCTCATCTCCTCTTTTCCCAAGGCCTTCTAAAATCCTTCAAATCTGTTTCTACTCTTGACTAATTAAAAATACTTTGTGTTCTCTGCAAATGTCATCACCTCAGGGTCCTGGTGCTTGGAGAAGAATCATCTTATACGTCTATGTTCTTTCTAGGCATCCACTCCTGGCCACTATTGAAACACCAGGCTAAAGATAATTCTGCCCAACAAGAACAGTTATTCTCACAGTCACCCATTGCCACCACTATCCTTGGTCATCACTTGTTTCACCAGATGGAGTACGTGAGACCCTGAGAGTGCATGTATGCAAAAGGCTGCTTGGTAATGTAAATGGGGAAGCTGTGATTCAGCAGCAGCTCCTTGTGTGAGCAAATGCCTCGAAAACACAGGACCATCTCACCAAAACTCATAATGACCTTATGCCATGTTCAGGAAATCATATTTACTGAATTCAAACACCAAAGAAAAACGGAGATATGCAAAAGAGTATTTGAAAATACACCCACCATGAAAAAAATGTCAGTCTCACACAGTTCCAGTTTTGGCAATATTTTGGTTACAATATTACCAAGCAGACTGACTGTTGGAGGAGTATATTCTTTGCAGAGTTGTTCAGATTGTTTCTGGAAACAAATTAAAGACAAGAAATACTTTGATGATTTGATTTTGAGTGGAAAAATTACATCTGAACTATATACTATCCATGCAGTCTTATCTCTGCATTTCTGTATGTGCTATCTGCAGATGATCAGAAAATTGAGGAGATTGCTATATTCTACTAGTTAAAAAGAGATATTCTGAGATTTTTTTAAATTAAACTGCTCCTCACTCAGAGGTAACTAATGTTAGTTATGTATGAAACCTTTGCCTTTCATTGATCTATCATATTAATGACTATGAAAATGATTAACATTCCACAGAGCTCTCATCCAGATATTACTCAATTTATTTGTAAAACCTTATGCAATTCTTTGCTTGCAAATGTAATTGTTCTGTTGAGGTTCCAGACCTGAATTATCTGCAGTTTTTACAATAAGGTGATGGAAATACAATATTCCACACACTTGCCTTCCAGGAAGAGCTGAAAACACTTTATGCTAACAATAATCTTGGCTCACATTAATCATGATAGAAATCAGAAAGAGCACTGTGGTAATGGAAAATGAAGAAACACACTGGATAACTCCCTGCTTAGAGGGTTATTTCTCTAAACTAAGAGTGAGCTTTTTGATGATTTATTAAAAACATGTCTTTGAGTCTTGAAAAATGGATAATCAGATTGTTCTGGTGCTAGACATAAAATAGTAATTAATACTTTAGCTAAAGCTGATGCATTTCTTTTTTAAAACACTATTTGTGTTGTACATTGTTTTATTGCAGTTGTGATAAATGATATAAAGTTATATGAATGGCAGCCTTACCTTGCAAACTAAATCTATTATCTGCAACAGTCACATTTCAATAAATCATGCCCTTTATTTTTTTAAAGCTGCACTACATATTTATAACTGTCATTATTCACCTAAATTAGCAATTCTTTCTGACCTCCTGTGAAATCTATGTTTGTGTTTTCTCAGATTTTTTTGTCAGATAGGTGCTTACTTGTACATACAATGTCATATTTGTGTAGAAGCTCTCCATAGCAACAAATGAGCTCTTGAGGGTAAGAAAGCAGTGAAGTTCAACTTTGATTTACAAAAACAAATCAATCTTGTCCACTTTTTTGATAGTAACTTTGTTAAGATTTATAGTTCAGCTGTGTTGTCATTTGCTTCTCCTACAATTGTCATAGAAAATTTAATGTTATCTTACAGAGAAGTACTGCTGTCTGGAACTCCTATGTGTACCCCAGGTACACCAGCCTCCATGCTGGATTTCTTCTTCTTATTGTCTGCCTGGGACAAACTTTGAAAATTCAGTGATCTGCCACTGAGGAGTGGCACCTATCAATTGAGCTGTAGTTGGGAGGTCTTTTTCTGCCAGCACTAGAGCTATTTCTCCTCTTCTAATGGGCACCACTTTATTTTGCTTCCATGCTGCTCCATTTGGATGGTGGAAGTTGTCTGGTCAGGTACTCCTCACCTTGCTCCTCTGAATTCAGAACCTGTCAGAACATAATTCCCATCAGGGTGGAGAAGGAAAGACACAGGAACTTTGCCCAGGAAGGTGCCTATCTGAGAGCTGCTAGAACAACCCCAAATGATGTGCTATTTCTCATTTAAAACTTGTCAATTTTAAAGATCTTTGCTGCTGCATTTCAGGGTCAATTTTAGTACTTTCTTTATAAGGAAACATAGAGTAGGCATAAAAACATTTTAGTACAGTGTGTCAGAGTAACTGAAGTTCCTAAATTTCACTGCTATCCATTTTATTCTGCTGACTGGTGCTCCTTTAGGTATGATCATCTTTTTTTTAATCCCTTCAGGTGTGTCTCTGTGAAATAGCCATATGCCACACTTTCATGCTATTTCCACTATTTCCATGATCCTGTTTTTCACCTTCCTCTTTCAGCCTGAATGTAGACGTATTCACTTTCTCTATTTCTTCATCATCATCCCAGGAATTCCCTGGAAGCACAATGGATTGTCCTAAAAGACCAGCCCAACTAGTATAAGTGGAAACTATAAGCCTCCAACCCTCTTCTTGATGGTTTGCGCACTAACTAATGAGTTTGTATCAGTTTTGGATTTCATTTTGAGACTGAGCCATCTTTTTGCTTCAAGTTAAGAAAAGAATTGTCACACTACAGAAATACTGGGAGCAAAAGAACTTGCTTGCACTGAATGGTTGCCTCTAACTCTCATCCAAACTCTCCTTGACAGGTGTGCATTTCTGGTGTCTATTAATGGTGGGATAACTCACTGGAAGGTCAAATGCTCTATCTCCGGCAATAGTAGGAACTCAATATATTTGATAATTCTACCTTTCTGCCTTTCAAGTTGAAATTAATAAACACATTAATTTGATAATAAGGTATATGCTCAGCTCACAGACACGAAAGAGCACAGGCAGTATAGCAGGATAAGTCTTGTTTCCTTAGAAAAACAGGGTATAGTTATTAATTTCTCTTTTTCTTGTACAAGTTAAGTTTCTTTCTCTTATTCCCCCTTGCTACAATATAGAGCAGATAACTTCTTGCTACAGGCCTTCAAACATTCAGTTGTACATGCATCAGAAAACCACAGTGAAATGCTCACTACTTTTAGTAACAAACTTGTTCAGATGTTATAGGTAAAAAGGCTAGATTTAGCTAGACAGGCTGTTCTTTTGGCATTTTTTGAGATGCTTATAGGATAAACAGTGTTTTCAAATTATTATCCCTAACCTTTCTCTGTAAATCCTAAACTCTCTCAGCTGTATATAGCTATGACCCTTCATGTGACCTCTCAGAGTTTAAAACCTATTGTTTTCTTTATGCAATTTTTTATCCTAGCACATTATTGTTTATAAACATTATTCATCATATCTCTGTTTTCAAGCATATCACTCAATCAAAATCCCCCAGAACATTTTTCTCTATATCACAATTCATGAATAACAGTATTTTCCTCTTTTGAAACACCAACACCTGCAAAAAATGAAAATAATTTTCCAGTATGTGAAAATATTGTAGCATTTTGTATTTCATTAAAATTATAGGCAGACAAGTTGTATTTTTTATAATTTTTTGCATGATTTTACATAGTGGTTAAACTCAATTTTTTACCATTTTCCCTCGCCTCTGGTTCCAGTTACCTTTCAAATGGTACAGGGCACCTTGACTTCCCAGGAAGCAGAGGAGTAGGGTAGGTGGTGGCTGTGTAATCCTGCTGTTCTCTTACTAAGACTACAGTGTAGGGAATAGGAAACACAGTGGGAATTTTTTCAATGTGAAAAACCTGCTGGTGAAAGTGTTCTGCCAGACTACAGCAGCAGCACACACAGGGCTGAGTCTGTTAGAGGGTGAACTTGGCTTTGTTGTCTCCTCCAGACTTGAAAAATATCACTGGAATGAATGGAGTCTCCCAGGATCCTGGCAGCAAAAGCAAGGAGTGGGTGCTGGCCTCTGGGTTTTACCAGGATTTTCAAACCTTCCTGTATTTTCCACAAAGTCCCCTAAGTATGGACATTGTTCTTGCCATTCTTGTTGGCTTTGGCAATGTTTGGCTGCTATGCCTGTTGAAGCATTCCAGAGAGGAACACTAAAACAAGCAAATTGTATGTCATTTCCTGGTGTTAAACCAGAGCTTTTTTTGTATCTCTTTAGCTTTAACACTGTGATAATCTTTGATCAATTCTCTTCTTTTTTTCCTTTTGCAAGATTGACATTCAGCTATTTCACTGTGAGAGAGTTTATTATAAGATAGGAAAAGGCAGTGCTAATGAATTGCTTACAACAAATACAATACTACTGAAACTATCAGCAACAAAATACTTTGTGATTTGAGGCACTTCTGCAAAATTACTATTAGATTCTCTTTACTGCAGGCCAAGTGAGAAAATGTCAAACTTCTCATTTCAAATATCTGATGTAGTTACATGCATTTTCTTCTTCCTGAAGGTTCATCGTTGTGTGGATATTTGTACTGACTGTCCTTCAGAGTCGCTAACACAGAGTTTCTAGTTTTTCAGCTTTACAAAAAATTACAGTCAGGATTTAAGATATGCCATATTTGCCAAAAATCCAATAGTATTTTCCCATAAATACATGAAATCAAACACTTCCTGAGATGGATGTCTAGTATGTGTGTGCCATCATGCAATTTATATTACTGTGCTCCTGTTAATGAATACATAAGCATATGTTTTGTTTCAGATAAGAATCAAGTTGATAAATATTTATCTGACTATCCTTCATGCTTAGGCTGAAAATCACTCCAGTAAAGAAAAGCAAAGCAAAGTTAAATTTTGTGCATATGGTGCCACCCTTTGCCTATTCAGCCCCTCTCCTGTTCAGGGCAAGGACATGAGATGAAGTTATGATAATGCTTGGGAGCTCTGGTCTCTGACTGATATTACTATGGCAAAAATAGAGACATAGGTATCAATTCTGCCAAACACAGACATGTAGCTGGTGACCTCATCTGCTGGCCACAACAGCAGCAATGTCTGGCCATAAAATACAAAGATAGTAAGAATAAAATGAAGAAAGCACATGAGAAATCAAGTGGAAAATCCTGGAGATCACAGAGTGGGGGAATGGTGAGAAAACCAATAAATGTTTCAAGCACACCAGGAGCAAGGGGTCAGTAAGAGATATAGAAATGTTCTTTGAGAAGGAACAAGCAATTTATTGACACAAAAAATATTTTCTAGGCAGCACACTATCTCCAGAAATTGGTCCTTTTATCTATGAAGTGGCATGGAGAGAAGTCAGAAACATTCTTGCAAGGATGAAAAGGGAGCAAAGTAAAAATTCAAGCTCTGCAAAAGAAGGGATTAAATATACATCTATTCCAAGAAAATCTAGTGTACAATAAAACATTAAGTATGATAGGAAATTAGTCACATCACTTGGATGTGAAAGGATTTTTTTAGTATGCAAACCATGCATTTGGAATCTGAAGACCAAGAGCATGAAAAGATGTACCACCCTTTAGTTTCATCATCCAGTGTATTCAGTGTTCTGTGATTGTGAGCAAACTCTTCCTTGCTGGCATGCTATGATTTAGGTCAAGGAGGATCCTATAGCCTCCATTCTGCATAGTCAACAGCCTGCTTTTTATGAAATCTGATGTTACTGTTCAAATGAAGGATGCTGAGTGATTGACAGATGCCGAATGATTTTCTTCCACATTTTATGTCATCTTTAATGCCATCAGATCTGTTTGTATGTGCATGTTGCATTCTTATGCAGGTGTGTGTGTCTTAGCATCACCATAAGGAACTGGAAAATTTCTGTTTGGAAACAGGAGATGCTCAGCAATAACCTGATAGTCTAAACCATCAGTGAATATGTAGGATCCCTATTCTGCCTGACCACAGGTTTGGATATAGACTTCCTATCTCCTACATGAGTGTCCTGGGCTATTAGTTCTGCTGTTGTAGAACTTTTTCATTCCCAGCTGATGGAGGCTGTATTCAACCTTTATTATATCTTAATAAAAGAGAAAAAGGTCTCCAAACTTCCCACTGTCAGCATGTACCAATAGTGTGCCAAGGGGTCCAGGTTCATTCCAGTGTGTTTTAGTATGTGTGCACAGTGGTTTGTGTTCAATGCTCAGAGCCATAAAAAAAACATACAATGGATCACTGTTTCTAGCAGAGATGTGAAAGACTGAGCATCCCAGGGAAGCAGTTCATACCTGCATCTCTCAGCTGCCACAGCCATGTTGTCACACAAGATCAAGCTGAAATGCCTCTTGCTTTGCATGGAACCCCTGCCAGAGACCTGAAAGATCTTCTCTGGCAGCAATTTAGCAAAGAAGCTGCACTTTCTTGCCTCTGAACTCAACAAGAACCATTGTCCCAAGCAGTTTGTTATTCATAGTCATATGTAACCAAGGGTTTCTTTGCAATGTGTGCCTACACCCTACAGTTTTTGTCATTTCTGGGACATTTTCACAGAAAGGTAGGCATCTGATGTTACATCTGCTTCCTCTGCACCTGTCTGTGCATCCTTTGATATCTATAACTGTCTAAAAATGAAGATTTTCTCTCCTCTCTTGGCACTGCAACAAATTCTGGTGCTGCAATTACTCCTCTGTGTGTCATGAGAGGTGCTCACTCATGCTCAGTGATAATTTACCCTTGGTACTCAGTGAAAAGTTACTTATGGTACTCAGTGCAAGGAACCTGGCAGACAAAGATGAAAGAGGGTACTGAAAGCACTCTCAGGGGGAGGCAGCTTTGCCAGATCAGGGCAAGGTGGGCGCTAAAAATATTGGAATGGGCAGAACACATACACATAGATGGGAAAATGCAGGTACCTCTAGACCAAAGAAAGGTATATGTTATAAATTTGACACATCAAATCCTCACCTAGCATGGTGTGCCTGATAATGGAAAGGAAATTTGCAGTTAATTGTGAATCACAGCAGTCATGTCCCAATTTTGATTCAACTACTAAAGATGGATGAATTAATTACCACCTATTTACCCAGCAGAAAGATTCACAATATAAAATTCTCTCATGGAAAACAAAGTCAGCATGGTTTCCACCTCCTGTCCTTGATGCAAGAGAATCAGAGAATTGTAGGCTAGACCATGTGATCAATAATTGCCAAAGTGGAATAAAAATACAGCCAGAAAACATGACTATCTGCTTTGAAAGTTTCCATGAAAACATCTCACACAGAACTGCAAAGGAAAAATATTCAGAGGTTTTTTGAGTGGGAGACAATTTTCCAAAAATACTGTAATGTTACAGTAATTTTGCTCATGAAATAACAGAAATTTGGCAAAAAATGTTTTTCATAAATTTCACTCCTTACTTCATCTCCATTGATTGCATAAATATGGTCTTTCAAGTACAAAATAGGCATGCAGCACCATTACCTGGTGGCCAAATGCTCTCAAGGGGCCACCACAACCCAGGGGTCACCAAGCAGTTGAAGGCAGGCATAGACTCAACATTCCTGAGCCAGCTTTGAGTTCAGGCCTGATGTTGATACCTACGTTACACTGCCACTCTTGCTGTTTCCTAGCCCTCAGACTCTATGTACCAAATAGCTGGGCAATATATTAATATTTTCACCTCCGTGATTGCTGTGATGAGGGAGCTTAAGGTTGGTGCAGATTTGATTGCACCAGACACCCTAGACCTGTGGTATTTTCTGAGGTCCCTGATGAAGGGAGGAATGATGAATCTGACTCCATGTTCTTAGAAGACTAATTTATTATTTTATGATACTATATTATATAAAAGAATACTATACTAAGCTATACTAAAGAATACAGAAAGGATAGAGACAGAAGGCTAAAAGATAATAATGGGAACTTGTGACTCCTTCCAGAGTCCCAACACAGCCTGACCGTGATTGGTCATTATGTCAAAACAATTCACGTGTTGGATAAACAATCTCCAACCACATTTCAAAGCAGCAAAACATAGAAGAAGCAAATCAGATAATTACTGTTTCCTTTTTCTCTGAGGCTTCTCAGCTTCCCAGGAAAGAAATCCTGGGCAAAGAGATTTTTCAGAAAATATTATGGTGACACTAGACCCACCTTGGAGAGGAATGAATTTGTTAGCTCAACTCCTGTGCTGGGACAAATGGCTGAATCTCCAGTGATGCCAGGGAGATTCAGCCACTCACACCAGCTAAGGAGCCAGCTTCCTGGGAGCACACCAGCGTGCTCTAACAAGCTGCTTTGTAACAGCAGCTGCACAGAGATCCAGAAATGAGCCTTCCACGGCCTGGGCAGAGGACTTTGAGCTGAGCTCATCTCAGTGGGAAGTATTCCTTTGCATATCTTCTGGTGCACATGAAAGAGCATAGCTACCTGTTCTTTTGTAGACTGAGCATGAAGAGAACTTTATATTGCCAACAGAAGGTGTGAGCATTATTCCCTTTGAAGTTGAAGGCAGAACTCTAGACTGAAGGAGCAGAAGTATCAGGAGCATCATTAGTAACTTTCCTGTTTCTTCAGCACAGAGTTGAAAGGCTTCTGTCATGGCAATTTTAAAACATCTCCTTTGAAATTATTTTAAATACCTTTTTTTGCACTTAACTTTACAGTTTTTCATCTGCCTTTTTTTTTTTTCAGTTCAAACTGTGAAGCATTCCCTTCATTTAAGTTCCTTATATTTATTTCCTAATATTTAATTTTGTAACACTGATCTGGGTTTGGTTTTACAAAGTAAAATCCAAATGTGTGAGAACTACAAGAGTGAGATGACTGGATAGATAGGCAGACAGACACTGGGATTTTCTATTCTTATAGTTTAGCAAATCAAAACTTGGTTAACTTGTCTTATTTATTTCATACTGCTTGTACCTGCTGGCCAAGGGAGTAAGCTTTTTTCCTATTTGCTTTGAAGGTGATATCACAGAGCAGTCTGAACATCAGAAATAGAGCTGTACCCTAGCAGGTGCCAGCTGAGTAAACTCTTAGGCCATTTTGCACAAAACAAAGTAAAAATGTCAATAGTTTTAAAAGACAGTGGAACCGATCAAGATGTAGGATTTTGAGCAGATAAATTTTCTGGACTCAAGCCTATTTATGTATTAGTAGGAAATGAAGGCAGCCAAGAAGCACTCTGAATTGTTCATTGCAAGGAAAAACTTCTGGTTTCAGGTATTCTCATGATAGGAAAAGACAGAGACATGCTTTTGAAACCACCATGTTGTCATCTCAAGTATGGGGGAGGGTGTGTGGGGAACAGGAGACATTTCTTGTACCCAGTCGTGCTTTTATTAAATCCATGTTGTACATTCCAAATGGCTTCAATTACCTGTATGTCAGCAGTAATAAAATATTTCTTTAGCACTTAATACAAGAAGTTCTTTGTATTTTTTAATCAGAACTGATTTCTGGAAAATACTTCATGGATAGGATAGGTCAATGAAAAAAATCATGCATCTCCCTGTGAATTATTTTAGTCCAAGGGTGGGTAGGAACAAAAATTTGTAGGAAAGCCTTGCTCTTCCATATCTGCCTCTCAACAACTCTGGCTTTTTTCCTGGCTTCTCTGCAGTCTGTGAGCAGTGGGTGATGCTGAAGGAGACAGGAGAGAGGTCAAGACTTGTTCCACCTTGCTAATGCTGTGTCAGAGCCTATTTCAGGCAAGGTAAAATCTGGGCTCACCTGCTGCTGCTCTCACTTGCACCTGCACAGAGGAAGGAGCTGGTCTCAGCCTCTCTCATATACACACATAAAACTTCATGGAATGGAGATAGGGGAGCACCTTGCTCTCATTACAAATCCCCCTCCCAACCAATTTTTCAATGATCAGCAAAACCCTCCTTCTTTTCCTAAGAAAGAAGTTTGCCTTCCTGCAGGAACAGCTTCCATCACAAGAGAATGTTTGATTACACCTCCACCCTGGGCCTAACAAGAAAATAAAGAAGTAATGACAGAAAGACTAAAAAGTACTAGGTCATGAAGCAAGGGTGTCTGTTGACCACAGAAATTAGGACTGAATGGCAAACATTTGCCACTTCAGCAGAGCTCTGTCAGAAAAATAAACCAAATAGCCTGTATTTCATTACAACAACAGTAATAAAAGTCATGACTGACATCCTTCCAGCTGTGCAGAGGCAGACCTAAGCTCCCCGAAGCCATGGCAATGCCTCCACCAATACAGCTGGTTTTGAGTCTGCTCTAGAAGAAGCTGGAGAGAAAACAGAACAGAGGTTGCCTCTGATGATCAGGAAAGGGCATGTAGGGCAAGGGCAGGATTGCTGTACTTCTGCCTAGAGGAACCTCTCCCATGTGTACCAGGACAGGAAACCAGCATGGAAAATTAGGCACAGTGACATTAGGGGTCCATCACAAACTGACTCCTCTACCCCAGCTTCAGCTTAAGAAGCTGCTTCCCCATGTCTGCATGGCCCCATGCAGGAGTTCCCTCTTCCTGGGCTCAGAATGGACTGCCAAATGCAGGGGTCCAATGGGGTTTTTAACAAGAAGTATAAAAGGGCTTTTTTTAAATTTACTACAGCATTTTGTTTTTCTAAATTCATAGTCCTGTTGGTTTCATGTTAGAAGAGATGAGGTAAAAAACCTAAATGAGTAATGCAGCTTTTAATACAAGCATCTGGTCCTGCAGACATGCTGAGTGGGAGGAGGAGGATTTTTCCATTTTAAATAAAGCAATGATTATAAAAACATGACAGAAGTGTGTCTTCATATGGGAAAGCCTGTCACCTTTATTATTTCTGCTGGCAGCAGTGACTAGATGTACTTTCTGAAACATAAGCCTTTCACTCACAGACGCAGCTATTCACAGATATTGAAGTATTCCTCTCATGAAATGCAAGTAGAAAGCCAGAGGTAGATGCAGATTGTATTGGGAGAGGCTGTTAAAATAATCACTCATTTCCACCTTTATTGTTTGTCACAGCAACACACCTTGGGCCAGGCCCTTCTTTTACAGAGGAAGGCTGTGATCTTTCAGAGCAAAGAAGACTATTTCTTTTTATGGATAAGTACTTAGGTAAGCCTTCAATAGGCCATGTTTTTGTGCCTTTGAAAGTGATCCTCTTATTTAATGTTTTTTGCATCCTGAGTTCCTTGTTGATATTTCATCATTGAAGGTGTGTGAGAAAAACTCTTCATTTTTTTCACTCCATTTCCCTTTCAATAAGAATGGATAAAAGTCCTCATTCTGGTCTACTGAAAAGAAGAAAACTTTTCAAGTGAGGACAAACAACATAAAACCCAAACAAAAAACCATACATACAAAACCCAGAAAAAACACATCAAATCCCAGAAATGATTGCTGAGAAATTGCAGGGATAGTGAAGGAGGCAGAGAAATTATAATATTCCCAAAAAGAAAACAGCTGGGGAAGGAGGAGAGGCATGATTCCACCCATGCCATAGTCCTACAAGATATCCAGGGTGCAGAGAACACAGTAATGCTACTGTCCAATCTGGAAGTTGGCTGGCTCAGTGTGACCAATAATTTGTGATAACTTTACCCAATAGCAAGGATTAGATTATGATATCAGATCACCAGGTATCAGTGCAAAAGGGGGTCAGACTGGTCCTCTGCAGCTCCCTTCTTTTTGCCCATAGGTGTTTTGGGCACCTCAAAAGAGGCATTGCTATGTGCAGGTCTGGGACAGCCCGCCCTGCAAAGCAGGTGCTGAGCCCCAGGACATCCTGTGCTGTGCCAGGGATGAGGAGGCTGCCAAGCTGCTCAGGGATGTAGGATGGCTCCAGGCATGGGAAAGGCACAGCCTCTGCATCTCTGCAATGCAAAACACAGAAGAGGGTTTCCAAGCAGAGCCTGGAAGTGGTTTGCCCTTCTCACTGATGGCAGATCTAACTACAGAATGGCAGAAATAACCTGCAAGTATGGATGGTCCCAGGTAGAGAAGATAACCGGCCTGATTCTGTCACTTCTGGGCAAGCATTCTGACCCAGTGGGATATACAAGATGGAGGAGTTGGAGGCTTCTAATTTTCCTGTTATGTTTAGGAGGAAAGTAGCAGCCATAACCACAGTTTGCACAGAAACTGGTTGAATGGTGAATGTGAAAACAAGAGGAGACCCATGTGTTTGATACATCCCAGAAGGTACAGGCCTGAGGAGTGAAGGTGAAGATAGTGGAGGTTCAGGGTCAATGTTTTGGGGCAGCTGCCTTAATTCCACCCACACTTCTTGGGTTCCCATCTCTTTTATCAGGTTTGCTCCTGCCTGGCTCTGCCTGCATTCCCACACCTGTGGAGCAGCAGAGGAAAGAGAATGTCAAGGGCAATTCTGATGGTTGGCACTAGCAGGGAAAGGGGATAGGACTTACTGAGCCATAGTGAAAAAAAAAAAAAAAAAAAGAAAAGGAAAAAAAAGGCATTTAAATGCAAAGATTCTAAGAAATCACTGAAATGAGTAATCAATTCTGAGGCCAACCCACTCACCAGACAAACGCCAACTCACAAGCCTGGAGATGGACAGCCAGGCAGACAGAGCCTGTGCACTTCCAATGCAAAAAACTAACTCCCAGCCTTCAGGGAAGGGTGTAGCAGCCAGTTACAGCAGCAACTGAGTTTTGTGGTGCTCTGAATCCCACTAGGGTATGAGGGCTGGTTTGTGCTGGTTACTGTCCAGTAGGTTTGATGGGAGACACACCATGTCTCAGAATTGTGAGGATGCATGCAAGAGGTTAGTACAAAAAAGCTCCTTTGGTGTGGTAGGAAGAAGGATTGAAAAGAAAATTTAAAATCAATATTTAAAGTGAAACAGATGCTGGAGGTCCTGAAGGGTAATCCATCCATTTTTCTTGAGGAAATGTGTTTTGAGAAGAATTTAAAAGGAATTAATTATGATCTTGCATGCATCTTGGTGGGAGAAATCCCTAAGGAAAACCACTTGGGTGCAGGCTAAGCTGCAAATTATGTTCATTCAGACCCATGTTTTGAGAAACAGAAGGGAATTTTGGGTGCCATTCTTTGTCCTACTCTCTTTTTCCACTGGTATCAGGCATACATTGAACATTCACTCTTCAAAAGAAAAAAAAAATCAACTGTCTCTTGGTGGATACTAAAACTCACTGATCACTTATAGAAACACAGGTACAATGTGGCTGTGAGGGAATGCAGTGAGAAAAACACTCAGTTTTTACTACTTTTAGGGTTATTTCTGCATCCATTAGGAATCATCTGGAATTACCAAAACTCACTCAGGTCACAGAGAAGACATCATAAAATCACATTTTCAGTGTGTCATCATACTTTACTTTCAAGTTAGCCTGGTTTTGGTCACATTACGATTGGATAAAGTATAGTTATTTTAATGATAATAGACAATATGCCTAATTCAGTAACCCAGTCTTCCTGTGCAGGGTTTTCTTTTACCTCTGTAATTTGTTCTGTCACCATCACTTCCATTATCCCTACTGAGAATCATACCCTTTTCTAAGAATCTGTATAACAGTAAGAGGTCTGTGGATATTACCATGAGACAGACAAAAGCAAACATGGAAGGACACTATAATGTCTCAGTATGAGAAATGCTTCCTACAATTCCATATTCTTGCAAGTCTCTGGTACTCAGAATCATAGAATTGATCACAGAGCCCAACCATTAACCCCTGCCAACCCCCACGTCCCTAAATGCTAAATCTATATGCCTTTTAAATGCTGCCAGGGATGGTGACTCCACCACTCCCCTGGGCAGCCTGTTCTAACACTTAACAACCCTTGCAGTGGAGAATGCTATCACAATTTCCAATCTAAACCTTTCCTGGCACATCCTAGGGCCATTTCCTCTTACCACTTGTTACCTGGGAGAAGAGACTGACCCCCACCTGTCTTTCACTTCCTTTCAGGCAATTGCAGAGAGAAATAAGGTCCCACCTGAGCCTACTTTTCTCCAGGCTAAATAACCCCAGGTCTCAGCTGCTCCTCGCAGGACTTGTGCTCCAGACCTTTCTCCAGTTCTGAGGCCCTTCTCTGGACTTGCTCCAGCCCCTCAATGTCTTTCTTGTAGTGACAGGCCCAGAACTGATGCATTTGATAGGGAAAATATAAAGCTATATGTTTATCAACCTCTTGGCTTAATTGATAAGCAAAAAGTGTGTTGTTTTGTGGTGTTTTTTAATCCATCTGCATGCAGGAATGAACAAACTCTTGTACAAAGTACTTTCCTTTGAACAAAGCACACAGAAGTGGCAGCATCCAGAAAGCCTTGCCTCAAATCCAGGTTGTACAGCCATGCAAGCTCAGTCCTCCTGGAATTAATAAGGAGTTAGTGACAGTCTCGAGTGGAATATGGATTTTCAGTGTATTCACTTCCCTGAGCATTCCTGCACTTTACCCACTAAAGATGTCCTTACACTTTCAGCCCAAAGTGTGACCCACAGCCTTCTGTTAACAGTTTTCTAATATAACTGTTCACACATTATTTTCAGCTGCTGAAACAGGTACTTCTTCATGCTGAACTGTCAAGGAATAAACTCAAAGTTAACTTAAAATGTAGGGATGATTTGGAAATGTTCTCTCCTAATGCAATATCTCCTTGTTAAATTAAAAAAAAATAGGATTGTTAATGCACAGAAATCGCATGGCATTGTCTTCCCAGTGAACACTTTATTCCAAAATAAATCACAATGTTTTGAAATGTTCAGCCCGTCCTAAAATATTTCCTGGGAAAAAAAAATCCTAGAACAAAAGCATCACATTCTGGGATGCAGGAAGAGTAATTTGGGGTTAATCCTGACAGAATTAATGTGGCTGCATCAGAAGCATCATTTTGGAAGGGCAAAAGAGTCTTCTCTCAGAAATTATATCTACTCTACTATAGATGGCTACTCTATATATATGAGGTAGTTTTGAGCTGGAACATCCTCAAATAAACTAGGAAGCTGGGAAAATATTATTTTGAACTCATTTGGCCCAATCTGCTTCTTGTGGGCTCCCACATCACAATCATCAATAAGGCACCAAGGGCACCACACTCAGATTTACTCAGAGTTAAGGGACCAGTTTCAGAAGACTGAAATCTAATGTAATAGAGATGAGGACCTCAGAGGATTACAAGAGCTGACTACCTAGAAACAAAAAACCCCAAAACAATGTGGTCTTAGGGTTTGTTTAAATTGACTTTAACGACTCTTCCTTTCAAACCAATAAGCCTGAAGCAGCAGTTGCTAATTAGTGTGTCAGTGTCTTAGCTGATTGTCTTTCCCTGGGACCACAGTGCAAATAAACCCTCTGACATTTCTTGCACCAGGAGAACAGGTTTACAAAGTCTAATTAGGGCACTGAACAGCTGATTGTGACGAAGAGCTCAACATAGCCTGCTTGTTTTATAAATATCATGGGTGGGTTTCTAAAATTCTCCCTTTTAGTGCTTCTCTTTGGGAAAGTAGTTCCACCAAAAGGAGACAAACACAGAAAGAAGTGGGAAGTGTCAATATCCAAGCAGTATATGGTTTGGGAACAGGCCTCTTCTCTATGTGTTATTTAATGAATGAATCAATTTGCTTTCCTCTTCAGAGAAAAAATTAAAAAAGGATTTCATCCGACTTAATCAATATTAGTCAATAGTAGTCTTCCTTGGTGAAGCTAGAAGGCAGTTAACATTCACACACCTCTCACTATAATTTTATCTTCATACAGATAAAATAAATTATCTGTAATGATCAACTTTCCTCCCCCATTTAAACACCATGGTCTACCTTTGGCAGAAATGAGCTAATTCAAGCAACTAAATTGCTATCAGCAAAATAAAATTATGATCTCAACAGCAGAGGATGATGTCTAGGTGCTTGCAGGATGACCTGTCTGGTACACGCCCTCTGAGATTAGAAGGGCCACATATTTTTATTGAGTTTGCTTGGTCAGGCTTTGGCACAGATGCCACAGTGGTGGCATCTGTGAGGTTGTTTGACTCTTCCCCCTGTCCAGTGGAGCCAGTGCCAGCCAGCTCCAAGACAGACCCACAGCTGGCCAAGGCTGAGCCCAGCATCAACAGTGATCTCACCTCTGGGCTAACAAATGCAAGAGGGAAAGTTACAGCACAACAGCAACTGCAGACAGAGACAGGAGTGAGAACAAGTGAGAGCACCAGCCCTGCAGACACCAAGGTCAGCGAGGAAGAAGGGGAGG
This sequence comes from Molothrus aeneus, assembly GCF_037042795.1. Taxonomy (NCBI): domain Eukaryota; kingdom Metazoa; phylum Chordata; class Aves; order Passeriformes; family Icteridae; genus Molothrus; species Molothrus aeneus. The sequence goes on along the minus strand of NC_089647.1, from coordinate 89,345,548 downwards.
AGATGCTCCAGGAGCTGGAGCAGTGATTCTCCTGCAGCCTGTGGTGCAGAGCTGGTGAAGCAGCAGTGCCCCTGCTGCCCTTGAAATTCCATGGTGGAGCAGAGATCCATTTGCAGTGCATGGAGGGCCCCCTAACAGAGCAGGTGGATGCCTGAAGGAAGCTGTGACCCCATGGGAAACCCACACTGAAGCAGGATTCTGGCAGGACCTGTGGAGAGAGGAGACCACACTGGAGCAGGTTTGCTGGCAGGACCATGTCACCCATGGGGGACCTACACTGGAGCAGTTTCTGGAGGACTGCACCCTGTGCAAGAGACTCATTCTGGAAGGAGAAATGCAGCCCATGGGAAACACCTACATTGGTGAAGTTTGTGGAGGACACTCTCCCATGGGAAGGAGAAGCAGCTAGAGATAGATGAGAGTGAAGTTAGTCCAGAAGGGAGGGGTGAGAGAGAAGTATTTTTAGAATTGGTTTTACTTCTCATTATCCTACAGTGATTTAATTGGTAGCAAGTTTAATTAATTTGCCCAAGCTGAGACTGTTTTGCCCATGACAGTAACTAGTGAGTGATATCTCCCTGTTCTTGTCTCAATTCACGAGGTTTTCATTGTATTTTCTCTCCCTTCTGCAGCTGAAGAGGGGAGTGATAGAGCAGCTTTGGTTGGCACCTGCTTTCCATGAGAGTCTACCTACCAATAAAGTTATTTAAGAATTGTATTTCAACAAATACCTTTTTTTTTTCTGTAATATCAGCATGGCTCTTCGCAACTGTGGACCCTAATCCATCTACTTTGTGCAAAGTGCCAAAAAGAGCATGACAGAAGAGACTGGGAGACAGAATAATTCAGATTCTTTGGCTGACACACCTGTACTGCAGACCAGAAAGAGATGTTTTGATATTTCATTGATGTGAATAAAGACTGCCTAATCTCCTTTCACAGTGTACAACTGTTTATACACCTTCCGCTGACATTTCAGTGGTACTCTTTTTACTCTGCAGTCCCAAATGTACAGATCTGTGAAAAGCACATTATATCATTCTGAAGTGAAGTTTAACTTTGAGGAAAAAGGCATTCTAGAATATAAACCAATAAATACCTAGAAGAAACACAGGAAAATCCAACCATTGAGTTTTCTTTTTGTATCCTATCAATGCATTTTTCTCTGGTAGGAGTATATTTCTGCTACTCATTTTACCAGTTTCTCTACTTAGCTTTCAGGTAGCTATAAAAATATTTATGACTTCTTTTTCTTCTACAGAATATTTTATTGATCTTATATTAAACATGATATCATAATTTAGAGCAGAGCTCAAGTTTACTCACATCCTCAGTGATCACTATGCCACATCCTCCTCACTGTCCTACTTTCCTGCCCCTTCCCTCTCCCATCATAGACAGAGCTTGTTAAGAGCTAGGGATTGATGTCACCCTCTGTTGGCATTTGCAGAGTAAAGTACTCAGGAATATACTGCTTTTTTTACAGTGCCTTTGTCTCATCCTTATGGATCCAATCTGTGTGGTTTGCTACAATCCAGCTAAGCCTTTGTGCTAATCCCCCTTACAAGTATTAGCAGTATCCAATATAATGAGATCATTTCACTAAGTGAGGTTTGGGGTCTTCACAGAAAACCCAGTGATGAAGCACATGGGGAATCTCTGTACAGATGAGATCTTCCTTTGATGGCACCACCTCCGATCCCAGAGAAACACTGTGGGCCTCCTGATCATTCTTCTTCCCAATCATATCTATATCCAACAGGGCAAGCTCAATTCTTACCATTACATTATAAGTTCTCTGCTATAATTAAGTTCTTTGTTGCACTCCTGCCTGAGTGATTTCCTTTCTAACCAGATATTTCAAAAAGAGGAAGAAAAATGATCCTTGAATTGCAGCTACATTGCTGGCTTTATGAAGATACATGGTACAGCCAGAAAAACAATTTCTCCCAACTTGAATAGCCTTCTCCAAAACCACAGATATCAAGCAGACACTGTTCAAAACAAAATGATAAATTTTTAGCAAGGGGGAAAAAATCCCACCTCTTTTAAATCATAGAAATTAATTATTTAGTGCTCAGCTACATCCTTTCATCCTGTTCCTGTTTGCTCCTAGGAATGGAGAGGAAACAATTTACAAAAAGGCTACTGAATTTCCTGTCAAGGGTAAAATGACTTTGTTTTCATGTCCTGAGGGCTGTTCATGATGATATTGCACACTGCATGTCTGTCAGTGACACTACAATTGTTGGGATTCCAGTAAGGTTTGACATTCTCTAAATGCCCTGGAAAATGCTCCAAAACTGCTCCAATCTTACATCTGCCCAACCTGCAGAATGACTTTGGAAGTACTTCACATACATTTAAATTAATCAAGGGCCTTGGGAAAGGAACTTCAAGGAAATTAAACAGTGAAATCAACAAATATTTGGCTGAACTACAGACCCAGAACCAGACCAGTCTTGGCAATTTTGGCTCACAAAGTTTTGCAGAGCCAGATGAAGTAGATCTCCTCCACCTAGCATGGAATACATACTTGGGCCTTAATCCAACAGATTCACAAATTTAAACCTTTTTTAACACTGTCTCCTTCCTAGGGATCTGTATGTAGAGTTTCATTCTGTGGTTCTTGCTCTTCACCTTTTTCTGTATTCCTCTTATCCCTTGCTTGGGAAAGGATATGATGAGCAATGACATTTTAAACCCAGATTATTCACAGATGATGAGTGTCTTTATCTCAGGGACAGAAATGCTCATGCAGGTCTGGCTGGAGCAGCTACAACCTTCAGCTCTTGCTACTGCTACTGTTCTCCCAGTGGACATTGTTCTGATGATTCACAGGCTGTTTTGGTTCAAATTCAATCAGTGGGTGATCCTCTGGGTGTGGGATCCTTTGGTTTTAGTGGGGGCCAGGAAATCCCCATCAGCTGGCAACCCTTTGAGTTCCATCAAGAGTATGATCCCATTGTTGTTGAACACTTGTGATACTTTGCCTGTGCTTTTTACATAGGTGACTTATATGATTTAACTTGGTCTACCCACACCTACCTGACTCACAAGACTCACAACCAAAAAAAAAATTACTCCAAACTGAGATTGTCCTATGCTCACAGTGAAAAGCCCTTTGAACTTGTTCAGAGCTTCATCCTTTGCCTCATTTCTGAGTGTATCTGCACCATTTTCTGGAACATGGGACAAAGCTGCCACTTGTGTTTCAACTGCATGTGCTTGAACATCTAATCTTTTACAAATACAGCTGCCTGTTCCTTAGAGAAAAAACAATGTTGTCTGTGTCCTGCTTTCATGCCAAAATGGAATAGTTGAGAGAAATTATGTTAAACATTTGTCAAACCAGGGTATCACAGAGGAGTGCCAGCTTGTGTGGGCTCTTTTACTCTGAAATTTCTTCAGCATGGCAAGCTTACAGTCCCAAGCAGGTGTGGTTGCTACACCTGTGCTAGGTCAGATAGATAAATCTACTCTACTCATGTGCTGTTAACTACTATTTTTCATCTTTTGCCTACAAAAGTTTAGTTTATTCTTGCCCTCCAGAGACAAGCTTCTTCCTGTTGCTTTCACAGTGTTAAAATCAATATTCTTAGAGTATTTTCTCCCCTTATAACATTTTAGGTGTACAACTAGGAAAACATGCTATTCCAATTTTATGTTGTCCAGCTCCTTGGCTACTAGGTGAAAGGGACAAAGTCTGTGTTTGGACTAACCAGACTAAGGGAGTTCATTTTCATCTCTCAAGACAATGTTTTGTTTTTTTATTTCTTGTTTCTTTGTTCCTTTTAGTGTCTTACATAGATTGTGGGAGAGAATAAGAAGGAAATTTAATGTGTTGGGTTTGTTAGGTGAAGTAATTAATCATAACTCTACAAAGCCCAAAGGATTTATTCAAGTTTGCACCAACAGTGCAGCCAGTGTGCTAGAACAATTTTCTGATTGTTATCCTGTTTTTCCAGCATAACTGTCTCACCTTTCTTTTATAATAGTTTGCTATTTTCTTCTGGTAACATCCATTGTTCATTACACACTACTGAATACAAGCAAAGGAATGGTTTTTTTTTTTGTCAAAAAACCCCTACTAAGCAGGTGCCAGTATATATAATTCAGAATCTCTGTAATTACTTTTAAATAAAAAGTTATCACTAACTCGTGCATACAAAACCATAATTTCCAAATAACTTCAATTGTATGTTATAAAAAAGATGAGGAATTAACATGTTGAGACTTTATTCTAGCCAGTGCTCAGGGCTTTGGAAACAGCTGGTTTAAGTTGTGTAAAGTAAGACTAATGTAATCTATACAGTAGCAAAAAAAACTTTTTTGTGGGTTTGGTATTGACTTGCACTTAAAATGTTTTTTGTTTTAATTATTGGTTGTAACTCCAAACCTCAGATCTGTGCAGAAACAACTATTGATATGCAAAGGCATCTGCTGTCAGGAGATAAGCATAGTACCCAAACATGGAATAACTCTTCCTCACCTCTAGACTTTGGGTAAGTTTTACCCTAAAATTCATATAGACTGGCACTACTGATGGAGGCCTAATCCTGTACTGACCTCAGTGCAGGTATTTGTCTGAACTTTTTTCTCTGTCATGACAGAACTTGTCTTAAACTGGAGATGTGAAGTGGGCTTGGGTATTGCAAGACAGAGAAAAGATCTGCTCAGGTAATTTCTTCCTGTTTGAAATCTGCAGTTATTTCATCTATAAGAGACAGAACCAGATTTTCAAATGGATCACTAGGAGGATACAAAACATTCATTTTAATTTTAACTTTAATTTTTAAATTTTATTTTTATTTAGTTTTAGTTTAGAGAATGATTGTTTTCTCTCTGGAGCTCAAAAAATATTTCATTAATTGGATAATTAATATTATCCAATGCCCACACTGCAAGCTTTACATGACACAATTTGCTGTAATTGATCTGACCTAAGAAGATACTATTCAAGGTGAGGAGAAAAGTCCAGTCCCAAATCATACTAATCCAGAACAAACCCCTGCCCAGTGCAGAGCAGCAGCCCCGTGCTGGGATGCAGCATGCAGGGGATGGCCCTCCCATTCTCTGCGCTGGCTCTAGAGATGAGTGCCCTCCCCTCCACCTGCACAGCTGCAGTTCCTCAGCACAGCAAGGGGAAAGGGATGGGTCCGTGTCCAGGCTGCACACCCCATTCCATGGACCCAGCTGTAAAGTTAATCTCCCAGGAAATTCTGCTCCCTGTCACAGGAGCTATTCCCTCCTGTGCCCCCTGATCCTGCCCCCAAGATTCATCTGGTGTTAATTTGGCAGCACAAGCCCAGGAAGAAATGAGCGAAACAGACTCCAAGGAGCAATATTTTAAGAACATGGCCACTGTCACTGAGGGTGCACCAAAAGGAGCTGAATCTGAACTCACCTGAGCAAAATGCAAAGGGTGGCTCTGAGGCTGGTGCTGAGGCTGACACTGTAGAGCAGGAGAGGAACAAAGGAATTGGCCAAGGAGAATCAGCTCCACATGAATGAAAGCATCAGAGTATGGCCTTTCTCTGAGGTCCTCAAAGACTCTTACCTCTCTCGACAGACAATGCAGCTAACTGAAGCACTCTCATCAGAGGACTTTTTCACCAGAAGCTCATAGATAAGTAATTTGCACTAACTAAGAGGATGAATCCTATGCAGTGGCACTACGGGAAGTGACCTGCATCATTCTAATATTGTTGCAAAAAATAGACTATTCTGGCAACATAGCTGAAACTGTAAAATTTTAAGAACTTGACTTCTTTTTGATCTTCTCAGACTTCCTCAGAAAACCTCCCTCTGGAGCAGCAAAGCTGAACAAGGATAAGCAGAGCTCTGCCTTGCCCCTCTATTCCCTACTTTTTCCTCCCTGCAGTTTTGGTAACCGTGATGGGAAAAGGAATCAGATGAGAAGATATTCTCGCATCTCCTTTCTAGTCCTTTCCTACAAGGGCCAGGGAAAAAGCTTTTACAGTGTCTGGACAGGGTCATGTCATTGCAACATTTCAGCACTGAATCTTAGTGGAGAGAATTTTAATCTGCTTGGAAGCATAGAAGAACATACAGCTAATTTCTCACTGAGATAACAGAATTGAAAACCAACGTTTTAGATTTGTAAAAATAAAAAAATTCTTCTAAAAAGGAAAGGCAAGTCAGGTCAGACCAGGTTGCTCCAAATCAGTGCTCAGAAGACTGGGTCAGTCAAGAAAATTGGTGATGACATAATAAAAATTGGTAACTTCAGAGCAACCTGAGTCTGAAAGCTTTGTACTGCTGCTAGCTTTGTGCTTTGTACTAGCTTTGTACTGCTAAGTGTCAGAAGAGGAGAAGCCAGCTAATTTCCATGGCCCAGAATCAATAAAAGCATTGCTTTACTGAATTGATGTGCTGATGAATATTATCTGCCTCTTTTGAACTTTATCTGATGCTTTGTCAGTAAATTTGCAAAATTTCTGCACAAACTGCAGACCCTGTCACTGAATGCAGATCAGTGTAACAGCACAGCATGAGGAAGCATGGTGGCTATGGGATAAAAACACTACAGTGAAAGTGTGTGAGAACTTTCACAATCAGTGTGCTCTCCAGGGCTGTAATATTTCTTGAAGAAACCACTTCCAGTGCTGAGTTGGGATCACAGCAGTGTGTACCTTTCTTTTCAGCAGCAATAAACTCAGCTCCAGCCTGGCCTGAAGGGAAGGACAGTGCTGCCTCGTGACCCCATGGCCATATTTCCTGCCTTGAAACAATTGGCATTCATAGGGGAGAAACAACACCCTTAACCTTTCACTTCCTCTTGGGCCATCTCACCCCCCTGTCACTGGCAAGTCACATAAGTAAATTCACACTTGAGTTTCACACTTGAAGATTACTAAGCAAACAACACAAATGGCCAGAAATATTGAAAAAATCTTATAGAAATGGAAACACATATTCATTAATAATTAATAATTCATTAATGGAAACATATTCATTAATAGTACGCTGAACATCAGACAATTCATTAATAGTACTCTGAGCATCAGACAATAGTCAGCCCCATGATTTCTGAAATCCACCCTGGGAGCTGCTGCTGTTCACACAGCTCCCAAACCTGCACTGAAGGGATCACTCAGAAAGTCAGTACTACTTGTTATTTAGGGACCCGAGGTGTACTTCTGTAGGAGCAATCTGAGTAGTAAATCTGAGTGAAACTCAAATGAGAGTTTAGATGAATATTATATGCATCGCATTGACATCAGTCTCCACAGTGGTGGTGTTAGTGCAGTGGGATGTCTCTTTGCTGTTCTCCCAATATAAATGTGTGTTGTTCTAGGTGTTGTTTGATGACTTCTCAGACTGATGAGCAGCTTTTTGTTTTTATTATAAGCTTAGAAACACAACGTGAAAGCAACAAAGCAGTGGATAGCAACAGAGATGTAATTATTATGAACATGAAAATTGGTAGTTATCATGGGCCAGGTATTGTCAGGCAATAAAGAGTAAAGACATGCCACAAGTGACTGATAGATATGGAGGAAAAGGGAGGATTGCTGACAAGGTAAATGTGGTTAAAGCAAGAATGCCTGTCATAGAAGTATTTACATGCATATAGGTGGAGCAAAATGTCACGGAAAAAAAGCAGCGCCCATTGACACTATTAATTTCTTCCTCAGATGCAAGTTACTTTTACATCTGAAAAAGAAAATTTTACTCCCACGAGAGCTGGGAAAATAGTTTCTTCATTTACAGAGAGCAATTTGAAAGATTTAGGAGTAGGTTCCAAACATAGCTGATGCAATATCTTTTTCTGTTTTAGTTAACATAGTTTTATTGATCTGAATATATCATTAACAGAAGTAATTGAGGGGGCAAGGAAATAGAATGTCTACTATAGTTTAATTTTCTGTCAAAATCTATATACCTGCTCTACTCTTGGTTTCAAAATGTAGGTGTATTGCCACTGGCCCACTACTCATTGAGAGGATTCTGCTTTTTTGAGAGCACAATGTTTGTGACTTGTCCTCTCACAGCTGTGGAGACAAAAATACATGGACTTGATTTAAACAGCATGGCTGACTGCAGCTTCAGTAGTGATACTAGGATTGACTACAGACAGTGCAAGAGCAAATTAGGCCAACAAGTGCTTTTCATGTATGCATGATCCTACAGCCATTCACCTATGAGTAATCTTTAAAGGTAATTTGCTTGTATGAATGAGGATTTGGCACATCATTCAGTGAAAGCTGTGGGATTAGATTCTCTGCTCCCTGTGCTGTAAAATATGGGAAAATGGTCCCTTTTCTGCAATTGGAATGAGTCTGTCTTTTACTATGTAAAGTGACTGAAGCAGGACAATCGCAAATTAAGTATCACAAAAATTAGAAATCACTTAACATGGAGCTGTAATGCAAATACCAATGTAACTCTGATGTTTTTATTGTGCTTATTAAAGCATCAAATCCAGTTTCCCCAAAAGCTCCAGGGTGCTTCACAGCCTCAGCACAAACCCTGGGTCCTGCTCAGACCAGTGTGCCTATCTTAGCCCAGATCTCCAGCCCTGCAGCAGGCTCATGTGCTTACCCTATCAGAAAGCAGACTACTCGGTGAAAATGAGAGAAGGAAGGGAACAGGGCTAGCATCTGTATTTTTCAGCTGAGGAGATGGCATCTGCCTCTGCAGCTTCAGAGCAGAAGCCATCCTGGCAGGGCCAGCTGCCAGGTGGATACAGTGGTCAGAGCAAACTTTGGTTGATCAGAAGCCCTTGGCAGTGAGACTTTGAGAGCAAGTCCCACAACCAAAGCACTGCTAACAGAGACAAGTCCTGTTTTGGCACAGACCAGTTTGAAGTGGCTGATGTGCTGTGGTCTGGAAGCCCTGGCTAGAGGAAATAGCTCATTTTTTATCCCTGAGAGGCTTTTGTGCACTATGGAGATCCAGGCATTTTCTTCAACTTGCCAGTTTTTATTACAACCAACATCTTGTTCTGTTTTCTATGAACCAGGGGGAATGTGTCTCATTTAGCCCAAGACCCTTGGGAAGGGTGGGGGGCAGTTATGCTCTGAGTCTGGAGCACAATTTGCAATACAGCTATGGCTGTAATGAGTAGTTTTCCCATTTTCAGGATTTGATAGCCTCTGCTGGTTCACACAAGTTACTTCATGCTTACCTGGGTCTTCTCCTAAAAAAAAAAAGTGTGCAGGAGTCTGGGGGCAGTGGGTGTCCTCTTAACCTTGCTAACCATGACGTAACTGTCCTCCTAACCATAAATCAGAAAGCTTGCTGACCACAGAGGGACTCCTCCTGGCTACAGGATTTGGTTTGCAGTGATCTTTTCCCCAGATTAAAGCCTTTTTATTTTTTTGTTGATTTTTTTTGCTAAATCAGAAAACCCTCCTGGGCTCCCAGAAGTATGAGAAGTTCTGAGTGCTATATTTCATCATGGCAGTTCCTGAGTGCTCAAAGAACATTTCAGAAAAGCAAGAAAAGGGTTAAAACCTCTTCATCATCTTACAATGCTTAGATGCCTATGGATATATGCTTTAGTGGCTAAGTTACAGCTTGTTGTCTTGTTTTGCTGCTGCCTTGTAAGATCTTTACTGGCTGACTCTAGGTGGTGTAGGAAAAGTAGCACATCTACAATGCAATAAAATGTAACTTGCCCTTATGTGTGTCTGTTGTGATAGACACAAGACATGCTGAAGTGGCCTAACTCTGCTCTTGGTGGCACAGAACCCTGTGACTGCTGCCCCAGCAGAATTGCCTGTGGACTGCAGCAGGGCACACAAAATCAGGTTCACTCCTTTGTCACATCTTCTTGCTTTTCCTTAGCACTCAGAGGCAGCTTCCTGCTTTTACGATTCATTCCTTGCTGAAAGGCAAAAGAGTGCACGGGTTCTCTCCTCAGCCTTTTAATATCACTTCAATCTCTATGGGTGCAGGACAGATTTTCCCCTCTAATAAGGGAAGGGAAGGGATTAAGAAACTCAGATTTGGCAGAGTAATGGAAAGAGATTAGAGAATTCAAGTAATTGGTACAGGGATGACAGCTCAGTTCTTGTAGCACATGAAAGCACTTTGGAAAGAATTTGAGAGGTCAAAACATGAAATTACTTTCTACCATGTTGCTAGTTTTTCCTGGCTGCTGTAAAAAAAAAGCACACCAGAGGACCATTTTCCCCTTCTACTTTAAAAATTATTGTTTTTCTCATTAGAAAACCATCACATAAAAGTTTGTGGTATGCCATATCTGATTCTACTCTCTCTAGCATTTCTGAGAAGAGATCACTAACTACAAGTGCAATATCTTTTTGAAGTTGCACTGCCATGGAATGCCTTGAGCAGGGAGAAAGGCACAGTCCAGGTGTTGAAAACTATTTTGGAATTGGAAATATTCAACTTACTTCATTTCACCAGGCATCCAGAAACAAGTATTCTTCCTTTTTAACACAATAGTGCTGCAAAGAACAATTTTAAATTGATTTGACATTTTTATACTGTAGTAGTCTTCCAAAATCCATGCTGAATTAAATGCTTCCAGCGTATAACTTCTCATGGTCCCTTGCAGCTCAGTTTTCTATGGTTCTCCAACCACAGCAATTTCCCCATGTTTCTCTAGAGAGATTTCCTTCTATATTTCCATAGCATAGCCTACAATTACTTCAAAGTGCAGTAAAATCAAATAAGCATGGAAGCCTGTGCAAAGATCAAAGAAGACCTTATTAACAGTTGTTTTGTATGCGGTTAAATCTTGCAAGAATACAATTCCAGAAAGTCAGTGTTATAACAAATGTGTCTCCACTGCAAGCCACTATTCCCAAAGCTGAGTGCTTGATTTGGGTGAAGGTTAAGAGGCTGCCCCTTGTGTGCTGGAGTTCAGAAGCAGTCACGTGCAGGAGACAAGCACAGGGCTAAAATCTTTTGCACTAGTTTTGCACTACTTCCACTGCAGCAAGTGAGATTGGGTTACACTGACAGGCACCAATATAACAGCACGGGAACTGAACCCCCTCCTATTACAAGCTAATGTGAAGAGCTGCATAGAGGAAACCATTCGCAGCACACAGTAACATGTTTTTATTGGCCCGAATAAAGCACAGGAAACATAGTAAATATTTTCAAGTGCCACCTCCTGGCATTTCATTTATTATTTACATAAATACAGCTATTTTCCATTTCATAGAGCAGATGAAGGGCTCTAGAAATTGCATAAATCTCATCAGCTGTCTGGCCAACAGTTGAGCAGAATTCAAAGCTAGATTTTACCATATTTTGTGCACAGCACAGATATTGCACCTTTCTCCTGGGAAGTTCAGAGACCTGCAAATGTGAACGAAGTCTCTGTAAATCCAAGTGAAGTAAGTGCAATCAGTGGAGAGAATTCCCTTACATGCAGGACCCACCAAGGACAGTAGTTACCAATTCTTGGTTCCACTGAAGACCTCATGATAAATATCTTGTGAACACTCCAGCTCCTGGAGCCAAGAGATTGCAGGAGAATATAAGTCCTATTCAGGAATAAAACTGGTTATGTGTGCAATTCTGGAAGGCAGTGGTGAGAACCTGAAAATGAGAACCCCCACCAGCCTAGAAAGCAAAGAAACAAGAGGTACTTTCAGAAATATTTTTTTAATCTCAGTGGCTGGTGAAGTGAAGAGTTGGTTAATTAATTTGCATACTGGGGCTTGGCAGCATTGCAAGAGCTGAATGATGAGGCCAGCCTCTGACAGGAACTCTGTGATGCAGCTGGCAGGAAATCCCAGGCTTTCTCACTCCTAACTCCTGCCTGCAAATTGTTTCACTGATCAGTACATCTGATTTTTACTGATGATACATACTAAATATGGGACTGGAGCCTCTGATTTGTTTTGGTTAGTTACTCCTGTTTTGGTTTTAATGTTGCTTTCACTTAATGTGAAATCCCTCTATATGGCTCTTTTCCATGCAGGGTTGAAATGTCTAGAATGTTGTAAGAAAGAATTTTATAGACTTTGAGAAAAAACAAAATTAATTTAATGATGTGAGAAAATGATTCAATATAACCATGAGTTTTTAGGACAAATTATTGGCCTTCTGCAAAAACTCCATCCAAGATTTATACTGCCTACAAAACCCACTAATGATATTGAGGCAATAGTCTTATGAACCAGGCTAAAAGAAATTATAAATCTAAATGAGCATATTTGAGCATGAGCCTGCCATTTTCCCCAGACAGAAACAAGATTTATTGCAAGAGTTATGAAACTTTGGACCCTATTATACATTAAAGAATCCTATTTATGACCATGCAGTTAGTTTTGAATTATTATGCTTATTTTAAACATTTCTTTTGCAAGATTTATGTCTCAGTCATTTTACGACTTTCAGGGATGAAACTTTCTATTCATGACCACACCACAAAAAAAATTCTTCAAATTTTTGTTTTAAATACAATCAGTCACACTTCAAAACTAGAGAGGTGAAAAAATGTTATTCTTATTTTAGGGTATCCTCACACCTATTAAAAGATGTTGTGACCATGCTTAGCTTTAAAAATTACTTAATTTTAGAAGCTATGATTGTATATCCTCAGTCCCTGAGCTATTCAAGTTCACTATTTACAATACTGTTTTTCAAATATAAATGTCTTAGAATTATTTCATGTGAAAGGCAGTTGTTGTAAGCCTAAGTAACATTCATTAAATTACTTTCTTGTTGGTGGAAAAAACCATTCCATTTGAATAAAAATAATTTCTAATTTTGCCAGAATTCTCTTGCAAATTAGTTAGAATTGGGAACAGAGTATTGCTTAAGAGCAAGAAAAAGAGGGAGTGATTCTCATGTTCTACTGTCTAGGGCTACCAGACATCTAATCTTTAAAGAATTACCTGGGAGAAGTGTTCTTGGTATCTTGATACCTCCTGGACAAACCATAATTACTTGTCTCTAAAGATGGACTAGATAGCCAGCATGTGGCACTGGATTATAACTGGATCAATCTAGGTTTGGTTTAGAATTTTGTTTTTTAAACAAAAAGAGTAACCAGCACTTACATGTGAGGGCTTTAGCTTGTCACAGCTCCTGTGGCTTGCAGACTCCCACCTACCTAGTGCCTGAAAATATGAAATGGAGTTCTTTCTCAGTGTTTCCAGGTGATCAAGGGCAGGGAGAAACAAGAACAAAACTTCCAGCCACTGTTTAAACTACAGCAAAGTCCCATAGCAGAATTCCAGGTGAGATGGTATGGACAAATTACACTTAAACTTTGTCATGCAGAAGGGTCCAGTGACACCTCTGAGGTGTTGAAAACATTTTGCTGTCTGGGCAGGACAATGTATGAAAGAAAATAGAATGTTCCCTACATGCCACCTGTATATGGCCCAGTGTGTAGAGTCACTGGTGGTATCCCTGCCATACTAACAAGGAGAACCTCAGTACTCCAGCAGGGAGAAGGTTAGACTGAGCTTCATTTATTTAAGTTGGTCAAAGATTTATTTTTTTTTTTAATACAGAGTAATGCCACCATAATTCTTAACATAGGCATAACTGTGTTTGGACAAAAATACTTTAAAAATTGTGCGAGAAGTGACTGCCTTCAATAACAGGGAGCTGGAACCAGTTATTTGGAAGTGTGGTTCCCACCTCTCATCAGATATTTTATGTGTCTGTATGTCTGCATCAGTAATTAAAAATAACCAAGCTGAAAAGTCTGCACAGTTCCCCATTTGCTGTTGCAAAATCATAACCAGCTTTCTTTTGGAAAGAAACTACAGGTGAATGAAAGTGATGTTGGTCTCAAATCATACTAACTTGTAGAGCATTGTGCACAAAAGGACCACTCACACAGTTGTTCCTATGAGGCATAACACAGAGTTTGGCCCTTTTTAGGAAACTCATTACTTAACAATACATTGTTGTGTTTGATTGAATTGGCTCGGATAAGCCTGGCAAGGCTGCAAGAAAAATCTGTGTTGTCATACCAAATGTTTTTCAACCTGTGTGTGCCTGTGCTGAGGTCTGATAAGGTTATCCACGGTGCATGTGCTTGTCATCAAAAGGTTACATTCTTGTACTGTCCATACAGGCTTCAGGGTGGTGGCATTTAAAGCTGAAAAAACCCAGCTGGAAAGGAAATTCTGCCCTAGCACGTGGCTAGATCAGGCATCCCTTGCCCTGTTCTGCTTATGTGCCTGTGACTGGTTACACTGTCTCTCCAAAAGAATGGGACAGCACTCCTTTCAAATTCATCCTCTGTCTGTTTTGTGCAGCACTTATGAAAACAAAAATGTGGGTTTTCACATTTTGGGCATTGATGGGGTAACAGAAGCAATTTCCCCTTACCTCATACGTAAGCCTTAGTCACCATACCAGAAAAGAGGGCCTTGCCTTTCTCAAAGCTGTTTTGAAATGAGCCTGGACCTGCTGCTGTTCCTGCACATCAGGTACATGCTGAAAATGCTGCATTCCTGGAAGTGTGTGAGGCCAGTTTGGATGGGGCTTCGAGCACCTTGGTCCAGTGGAAGGTGTCCATGCCCATAGGAACTAGATTACATTTGAGGACCCTTCCAACACAAACCATCCAATGACTGCTGGCCATATCTGACCAGAGGTCTAAAAGAGAAGGATCTGCATTTGGGTAGGGACAATATATCCAGCTCACCAGTCTTTTGTCCAAACTTGCGCTGGCACTCATATTTAGGCATCTGCTAGATTTTGATGGCTTTTTATAAGCTCATCCCAGACTGGAGACTTCTGGGCTGTGGATGGTTTTCAGTGCTGCCATATGAGCTCTTAGTTTAGGTGCCATTGCAGGTTCTTTGGGTTCTGTTGCCAAAGTAGGGAATACTGGAAAGTTTTCCCTACCCAAAGCATGGTTACACTGGAAAATTAGGGATATTGAGCTCTCTGTCAGTCCTGACTAAACCTAATTTGAACACAGGTATTTCATTGTCTTAAATTAGTTAAATTACTTATTTTCTTTTTTAAGATAGTAATACTGGTACAATTCTTACTGTGTACACAATTATGTCAGGCTAAAACGTGTTTCATATTTGTATATGTACACAGGAAGGGGCACTGGCAATTTTGTTCATATTGAGCTACTGTACCTTCTTTATATTAGACTTATCTAAACAATTCATTCCTAACATCTTTTATAGACTTCTGAGTTGCCACTGCTCAGGTTTTGTGTCTGGCCCTCTGATGTGCAGGTCTAGTGGGTTGCTAACCAGCATAGCAGGGTGTTGCATTTTTTAAGGACAAGTGCACATTTCTTTTGCTAGCATAGTGCTCTGAAGTCACACATGCTTTCAAAAGGTCAAGTTTGCTAACCTGGTATTCTTCAGCATCTGTTTTCCATTGGTTTGTTCCTTTGGTCTAAAAATGTTCCATTTTTTAGGCAGCTCCATTTCATATGCTGTTATCTCTGTGAATCTTCTTTCCATCATTTTGTCTTTACTGTATACAGATGTAGAAGTGCAGGAAGTGTCCTGCATCATCCTGATTTCTCTTTTCCCCATTCCCTATTTCTTTCTTCTTGTTCTCATTCCCTAGATAGCTATTAATTTCATACCTGGCAGATTTCCATATTTTGAGGTGCCTTCCCCAACTAATTTCTTAACACCCAACTTCTGATTACCTCTCTCTTGGCAAAATGCCTCTGTGATGTCAAGAAGAAAATAAAATCTCTGAATCTATAGTATCAGTTCTTACATGGAAGGTTTTGTTTGCCAGTCTGAGGACTCAAATTTTTTTCCCCTGGTTTTATATCCTGCAGAAAACAAAAAAATCATTGAGACAGCTGGCTGTTTAGGAACAGATGCTCTTAGTGTCTAGTGATAAGAGCTTTCCTTCCTTGTCTGGTCAAGTTCTTTTTCCTCTGAAGTACTGTTTCAGTACTGATTCAAGAAGCCCATTTCTGTAAAAAGTTTCAGATCAAGGTCCTTTGTGAGTTACTATCTCCAAAAGCAGGTGATGAAGAGGAAGCCATTTCTGAGTGACATGCTGGGCAAACACATGACATGGTTCATGGTGCCAACTCTGCTCAATCTGTGAACCAGATACGGCTCAAAAGTACCTTTCTTGGCTTACCGTCATTTTTTTGGCTAAACACAAATCTATTTGTCCTTCCTGTTTAGACAACTGCAACTTGTTTACCTAGGCAGAAAATTGCTTTGGTAGCCTTATCAGTATTTGTGGCAAAAAGCTGTGGAGAGCGATGTGTCTGATCTGCTGCAACCCCCCATAACATCCCTGCATGTACTTCTGCTGTAATTCCTCACAAGTGAAAAAATGGGGTGGAGACCAAGAACATTCTCTCTTCATCATTGCTGGCATTCAGACATAGAGTGAAGCTTCATGCCACCCCCTGAGTGAGAGCTGAGCTACCTATTTGTGTCAGTCATGTTCCCCATGTTTATACATGAGAGTAGCAGTAGTTGCTACTCTTTGAGCTCCCACAGATTTGGTAAAATGCCTTCAGGAGTAGCTCCCTCTGCACTTTCCCCCCACTGCTGGATGTTGCTTAGAGCCACAATCCAGCCCTTAGACTGCAAATGGCTTAGAGTAGGGATTATGTTTTTCTTTTATGTTAAACAAGAGCAACCCACACTGAGTGTGCTCATTAAAAAATCATGTTGTTCGACACTGTTCCCTTGGGCTAGGGTTAGAGCTTTGCAATTTAACATGCAAAAGACAGGTTAGATTCTCAGGCCAGCCAGGCTCAGAAAGGGATGAGTGGATGGCAAAACAGCCTGTTGGAAGAAAAAACCCCATACCCACGGTGGGGCAACAAGCCTTCAACAGGAGATGTTCATAACAATGTGATTGCTTAAATTAATTTAGAAAAACTCCTCACAAGTGTTAAAGAGATTGCTGTTTCTTTCAACCAGAATGATACGTTCTTGGCTATGCTGCCTTGAAAATCACATTAAAAACCAAGTTAAATAGTACCTTGTGCCGTTACTAGAAGGTGCATTTCCCATCCTTCCCTATCAAGGAAGCTTACCCTTCTCTAAAGACCACAAGCATAGGTAGATAAATAACATAGGAAAGAGGAAAAGTTCTAAGAAGTTAATCATGTTATGCATTGTATTAACTTCATAAATTACCCTAAAAATTTTGCTGTGGGTGAAGGGCAAGAGGGAACTAGGAGAGGTAAACAATGTTATATCTATAACAGTTCAAGGGTTCCATAAAATAGATGCACCACCTGAGCTGAACACAGAATGATGTTCTGAGAAAAACATTGACACTTCAATTTTTTTCCATCCTAAATATCAGGAGTTTTAAATGAAGAGAACAGCATTCCACACACACAGTTTCTGCTTCAGATGTTTTGACCAGTTTCAGCCTCTCTGGGCAAACTCTTCCAGGCAAGGTCATCCTACTGTAGCCTCTTGTTTTGGCTGCCCCCACAATGCTCCTGCTCCAATAAAGTTGCGTTGGGCTGTGTGCAGGAGAGATATCTCCAAAGAGAATTAAGGCACAAAGGAGGGAGAAGTGAAACTTCCTCCATTCTAATGGAGGCTGCAAAACCAATTGCATTAATACTCCCTCAATTCCTTAGTGCATCATTTGAAGATGAAATTTGTTAAGCAACTATCTCTGCATCATTATCATGATGAGGCAGTTCAATAGTTCGAGCCTCAACACTCCACCAGCCTGAACCTAGGGAGGCAGAATAAAAACTTCACTCTTAAAATTTCAATTGTGCTGTTCACTGCTGGGATAAAAAAAGATTAAAACTTCTAAGTAGTTGGCAGAGACATAGACATCACAGAAAAGTGGTGTCTCTGTTAGGTTCAGGGTACAAGATTAAAAGAACGTAAGTAACAGAAGAGTTGAGCATCATTTCTCTGCCTCGGTGGGCATAATACCAATGATCTATGAGATATTCAGAGATGATCCTCAACAGATTCTTCCTAGTTAATTTTCAAAAATAAAGACATTTCCCTACATTATTCCCACTCCTGCAGGTAAGTATGCCAGAGAATTTGGGGAAGGAAGCCAAAAGTATTGAAATGACACTTAAAGTAAATCCTATAGGAATTCACTCAGAGTGAATCCTACTGAAATCATCCTTTGAGAACATCAGAAGAAAATGGGCTAAGAACCTCCAAGCCCTGGAAACACGTTGGCATCTAACTTGATTGACTTGTGAGATTTTCTTTCCTCCTTGTTGCTTTTTACATTGATACTGTTGTACATTAAACTCCAGATCAGATATTAATGGGCTGATCAACTGTGTTTACAGCAAGCTGTTGCCTTTAAAGTACTTTCTTTTTTCCTTCTCCTCTGCAAGGTGGACACAAACCCTGCTGCTTCCTGTAGGCTTGATCTGCTTGAAAGGAATTAGAAACTGTTTTGTCAGAAGGCAGGGAAAGAAAAAGGTGAACAAAGGTCTCATTATTATCCTTTTGAACCTGAACAACTGCACTAAGGACACAGTGGGCTGTTCTGGCGTCAGTATTGACATAACCTACAAGCTTTGGTGTGTTCATGAGGGAATCATTTGCCTGCAGAAATCTTGCTGGTGGAAAAGAATGATGGACTAAACTAAACCTCTCTACTTTGTGCTGGTAAGCCCACTGTCCTCATGCCTGGACAATTGTGACAGCTGGGTCATGCAAAACATACTGTCCTAAAGAAACATCCCATACTGCTGAAGCAGTCTGTGAAACCAGCACCGGTGATGACCAGACTTTGGGAACAGCACAGGAGAGCTCCTTCCTGAGTCCAAACAGGGGATCCCACCTTTTCCCTCCTGTGAAAGCTCAGACACATTTTGAAACAGTTCCTTGCTTGTGACTGGGAAGAAAAACATTTGGATTTAAATTCACCAACAGTTTGGCCTGCCATGACACCACCCAGAGATCATTTGTAATCACTATATTTAGTGGGTTAGTGTACACCCCTTTCAACAGCTGGAGAAGAACTGATGATAACTACCCAAGAAAAGAGTGTCTTGATTTATAGCAATACTAAGAAAAGTGTTTAATTGTTTACAAAGCTGTTAAACTGCTTTTCTTAATGTAGATGAGTTCAGCAATAAAAATTGGAGGTAATCATCAGGAATCTGTTTTAGAGATATACTACTTTATTCTTCTGGAAGCAGAAAAGTTGCCTACTAGTGCATGCCAGGACAGTAGGGCAGTGTCCTTTTCATGGAGTTTTCTTTCCCAAGTGCTATTTTATGCCTCAAATGCTAAAAGATGTTTTGCTGCTGCTCCATGGGAGAAAGGTGGCCTGTAGAGAAGAGTATGCAGGCAGAAGTGGACCCGTATTTTCCAGCTGGAACTAGGTTGTTGCTATAGTAACACTCAAATGATAGACAGATTTTCTGAATGTGCAGTGGTCTACTGTGATAAGAGAGCTTCCAGGATTCCTACCAAATTGCTCCAAACTTGCTGGAGTGCAATACATGAAATGCCACATTTTTGAAATAGCACAAGCAAACAAAAACCAGCACAATAACCAAATAATTTTTCCCCCCAGCTTTCAAATAAAAACTGCACTTAACACATGGCATTTATATTCCTAGACAATATCTTCCTGACAATCTCTTTTTAGTGCACTGGCATTCCAAATGACAGACCACTCTCTAAGTTTAACACCACCTACAGATAGATTTAATACGCAGGATGCAAAGTCTTGCGTGTACACGTCACTAACTCCTTTGGAGTTTTATTTTTGGGTGAATGAAGCCTGTGCATTGGTGAGAATCCCACTGAGTCAGTGGAGCCTTGCAAGAGCACACCACTCTGTTCAGGGCTATATTTTGCAGCACAGAGACCTTAGAGATAAGCACATGGCGGAACAAATATTACGTTCATAAACCATCCAAAGAGAAGTTTCCCAGGGGCCACTTCCATAAAGTATAAAACATACCGCCCTTGGTCATGTCCCCCTCTCACACACTGTGCATGTTGTTTTCATTCAAAGCAGTTTCCTCCTCTGCTCTACCTTCTTGCTCTGCTCCAAGGGAGGAGGGTTCAGGATTTTGGATTTCCGGGAAGAAATCTTTGAGCACAGCCGGGGCTCGTGAGCATTGCAGAGACATTTTGGCTGTGTCTCTTCATCATCCATTAGCTCTCAGTGGGAGTGCTACTGCACAGTCTGCAGCCTGCAGCTGACAGAGTGTGTTTAATATCCCTTTGCCCCAGTACCCAATCCCCCCAGCATTTCCTCTCCCTAGCAAGCTGCTGCCAATTATATTGGTGAAATCTTCCACTGAACTTAGCCTGATTTTTTGTAAAGGCAATTTCATCCCCACTGAAATGTCCAAGACAGAGGTTTTGACCTGTTTGTGTGTATGAAATATAGTGTGTACTTAGATTACCCTCACTACCCTTAGACTTGTAACCTAGCTATTACTAGTGCCTTTATCCTCACAAGAGATGTGGGACATAGGAAAGTTTTAACAGCAGCTTTGATGTAAAGGTAGCTGTTAACTTGGAGACCTTTGCACAAAATGTTAAATGAGAAGCCTTGAGCTGGAAACCAATTTTCCTCATTTCAGGGCTTAGATCTTGTGCACACAGTCCTTCTGCTATCAAACATTTCTAGATAATAAAGAGGAAAGGGTTCCTACACCTGTATGACAAAATCTCATTGATTGCAAGAGGAATTACATGTGCTGAAGGGTGTCAAAAGCACTAAATCACATGCATGCCTAGATATGATAACAGATAATATAATTTAGGAATGGATTAACACATGAAAGAGTAGCTTGGAGTTTGATTAAATAGTTACATGTATTTGCTTGTTATTTTGGGGAGTGGGGGGAGTTCGGTTGTCTTATTTCTTAAGATTGCTTTGGAACTATTTTTTTCTTGCTTACTTGGTTTATACAACTTTGATAATGTCTCACAACAGGGCTTAACTGAACAAAAAGATTAATTGCCTTTATGATTCACAAGGCACTCTGGATAATTAATTACTCAGCATTTATGGTTTGGCATGTGGTCATCAATCGTTCAAAAAATTCATGTTTGTAAACATATCCTTTGCAGCTGGTCTTCTTATGTCAGACTTCAAAATGACTAGCGGAGATATGACAGAGCTATAAATGTCTTCCTTTAAAATTTACTGGTTGTGCTCCAGTTTATTTCTTGTGGGAAAAATTAAGCAACAGATGTGGCAGGGAAGGAGCTCTAAGAAAGAATGGTAAAGCATCTTGAATGGTTCTCAAATGTATTTTCTTTTTCTCTTTTTGTTATTAGATGTTGGAATCCTCAACTGCTCTTTTTTATGGCTTCTGTCTGTGAGCATTAGTTCTGATTGTAAGGTGACTTGATAGACTTGAAGAAGTCTGAAATGAGACCTGTGGCAGAACAAGAAGAAAAGCTAACCAACACAGTTAGTATCTACTCAGCTCTGCCCAGCAGGGAAAGGCAGTGTAAGAACCACAAATCCTGAAAGAATAGGCTTTATTTTTTTATCAGAAAGATCAGCAGCTCCATGGCTTACAAAAAGAATTCTTAATACTCTCCATGGTAAGACTTAAGACTATCTGGTCATTAGATAGCAGAAATCACAGCCATCTGAGCTAGAATTTTTCATTGGGGTTGAAGTTGATGTATGAGATGTGTCCCACAGCTGACTGATTCTCCCACTGCACAGTCCTGATCATCACCACCCAGGGCTGCTCAATGCCCCGAAAGGGGCAGAAATTCTGTGAGAGAAATGAAATGCCTTCTTATAAAGTTAAGGATCATATTATCTTTAAGACAGACTCATCTTCAGATTGCTTGAGTTATGTTATTTCTTCATTTCCTAAGTTGCAAACACTTCCATTTCAAGCTGTGCACTTTTTACCAAGTGATTGACAGCCACTATGTATGCATATATGTATGCAAATACTGAGAGCGTGTGCAGCATCTATTTTTAGAAGTGATACAGGAAAAGGCAACTGAACACCATTTCTATTTAAATTATAGTGTCAGTTCATTGCTTTTTTAAAGACTAACTTGTGCTTTTAAAATCAGATGCCAGCTACTATGCCACACAGTGAAACTTTGATCTGCCTTAAGTGTAGGCTTCAGCTTTAGTATAGACCTGTTAAAGGACATATATTTAGAATTAGAAGGACCTTTCTGGTTGCCATGAGACATCTCTACAGGCTATGCTAAAAGGGCTGACTTCTTCTGGGAGACCAGGACAAGGGCTTTTGAACAAAAGTAGGTACAATTGTAGTGACTGCAGAGACTTCACATGCAAATCAATGTAAATCTTATGCTTGTTTACTTTGACAAGTACTGTGTCAGAGAGATTTCTGTACTGCAGTTGTCATACCCTCAGGTATCTCTGTCCCAGAGTTTGTGGCCCTATCTCCATGTCTTTCCTCCTAACATTCTACCCTGTCATTAGGGTAAGCCATGAACCCCCCCAGACCCGGTATGTGCTTTCCAAGCCTGTTTTGGAGGGGTGGAAGAAAAGGAGTCTTTAGTATAAATAGTTTTTTAGCTTAATAATATATTAAAAGGTAAGCAAACTTGCTTATCTGCTGCCTGTAGGACTTGGACATGCTCAGAGGTGACAGTGCTAGCACCCTGTCTTGCATCATCTGAACCCCCAGTCTCTCATTGCCATATGTACAATCCACACCACTTTGGGGGGCAGAAAGAGACAACAGGGGTTTAAGGCTTAAAGTGAAACAAATTCCAAAAACTGAAGAGTTACCTGCAGCATGCAAACAAGACAGGCCACACTCTCTAAGGCTGGGTTCATAGAGTCCAATGCTAAAACAGCCTACAGTGTGCATAGTAGAAGCAGGGAAATTATCTATATTATCTATAATATATCTATATATTATCTATATTTATATCTATATTTATCTATATTATCTTTTCTTGCCTCAGATCCTGGTGTGCCATGTTATTACTGGTTCATTTTTGCTGCAGGTTAGGGAAGAGGGAGGCAGCTGGAAGATTGCCCTGCACAGGGGCAGCTCTGACAGCTCCAAAATCTGCTTGGTAGTGTCAGTTCTTCCCTGGTGAACCGGTTAAGCAAACAGCAGGCTCTGAGGAGCCTTGGGAAGCCTCATGCAAGGAAACACTTGCACTCATAAGAACAATTAAGAAACCCTTGAGTACCACTGTAGGGCATTTTTTATGTATGTGGAAGGAAGAAGTGGGTAGCTTGTGCTGACAGGACTCAAAGGCTTGGATGCTTGGCAGCAGTACTGAGGTACACAGAAAGAATCCAAGGGGAATAAATCAACAGCACTGCATTATGTGTTATGAAAAATCTACTGAGAGATTTAACACAGCTATCTCAATGAATGCTGTGAGCGAGTTTCAGCATAAATTACCCAGTGAATTCCTTCTCTTGCTGATGCACATAATAGGGATGGAGATTTTGCATGGCTAAATATAGAAGGAATGTGGGGCAGAGATATTTTGTACACCTTGACTAGAGCTTGCAGTTTACACAAGTCTCTATATGTCAGAGAGTACCACTCAGAATACCATGGTTTTGCCTGCCATTTAGGGCTGGCCTGTGTTAGAGAGGCTTTATGCTGCTATTTTCACTAGCACACAAAGATACAGGCCCTTTTTTGAGTGTTCTACATCTGTTTCTGGAAGCTGCAGTTTATGTAGTTTGAAAGTACCATTTGTACTAGAGAAACTCATTTTGCAGCTGGAAGC
Organism: Molothrus aeneus; assembly: GCF_037042795.1. Lineage (NCBI taxonomy): Eukaryota > Metazoa > Chordata > Aves > Passeriformes > Icteridae > Molothrus > Molothrus aeneus. The sequence goes on along the minus strand of NC_089647.1, from coordinate 89,321,936 downwards.
AGAATAAGCTCTGCCACTAGAAGCACCTTTAACTGGTATGATTACATGGGGTCTCAGGAAAGTAAGAATGGCTCCTTTACTAGTGCAGCTAAAGCTGCAAGACTTGCTAGTCTAAACAAATCTTTAGATGCACTTTTCCATCTCCAGCTGTTTTCATCCCAGAGTTCTCAGGTCCTTCACTGCAACATGGAGTGCAGTGAGGGAAATGGAATTGAAAACCACATCTGCTTTCTTTCTGAGTACCAAACTAGGGGAGTGGGCATGGTATGCAACAATGGTTTATTTTCAACCAGCGTGATTACAGCGATGAACCCTGATTAATCTGCATGTGGGAATAATGCCTTTGCATTCTGCCTGGAAATAAGCTCGCTCTGTAAGCATGGCCTGAGCTTGCCAGCCCTCCTTCAGCACACAGCTCCCTCCACAATCCCCCAGATCACTGCACACACTCTCTTGCTGCCTTATAACCACGGGAAAATTGTCTGCCCCACGTTCTGAAGGACACTGTTTCAGCTAGAGCCTTGCCAAGTGCACAGTGCCTCTGCATAAGGAGAACAGACAGGAGAGAATTTACTTTAAATGGAGCAAACTTAATTACAAAAGAAGAACTTTTCTTGGGTAGAATGATGGCTTTCTCATGGCTTTTTCTGCTTCCAGCATTCTTTTTTGCTTAATTTATTTTTACTTTTTTTTTTCTTTTAATATGGGTGTGGTGCCTAAGGGCTTGGCTTGGGACAGGCGAGTGCTACAGGCATGTGGCCAGCCTAAGCCACATTCTGACACATCCTCCACTTTCTCAGAGCTTGAGTTTGAGGGTTTGTGTTCTGGGAGCCTCCCTGCTCAGTGGGGAGCTATTCAGTACAGTGATAGAACATGGGGAGAGATTTATCTCATCCTGAAATAAATGCCTATTAGCTGGTCAGCTGAATCCCTTCCAGACTCCAGTGAGTACAGAGAGACAGAGAAGGAGGTAAGTACATGGTCAAATCAAACTGAATACAACAGCTATAGACATTTTTATTGACTCTCATCAGGGACAGCATTAATTAGCTAGGATTACCATAATTTTGTGGATGCCAGAGATTCAAAATTGCTGCAAAAGCCAAGAAACCAACATTTGACGTGTGCATGTATTTAAGATACCTGAGGAAAGACAAGAGGCTCCAGGACTGAGAAGCTCAGTTATATAGACAGGAAAATTGTTTCTAAAGATTTTCAAGCATATGATCTCACAGATTTTTTTTCCCAAAAGTTTCAGAGACCTGTTCCTAGCAGTAGAATTATAGAATCATAGTATCATAGAAGAGTTTGAGCTGGAAAGAACCTTTATAGCTCATCTAATCTCATCACCTGGCAATGAACAGGGACATCTTCAACTCAATCAGGTTGTTTAGATCCCCATCCAAACTGATCTTCAATGTTTCCAGGGATGGGGCATCTACCACATCTCTGGGAAATCTGCTTCAGTGTTTTACCATCCTCATTGTAAAATTCTTCCTTATTTCTAATCTAAATAATCTTATCTAAATCATAGCTAAATTATCAATGATCAACTGATTTGTGAGTCCTCCAGTGCTCAAATGAGTAGTAAAGTTTTGAGAATTTGGAGGAAGAGGAGAAGGGGCTGTGCCTGGAATATCTGGAGATCAATTCCAAATCTGAAGTACTCTGCATGATGTCCTGGAAGTCTCAGGACAGACTCTCCAGAGTGAAAGGAGGTGATGTCTCTTCTTAATTTCATTCATTGCTGCAAGTTTTGTTCCATTATAATGAATACTCAGCTCCTGTATGAAAGTATATTTGTATACATACTCATTTTCTGGTCCAGCTCTTTTGAATACATTAGGAATTGTATCCAGAAACATTATTATATGGAGGGGGATTATATCTCTGAGGACTCTGAAAGTAATCAGAGACAGTACATTAAGTGAGTAGAGAGAACCTACTCCCAGCTGACTGCATACAACATTTCCTGAAATCCTATTCCATGTGGAATATGTATCTGTTCCCTATGGAACATATGTGGTGCCACTGAATTTGCTGCAAGTACAGAATAGTTCCATATAAATACCTATCTGATATTTAGTTTTGCACATTCAGTAGTTTGTGCCATAAAAGCAGAGAAAAAAATAATTCCTTTCTTTGACCTGACCTTTAAGCACTGAAACCTGTACATGGCCCACATCCAGGCTTAACCCCTTCAGATATTTCACTATTTTTAAAAGCAAGGCTAGCTTCTATTGTGAAAAATACAACATATACACAGACTGTCTCTTTGTTGTTCCTTTGGGCAGAGACAGGGAAAAAACCCACCAGCTGTTCTAGGGGGTAGGGCAAGATGTTTGCAAGGGATTAAATTCTCTTGTATAGGGACACTGCTGATTTTCTGCATGGATTTTACTTCCCTGTCTACTGTGTGCTTCTTGTCCATTACAAAGGAATAGTGATGCTCAAATGCCCTGAAGTATGACAGAAATGAGTGTCATGGAACAGATACAGTTAACTCCTATTCTTTGATCCAGCTTTGAATAAAGACCCACCTGGAGGTTGCTGCATTGTGGCTGCATTCTTTGCCCACCAACAGGGATGGGAAAAACATGTGAGTTTTCAGAGATGTCAGAATGGGCATCCTTTCTTCAGATTAATGTGTTCATCTTGTTTTGAGGACAAATGCAAATAAAGCACCTGAAATGATTACACTGCAAGTGTAATTCATAGCTCTGCCTCTAAAATCATGTGACCATGCATGAAATGGGATGCTTCTGACTTCAAAACATATTTTCTCTCATGAAGACCAAACCCTTGTATTTTGACTTAGTGTATATAGTACCATAAATTGGTAAACATGTTTTATAGACAAAAATAATTTTTTTTTTACTCTATTGGAGAAAGTAACATGGTGGGGGGGGTCTTGAATGTCTTCTGTCACCACAGCTGCTCTGTTTCAATACAACCCAAGTGGAAAATACCTTGCAAAAGTACCTGCATCACTTCCATCTCTTACATCTCTGTGGTAGTTCCAGGGATGTGGCAAGTCACAGCTGCTGCCATAGACCTGCCAATTCCTTATGTGATACCCAACAGCTGTTGGAAGCTGTGTGTTAAAACTCATGCTGGGATTTGAATTTCTATATACTCTTCCTCAGGAAGTGAAAACTGCAAAGCAATCTTTATGTCCCCAACTCCCAGCCTGTGCTTCCTTATTAACAGGGATTCCACTTTGGCTGAGAATATGCACTACAGCATGCTGTTATTCTTAATTTCTTTTTTTTTTTTTTTCACAAAACTACATTTTGGCATGCAATCTCTGCCTCCATCTGCCTACTACACATGCATGTGCTTTCAGTTACAAAGCACTCTGATTTATATCTTATGTAAAAATGCAAAGCTTCGGGAACACATCTCAGGAGGGCAGCAGCTTTCTCAGGACTGGCAGCATCTGTATTCCTCTGCCTCTGCCAAACACCATACAGAGGGCTCAGTTCCAACACCATTAGTGCTGCTGAAGCTGATTTCTGGCTACTGCTACATTTTTCAAGGGCTGCTGTGGGTTGTATCCCCAGCTGGAGAGTTAAGAACCCAGAGACAAGGTGCAGAGAGGAGCAAACAAGAAAGCTGCAGGTTGAATATTGCTCACCAGTCTAAGCAAGTCTCTGCCACACAGGGTCCAAAAACCTGCAGGAAATGCAGAAAAGGGCAATAAAAAATATTTAAAGGATTTGAGGGACCCATTTCTAGAGAAGATTAAAGAAATAAAAGTTTAGCTCAATATCACAGACTAAGGGGGAATAGAATAACTCCATAAAAGCCTCTGCAGGTGCAAAGAAATAGAGAAACCTTGTTTAAAATGATTTAAGGAATAGCTAGTAAAAAAGAGTGGCATTGATTAAAGGAAATGTAGTCAAAACTCCTGGAAGCTTTTTGTAACATTGTAGCAACCAAGAGATGGATGAATTCTAGAATCTGAATTCTAGAATCCAATGGAAGCTCTCTTGCTTTGATAATTTGAAATACAGACTGGACAAAGTTGCCAGTACTAATTGGGAATGAACAAGATAAATATCATATGGAAAAATATGTCCTTTTTTTTTTTTAAGAGGTAGGAACACAACACTAAGAAGAAGGTGTCCCTGTGCAGCAGAGGTGCAAAGGAGACTTTGATGGTTCTCTCAGTGTATGGCACCAGGAGCTGAGCAGTTTGATTCAGATACCCTCTGGCTGATCCACATATGCATGGCCATGAGACAAAACCTTTCTGACTAGTTGGTCATATAGCAATAAACTGCTTTACCCAAGCAGATTTCTGGTGCTGGACTTAATGCCAGTCCCACTGGTTCACATTTCAGACAGGAACTATGTAGGAGGATGAATCCCATCCTGTCTACCACCCACGCAGACCCTTTCTTTTTTTTCCTCATGTGGTGCTGAAGTAACCCTGATGAGCAGAAGAAATGCACTGAACAGATCTGGTGCAGAAAGGTGCAAAAATGAAAAGTGCCCTCTGTTGTGGTGAAGAAGTCCAAGCTGCAATAAATAGATCTTGAGTCATCATTTGAGGATACAGGCTGGGGAGGTTCAGCTCTCCTGAAAAGTAGCTGGGGGTTCTAGTGAGAAGCAGACCAAATATGATCCAGAGTCTGTCCTTACAACAAGCCATACCTGAGCCTGTACCAACAAGAGCACAACCAACGCATCAAGGAAAGTGATTGCCTCACAGTAACAGAGGTAATGGTACTTTTTAGGCCATAAATAGAAAGAACACTGTGGCCCAGTTTGAGAGAAGCATTGAAAAACTGGAGAGGACCCAGAGAACAGTCATGAAGATGATGAGAGGATTGTAGAATATGGCATAAAGAAATCTTGACGAAATTGGCTTTGCTTGTTCTGGAGAATGAAAGGCTCCAGGGGGATGTAGTCACAGTCTTTCAATACCTGAAATGCAGCTACAGAGTTGATGGATGTCCTGACAATGATGCATAGAGTTTCATCAAGAGAAAGTCTGTCTGGATGTAAGAAATAATTTTTTGTTGTGAAACAATTAAAACACAGGCTGAGGCTGTCCTGAAGTGGTAGAATCTCCCTTATGGCAAACATCCAACACAGAGGTCCCTTCCAGATGAGACTTGCCAAGCTCACTTGGGTTACATGACAAACATAGAAAACTTCTGTCATACAGAAATGATTCTTACTCACTTTCACAAAGCATATCCCTGCATTTCTTTCCTGCAGGTCCTTAATTAGCTTTCATTTTAAGATTGCCTGAGAAAAGACCTTAGTTAACTTGTTCCTTTCCATAGGACAGGTGAATTTTTCTTTCTAAGATCCAAAGGAATAGCTTTCCAGCATGATATCAAGCCACATTCCTTTAATTTTATTGTGGCAAATTTATTTGCTCAGATAACTTCATATGCATTTTGCCCTAAAAGAGATTTTAATATAAAGAGCACATTTCTATCCCAAATCACTTACTTCAAAAATGTTACTTCAACCATCTCTTTTAAACAATAGCACAAGAAAATTATCCAAAAAACTTTGGGCTAATAGTTATTTGTAATGTTTGGTTTCAGTTTTCACATTTTGTCTTTATTAAATCTTTTTCAAGCATGTCTTCACCTTTCTTCATAAGATAGGAAAACTTTTTTTTGAAGCAACAAATTTCTATAAGTGGTTTCAGCTACTTTGGTGTGAATCAGAAGATCTGGCAAAGCTGTCCCTCTTCTGTGAACTTTTCAATTCCATCAGACAATACCATTTTTCAATGTTGGACCAAGCTGCTTTTCTGGCATATTTCCAAGGCACTGAACTTTGGATGCTGAGCAGAGTAATCCACAGAAGTTCAGTATATGTTAGCAAAATGTAAGAGTTATTTCTTTAAATTCTCCTGTGGAGCTCTTGCTGGCCAGGAGCACTGCATCCAAGATGTGAGACTTTCCTTATGAAGGAAGGCTGTGCCCTTTGAAAGAATGGAAGTGTGAGTGGTGAAAGAGGCAATGTACCCACTCTAAGCTGAACACTAATGAAGTTACCTAGCCTCAGAGGAAGAGAATGGATGTTCCATCTTCCTCTGTCAAGCCAACATTTCTATGGGCTTTTAAATCCCATACTTAATGCTGATATGCATCTTTGTAAATGTGATATTTTTCCTCCTGAGCCAAGCATATTTATCAATCCCATGAGCTGCATTTTAAGTAACTGAGGATTAGAATGCTTTAAAACAAACCAATGTGTTTGTTACTGAATAAATGGAATCGAGAATGGGCCTTACTTATAAAAAGTAGCTATATTAACTATGCAACCTTATTAATTAAATTTGACTTGCATATATATAAAGAAGGTGAAATTTGGTCCAACATTTTTAATTATGATCTTGTCATGGTCATAAAGGTCAGGGGAGGGGAGGGAAAAAAAAAGAAAAAGAAAGAGAAAGAGAGAAAAGAAAAGAAAAGAAAAGAAAAGAAAAGAAAAGAAAAGAAAAGAAAAGAAAAGAAAAGAAAAGAAAAGAAAAGAAAAGAAAAGAAAAGAAAAGAAAAGAAAAGAAAAGAAAAGAAAAGAAAAGAAAAGAAAAGAAAAGAAAAGAAAAGAAAAGAAAAGAAAAAGGTCTAATGAAAAACTGGAGAAATAACCTACTAATCTAGGGAAAAAAAGAATCAAACACAATTTCCATAGGCATATAAGCACACATGCATCATGGGGATTAGTGAGAAACTTAATTGTCAATGTACTGCCTTTGAGAGCTTTGCCAGATCTCATATCTTTGACGGTTCTGATTTTCTTCTAGCTGGTGTCCCTGCCTGAGTTTCTAATGCAGCTAATTCCTCAACTAAATCAAAAGAAGAAAGCTTAATTTTAATGCCCTAGAGTCTTTGCAAGTGACTTTCACACTGGAACAAACTTGAAACTATTTTAATATGGAAGAAAAGCAATTAACTTTGTCAGTAACTTTTTCACTTGCATGTTTAGTATTATTTCAGCTGTGATTTTAAATGAGTTCTCTGCACCTCACTTTGCTTCTTACTTGATTTGCCAATGAAATCTGATCTCCATGTTAGTCACATCACAGTCTTGCATGAAACTAAGCTGAAGACAGGCTTTATTCCTAGCTGAACCTACATAATTTTGATGGAATGTGATACTCAGCCACTTCACTTCTCACTTGGTCAATAAACTACAATCTCTTTTGAGGTTGCAAATAAATTGAATGATTTTGAGAAAAACTAGTGGGTTTCAACATAGTATTTGTGTTTTACAACAAATCTGTGTGCTTTGGGGCTTCACAGTTTTTCATACTTTAATCAGGTAGGCTCCATCCAGCAATAAACAGCGATGCCATTTCCCTGTTGGTGTGGTGTGAACTCCTGTGTGCTCCTGCAGGACTGGCAAGTCTGTGCTGTGTGCACACCAAAGCTCCCCGAGTGCTAATGAGGAGGAAATACAATTCCTCACACACCCCAGACTTCAGAGTGTGTCTTCATCTCTGCTGCTGGCAGCTGGTGAGGAGCATGGTCCTGCATCATGCCTTGGAAAAGCAGGCTGTCAGGACACAGCTAGGAGGCTCAAGTCATTACAGTCAAAGATAATGAGATGCTTCAAGCTGGAGCCTCTGGCGCAGCAGAAGGGTACTTGTGGTATCATCAACTTTAGACATGAAAAAATCGTAGAATGTTTTGGCCTGGGTTGGGAGGGACCTTAAAGATCATCTACTTTCAGTCCCCCTGCCATGGGCAGAGGTACCTTGCACTAGATCAGTCTGTGTAGGGCTCCATCCAAACTGGCCTTGAATGCTTTCAGGGCTACCACAAGTGCCCTGGGCAACCTGTTCCAGTGCCTCACCAATCTCAGAGCCAAGAATTTCCTCACAGTATCTAATCTAAACCTTTCAATTTAAAGTCATTCCCCCTTGTCATGTCACTACATATCCTTGCAAATGATCTCTCTCCATCTTTCTTTTAGGCTCCCTTCAGGTATGGAAGGTTGCAGTTAGGTCAACCCAAAGCCTTCTCCTTTCCAGATGGAAAAATCCCACTTTTCTTAGCCTTTCCTCATAACTTGGAGAGAGGTGCTCCATCCCTCTAATCATCTTCATGGCCCTCCTCTGGACTTGCTCCAACAGGTTGGTGTCCTTCTACCTTGGGATCCCAGAGCTGGATGCAGTGTTCCATGTGGGGCGTCACAAGAGCAGAGCCAAGCAGAGGAGAGCAGCGGGGCAGAATCACCTCCCTCACCCTGCTGGACACACTGCTTTGGATGCAGCCCAGGAAATTGCTTTTCTGAGCTGTGAGCACCCACTGTCAGCTCATGTTCAACCTCTCATCCACTATCCAAAATGTCATGCTCAGAGAAAATCATGACTGTGTTAATAGTACATTTTCTTCCAAGTTTTGTGTTTTCCATTTTCCTTCAGTTTTCAGAGTCCTGAAGGCATAGCAGCCTTCCTCTTTTCAAGAGGTTCTTCCTAGATGCAGAGGCTAAGTCTTATTTTTGTGAAGCTGGAAATGAGAGGTGCTTGGAGAAAAGTGAAACTCCCTTGATACAGCCTCATGTCATGCCTCCTTAATGCAGCCCATGCCTCATGTTCCAGCAGCCCAATGCCACCAGCTATTTCCTGGCTGGCACATCTCTCCCTCTAAAGCTCAATGCTGACAGTCAGTGGCTGTCCTGAGGTGCTTCATTATCCCTGTGTCCTGCCACCTATAGCAACCCACTGTCCCCTCTGATTTGCAAATTTCAGTTGTCCAAGCCCACACCACAGAGACTTGTTGCATCTTGTCCACTGCTCATTTTCACTTGGCTGGCAGACAGAGCCTGGTCCTTCACCCTCGTGCCTGCTTGGTTTGTGATCTCCTTCCATTTCCTGAAATCTCTAGGCTGTCTCTCATATAACTGCTGAATTGAATCACCTTTCCTAGAAAGATCTTGGCCACACGTCCTTTCTCAGATTTTTTCTCAGGAAAGAATGGCTGCTTGGGAGAAAGCTGATAGACTGACTGCTGCAGATCCTGTTTCTCATAACACTCACAGCCCAGGGCAGGAGGCACACAATGAACCCTTTACCACCCAGGAGCTCTTGGGCTGCACTCATGCCAAGTCTCAGTCCTGAGTTAGTAATGGTCCATATGCATTATTTCTTTTGGTTGTTTATTAAGTGTGGCTGTCAGTCATGAACATGTGAAGACAATTAAGTTCTCAACTCAAAAAAGAGGCTGTGCATTGAGGTCTGTGCTCCATCGTACTTCTCTAGGCAGCATTTCCCTCATAATGGATGAACAGCTTGTTTATAATTAATCTGAGCCCAGGGACATCCCTTAGCTTGATTTTCTGTATGCCTTCTTCCTATTCAAGCAACAGCAAGGCAAGAACAGACAATGGTTGTGTGGAAAATGTGCTAAAGAGTATCTGTATCAAGTTCAAGCAGTACATACACAGCTTGGGTGAGGAAGGGGATATTTTAACTGAGCAGAGCCCCTAAGAATCAGAGACACCTCTAGATGGAGATCCTTTTGGTGAGGGACATTCATTGGGCCATGGCCCCATTTAAACATTGGTGGTCATCTTAAAGAGTTGTGGAAGCACCCCAGCAGCTGCAGGAGTTGGAGAGGATGTCCTGCAGCTGGGTTAGACTATAAAGTTTCTTTCTTTTCTTTTCTTTCTGTTCATAGAAATGCAGCAACTCCACCACTGTTTTTTGAAACATGGAAGTCAAGTCTGCCTTTTCTTTTCCTTCATTTTCTTTGGTGATCAGGGTGATATTAAGACATTTGGCAAACTACTGATGCTCCATTTCCCAATGAAACAATAAGACATAAAACAACTTTACTAGAACATTCTTGCAATTCTCAGCATGTCCCTCAAGACTTGGGCAGCCTCTGAGTGCTTCCATACTAAACAGTAGGGACCACTTTGAACTCTGGTCATGTAAGGCATCAGCTGAGAGGGATGTTCTCTAGGGATCATTGCTAGCCAGTGTTTCTGGAGAGGGTTCTCCTGGGATCAGTGTTAGCCAGTGTTTCTGGAATGTGCTACACAGCAATGGGAGGATATTCAGGCCTCTTGCAAGTTTGAAACAAGAGCCAAGAGGGAATATAATTTTCCAAGGCTGGGAGAGCACCATTTCAAAGTAAAGGCTAAATAACCGATGCTCCCATCTAGTGGTGAAACTGTACCCAATGGCTTAGATGTCAGACATCAACCTGAGCCTCCCAGGAGACATGGAATTGGAAGGGCCATGCCACAGAACAGTGCCACTCCTGGGAACTTCTGTAGGGCTTTGCAATCCGTGGGAGGCTCCCAAAACCATTTAAAAGCTCATGAGAAACCAACTAATAAACTAATTTAAAACTACAAGATTAGTAATAACAAATAAAATGGCAACATCAGGATCAAGGGTGCTTTGAAGGCAAGGGAAGCATTCTCAGCAGCATTCTCAAAATTTCTTAAGTAACCTTCAGTGAGATGCAGGCACTCTCATTATCTTGGCATTGGTTCCTAAAGCATGAAGGCTGCTATCAAAATGCTACCCAAAGATAGTAACTAGCAACACATTATGGTTGGCTTGTTGCTACAAGATTACCATGTAATTAATATGCTAATGTTCTGCTGAACACTGTTGAACTTATAATTATTGGCCAGAAGAATATAATACTTTTGTTTATTTCATTCTTTTTAGTTTACACCTGAAAGCTTACAGTCAGAGGTGAGCAATTACCATAGGCTCAATTTATTGGAAATCACCCTGTGACACTATTGTAATAATTTCATGAGGTCTGCTTAGTTCTTTCTAATATGCTTATTTCCATTTGATATGCTTGGAAGCTGATCAGATCAGCAGGAAAGGGTGCTGTTCTTCTCACTGGATTTTTTTTTAAAGGCATAGCTGATGCCTACAGGATATCCCCAGAAGCAAAATTCGTTAATGATGCTGAGACTGTACTTTGTCACAAGAATGGTAAAAAGGGTTTTAGCATATTCTCTTGTTATACTGTAATTGTTACTGCTCTGTTTTGACTCCACTGCCCTTCTTTACTATACCTACCTATGGTAAAGCAAATAGGAAAATAATTCTAACACTGCTCTTGTATGCACACATTTTCCAACATATTTTGGAGCACTTTGCACTGCCATAATTCCCATTGTACAGAGTCCTAATTCCCAAATCTCAGTACAATGCAACATATGATAGGGCTTCACACAAAGCAAAGGGCAGGACACTCCTTGAGAGGACAGAATATTCTGGAGTGCACTCTTAATGTAGCTGAAGGGCAGAAAGGCAGCTCTTCTGACAAGCAGTAGGACTCCAAGCAACAGACAAAGATTGGCTTGCATTTTGCTGCAGGTCACAATAAAGAAGGAACTACACATTTTCTGTTTAACCTGAGTAGGAAGAAGAGACAGCAACATGGATAGAGCTTGGCTAGATTTTAGCTGAATATCTAAACTGTTCTCTCCAAAAAGCTAATCCAGTATTGGCAAGCCATGAATTTAATGACTTGGAACAAGATCCAAAGGGAGCCCACAGAGTGGTTTATGACACGTTTGCTAATGAAGGATTCTGTGTTTATTTATAGGGATGAAATTGATCCAATACTAAGTAATATATGAGAAAAAATCAGTAAGAATTCATTTAGGTTGACTGAAACTAAGCAAAAAGTACTGCTAAAACTATTGGAATGATGAAAGTGCTGATAAAATCCATTCCCAATCAAAACATAGCTGTCAGTGTTTGCATCCTGTGTGGAGGTTTTACACCTGCAAATGAAGGAAAAGTCTGTGGCAAATGAGTGAGAAGCCACAAACACAGTGGGTGGCTGTCACAAGAAATCATGCTGCCAGAGTAAAAGAAAAATCACTCTTCAAAATGAGAGCAATACATGGGTAGCAAATAGACCAAAGATGCTGCCTTAATGAAGAAGAAAGTTAAGGAAAGAAAAGATCACATCAGAACTAATGTCACCTTGTCAGTAAGAGACCAGGTGTCACTAACAGAGATGATTCCTAGGATGAATGCCACTGCAAAGCCCAAGCAAAATTTCAGCACACCAGTCAAAATAATGCTTGTAAAAGTCCGTAAGCAGTCACGGCTCTCAAACCTTGCAAAATTGTCAGGCAGAGATTTTTTTATAAAGGACAGAACTGCTAATCATCATGTCAAGTGTGTCCACAAGCACACTGCATACTCAAGCACATATGGATCTGACATTCAGGTTATGTAAAACTGCCATTCCTGTACTATAATCCTGAGAACTTCAGTCTAGGATACAGCATGACACAAATCTGCATCATGTTCCAGACACCTAAGAAAGGAACAAGTGCATCATCAGAGTAAAATATTTCCATCCTTTTCTTTCAGCTTAGGATAACCCTAAAAATTGGTAAAAAGATGTGCTACTGTTGTTGTGTATTTGACTTAAAAAGATATTAGAGGTTTCAAGTTATCTTGCCAAGCTTTTACCTTATTTTTCAGAAGTCTTGGTAACACTCAGATCTGTTAACGATTGCATTTCAATGGGATGCTGGCGGAATGCACCTTCATCAGATGATGTAAATAATAAAAATTCAGATGGATGCATCCAAGAGATGACTTGTGGCTCTGTTACTGCAGGTAGGGCAGTGAGCAGTTTATGCATGCAGCTCTTCCAGCTCTACAGTAATAACGTATGCACAGATTGAAAAAAGAGATGTGTGCAATTGTGTTTGGCTGAGAGGGTTTCCATCAGGGTGTGTGGGAGAAATGTGATTGTGGAATCTCATCATACGTTACCCACACTGCCTCAATTGCAAACCCATCTGAAAAACACAATCCATAAATATTTTTATTCCTATTTGAATAATGTGGTTTGTCATTAAATACCAGGGCTCTAAAAGACATACTCTAAGCAATTTTATGTTTATATTAATTGAACTTACCTTATTGATATTTTACCTCTGTTAGGAATGGAGAAAAAGTAAGGGATCTAGAGGCAAATGTAATAAATATATTTTGATTCATTTTAGCACAACATTGGTATTGCTGGTGACAGAGAATCATCAGTAAATAAAGTGACCTTGAAACCACCAATTGTGTGAGGCATTAACAAGAGGGAAGACATGACAAAAATGACAGAACATTTTCACTCCTCCTGCATTCCCCTGTGAAAGAGGAAGCACAGAAAACCATAGCATCTGTGCTAAGGAAACATCTATGAGCATTAATTAATTATAATGCTAGTCCTCTGTGTGCTGAATGCAGTGTCACTGTCTCATAAACAGTTTACTCGTTCCACTATCGTCAACTCAATTATTTGAGATGGCTCTTGGCAGGTGCATATGACTCTTTCCAAAGCTCCTTTGTGATGAAATATTCTCAATGGCTTAATGTATATTCCCGTATGCCACAGACTGTTAAAAGCCCAGTCACATCCCTAGCTCAAAAACCCCTCAACAACATCCAAGCTGATAATGTAGCAAGAGCCAGTCACAATGACAATAAAATTTGTGACTTATCAATTGAGACCAAACAAACCACTCAAAAGCATACCACAGCCTGAGTGGGTTGAAGTCTATCCTTGCCTCATCCTCTGGCATGAAGAAGTGTGAGGAGTAAGAGAGTGGGAGCACTTGGAAAAGAGCAGAGCAGCGTGACTTGAAGCCTCCTCTCTAGCCAGTCTGGATGTGGGAGAGAGCCCACACTTGGCACAGACTGGCAGGCTC